>NW_027590387.1:0-325000 GCF_964213995.1 Mustelus asterias | reverse complement strand
GTGAGAGCGCTGCCCTGTGAGTGAGAGCGCTGCCCTGTGAGTGAGAGCGCTGCCCTGTGAGTGAGAGCGCTGCCCTGTGAGTGAGAGCGCTGCCCTGTGAGTGAGAGCGCTGCCCTGTGAGTGAGAGCGCTGCCCTGTGAGAGAGAGTGCTGCCCTGTGAGTGAGAGCGCTGCCCTGTGAGTGAGAGTGCTGCCCTGTGAGTGAGAGCGCTGCCCTGTGAGTGAGAGCGCTGCCCTGAGAGTGGGAGTGCTGCCCTGTGTGTGAGAGCGCTGCCCTGTGTGTGAGAGTGCTGCCCTGTGAGAGAGAGCGCTGCCCTCTGTGTGAGAGTGCTGCCCTGTGAGTGAGAGCGCTGCCCTGTGAGTGAGAGCGCTGCGCTGTGAGTGAGAGCACTGCCCTGTGAGAGAGAGCGCTGCCCTGTGAGTGAGAGCGCTGCCCTGTGAGTGAGAGTGCTGCCCTGTGAGTGAGAGTGCTGCCCTGTGAGTGAGAGTGCTGCCCTGTGTGTGAGAGCACTGCCCTGAGAGTGGGAGTGCTGCCCTGTGTGTGAGAGCGCTGCCCTGTGTGTGAGAGTGCTGCCCTGTGAGTGAGAGTGCTGCCCTGTGAGTGAGAGCGCTGCCCTGTGAGTGTGAGCGCTGCCCTGTGAGTGAGAGCGCTGCCCTGTGAGAGAGAGTGCTGCCCTGTGAGTGAGAGCACTGCCCTGAGAGTGAGAGCGCTGCCCTGTGAGTGAGAGCGCTGCCCTGTGAGAGAGAGCGCTGCCCTGTGAGTTAGAGCGCTGCCCTTTGAGAGAGAGCGCTGCCCTGTGAGTGAGAGCGCTGCCCTGTGAGTGTGAGCGCTGCCCTGTGAGTGAGAGCGCTGCCCTGTGAGAGAGAGTGCTGCCCTGTGAGTGAGAGCACTGCCCTGAGAGTGAGAGCGCTGCCCTGTGAGTGAGAGCGCTGCCCTGTGAGTGATAGCGCTGCCCTGTGAGAGAGAGCGCTGCCCTGTGAGTGAGAGCGCTGCCCTTTGAGAGAGAGCGCTGCCCTGTGAGTGAGAGCGCTGCCCTGTGAGTGAGAGTGCTGCCCTGTGAGAGAGAGCGCTGCCCTGTGAGTGAGAGCGCTGCCCTGTGAGAGAGAGCGCTGCCCTGTGAGTGAGAGCGCTGCCCTGTGAGTGAGAGCGCTGTCCTGTGAGTGAGAGCGCTGCCCTTTGAGAGAGAGCGCTGCCCTGTGAGTGAGAGCGCTGCCCTGTGAGTGAGAGCGCTGCCCTTTGAGAGAGAGCGCTGCCCTGTGAGTGAGAGCGCTGCCCTTTGAGAGAGAGCGCTGCCCTGTGAGAGAGAGCGCTGTCCTGTGTTTGAGAGCGCTGCCCTGTGAGTGAGAGCGCTGCCCTGTGAGTGAGAGTGCTGTCCTGTGTTTGAGAGCGCTGCCCTGTGAGTGAGAGCGCTGTCCTGTGAGTGAGAGCGCTGCCCTGTGAGAGAGAGCGCTGCCCTGTGAGAGAGAGCGCTGTCCTGTGAGTGAGAGCGCTGCCCTTTGAGAGAGAGCGCTGCCCTGTGAGAGAGAGCGCTGCCCTGTGAGTGAGAGCGCTGCCGTGTGTGTGTGAGCGCTGCCCTGTGAGTGAGAGCGCTGTCCTGTGAGTGAGAGCGCTGCCCTGTGCTTCAGAGCGCTGCCCTGTGAGTGAGAGCGCTGCCCTTTGAGAGAGAGCGCTGCCCTGTGAGAGAGAGCGCTGTCCTGTGTTTGAGAGCGCTGCCCTTTGAGAGAGAGCGCTGCCCTGTGAGTGAGAGCGCTGCCCTGTGAGTGAGAGCGCTGCCCTGTGAGTGAGAGCGCTGCCCTGTGAGTGAGAGCGCTGCCCTGTGAGTGAGAGCGCTGCCCTGTGAGTGAGGGCGCTGCCCTGTGAGAGAGAGCGCTGCCCTGTGAGTGAGAGCGCTGCCCTGTGAGAGAGAGCGCTGCCCTGTGAGTGAGAGCGCTGTCCTGTGAGAGAGAGCGCTGCCCTGTGAGTGAGGGCGCTGCCCTGTGAGAGAGAGCGCTGCCCTGTGAGTGAGAGTGCTGCCCTGTGAGAGAGAGCGCTGCCCTGTGAGTGAGAGCGCTGCCCTGTGAGAGAGAGCGCTGCCCTGTGAGTGAGAGCGCTGCCCTGTGAGAGAGAGCGCTGCCCTGTGCTTCAGAGCGCTGCCCTGTGAGTGAGAGCGCTGCCCTGTGAGTGAGAGCGCTGCCCTGTGTTTGAGAGCGCTGCCCTTTGAGAGAGAGCGCTGCCCTGTGAGTGAGAGTGCTGCCCTTTGAGAGAGAGCGCTGCCCTTTGAGAGAGAGCGCTGCCCTGTGAGTGAGAGCGCTGCCCTGTGTTTGAGAGCGCTGCCCTGTGAGTGAGAGCGCTGCCCTGTGAGTGAGGGCGCTGCCCTGTGAGAGAGAGCGCTGCCCTGTGAGTGAGAGCGCTGCCCTGTGAGTGAGAGCGCTGCCCTGTGAGAGAGAGCGCTGCCCTGTGAGAGAGAGCGCTGCCCTGTGAGTGAGAGCGCTGCCCTGTGTTTGAGAGCGCTGCCCTGTGAGTGAGAGCGCTGCCCTGTGAGTGAGGGCGCTGCCCTGTGAGAGAGAGCGCTGCCCTGTGAGTGACAGCGCTGCCCTGTGAGAGAGAGCGCTGTCCTGTGAGAGAGAGCGCTGCCCTGTGAGTGACAGCGCTGCCCTGTGAGTGAGAGCGCTGCCCTGTGAGTGAGAGCGCTGCCCTGTGTGAGAGAGACGCTGTCCTGTGAGTGAGAGCGCTGCCCTGTGAGTGAGAGCGCTGCCCTGTGAGTGAGAGCGCTGCCCTGTGAGAGAGAGTGCTGCCCTGTGAGTGACAGCGCTGCCCTGTGAGAGAGAGCGCTGCCCTGTGAGAGAGAGCGCTGCCCTGTGAGTGAGAGCGCTGCCCTGTGAGTGAGAGCGCTGCCCTGTGAGAGAGAGCGCTGCCCTGTGAGTGAGAGCGCTGCCCTGTGAGTGACAGCGCTGCCCTGTGAGAGAGAGCGCTGCCCTGTGAGAGAGAGCGCTGCCCTGTGAGAGAGAGCGCTGCCCTGTGAGAGAGAGCGCTGCCCTGTGAGTGAGAGCGCTGCCCTGTGAGTGACAGCGCTGCCCTGTGAGAGAGAGCGCTGCCCTGTGAGAGAGAGCGCTGCGCTGTGAGAGAGAGCGCTGCCCTGTGAGAGAGAGCGCTGCCCTGTGAGTGAGAGCGCTGTCCTGTGAGTGAGAGCGCTGCGCTGTGAGAGAGAGCACTGCCCTGTGAGAGAGAGCGCTGCCCTGTGAGAGAGAGTGCTGCCCTGTGAGTGGGAGCGCTGCCCTGTGAGTGAGAGCGCTGCCCTGTGAGAGAGAGTGCTGCCCTGTGAGTGAGAGCGCTGCCCTGTGAGTGAGAGCGCTGCGCTGTGAGAGAGATTGCTGCCCTGTGAGTGAGAGCGCTGCCCTGTGAGAGAGAGTGCTGCCCTGTGAGAGAGAGTGCTGCCCTGTGAGTGGGAGCGCTGCCCTGTGAGTGAGAGCGCTGCGCTGTGAGAGAGATTGCAGCCCTGTGAGTGGGAGCGCTGCCCTGTGAGAGAGAGTGCTGCCCTGTGAGTGAGAGCGCTGCCCTGTGAGTGAGAGCGCTGCCCTATGAGTGAGAGCGCTGCCCTGTGAGTGAGAGCGCTGTCCTGTGAGTGAGAGTGCTGCACTGTGAGTGAGGGCGCTGCACTGTGAGAGAGAGCGCTGCCCTGTGAGTGAGAGCGCTGCCCTGTGAGTGAGAGCGCTGCCCTGTGAGTGACAGTGCTGCCCTGTGAGTGAGAGCGCTGCCCTGTGAGTGAGAGCGCTGCCCTGTGAGAGAGAGTGCTGCCCTGTGAGTGAGAGCGCTGCCCTGTGAGTGAGAGCGCTGCCCTGTGAGAGAGAGTGCTGCCCTGTGAGTGAGAGCGCTGCCCTGTGAGTGAGAGTGCTGCCCTGTGAGAGAGAGCGCTGCCCTGTGAGTGAGAGCGCTGCCCTGTGAGTGAGAGCGCTGCCCTGTGAGTGAGAGCGCTGCCCTGTGAGTGAGAGCGCTGCCCTGTGAGTGAGAGCGCTGTCCTGTGAGTGAGAGTGCTGCACTGTGAGTGAGAGCGCTGCCCTGTGAGAGAGAGCGCTGCCCTGTGAGTGAAAGCGCTGCCCTGTGAGAGAGACCACTGCCCTGTGAGAGAGCGCTGCCCTGTGAGTGAGAGCGATGCCCTGTGAGTGACAGCACTGCCCTGTGAGAGAGAGCGCTGCCCTGTGAGTGAGAGTGCTGTCCTGTGAGAGAGAGCATTGCCCTTTGAGAGAGAGCGCTGCCCTGTGAGTGAGAGCGCTGCCCTGTGAGTGAGAGCGCTGTCCAGTGAGGGAGAGCGCTGTCCTGTGAGAGAGAGCGCTGCCCTGTGAGTGAGAGTGCTGTCCTGTGAGAGAGAGCATTGCCCTTTGAGAGAGAGCGCCGCCCTGTGAGTGAGAGCGCTGCCCTGTGTGTGAGAGCGCTGCCCTGTGAGTGAGAGCGCTGCCCTGTGAGAGAGAGCGCTGCCCTGTGAGAGAGAGTGCTGCCCTGTGAGTGGGAGCGCTGCCCTGTGAGTGAGAGCGCTGCGCTGTGAGAGAGATTGCTGCCCTGTGAGTGAGAGCGCTGCCCTGTGAGAGAGAGTGCTGCCCTGTGAGAGAGAGTGCTGCCCTGTGAGTGGGAGCGCTGCCCTGTGAGTGAGAGCGCTGCGCTGTGAGAGAGATTGCAGCCCTGTGAGTGGGAGCGCTCCGCTGTGAGAGAGATTGCTGCCCTGTGAGTGAGAGCGCTGCCCTGTGAGAGAGAGTGCTGCCCTGTGAGTGAGAGCGCTGCCCTGTGAGTGAGAGCGCTGCCCTATGAGTGAGAGCGCTGCCCTGTGAGTGAGAGCGCTGTCCTGTGAGTGAGAGTGCTGCACTGTGAGTGAGGGCACTGCACTGTGAGAGAGAGCGCTGCCCTGTGAGTGAGAGCGCTGCCCTGTGAGTGAGAGCGCTGCCCTGTGAGTGAGAGCGCTGCCCTGTGAGTGAGAGTGCTGCCCTGTGAGTGAGAGCGCTGCCCTGTGAGTGAGAGCGCTGCCCTGTGAGAGAGAGTGCTGCCCTGTGAATGAGAGCGCTGCCCTGTGAGTGAGAGCGCTGCCCTGTGAGTGAGAGCGCTGCCCTATGAGTGAGAGTGCTGCCCTGTGAGAGAGAGCGCTGCCCTGTGAGTGAGAGCGCTGCCCTGTGAGTGAGAGCGCTGCCCTGTGAGTGAGAGCGCTGCCCTGTGAGTGAGAGCGCTGCCCTGTGAGTGAGAGCGCTGCCCTGTGAGTGAGAGCGCTGCCCTGTGAGTGAGAGCGCTGTCCTGTGAGTGAGAGTGCTGCACTGTGAGTGAGAGCGCTGCCCTGTGAGAGAGAGCGCTGCCCTGTGAGAGAGAGCGCTGCCCTGTGAGAGAGACCATTGCCCTGTGAGAGAGCGCTGCCCTGTGAGTGAGAGCGCTGCGCTGTGAGAGAGATTGCAGCCCTGTGAGTGGGAGCGCTGCGCTGTGAGAGAGATTGCTGCCCTGTGAGTGAGAGCGCTGCCCTGTGAGAGAGAGTGCTGCCCTGTGAGTGAGAGCGCTGCCCTGTGAGTGAGAGCGCTGCCCTATGAGTGAGAGCGCTGCCCTGTGAGTGAGAGCGCTGTCCTGTGAGTGAGAGTGCTGCACTGTGAGTGAGGGCGCTGCACTGTGAGAGAGAGCGCTGCCCTGTGAGTGAGAGCGCTGCCCTGTGAGTGAGAGCGCTGCCCTGTGAGTGAGAGCGCTGCCCTGTGAGTGAGAGTGCTGCCCTGTGAGTGAGAGCGCTGCCCTGTGAGTGAGAGCGCTGCCCTGTGAGAGAGAGTGCTGCCCTGTGAGTGAGAGCGCTGCCCTGTGAGTGAGAGCGCTGCCCTGTGAGTGAGAGCGCTGCCCTGTGAGTGAGAGTGCTGCCCTGTGAGAGAGAGCGCTGCCCTGTGAGTGAGAGCGCTGCCCTGTGAGTGAGAGCGCTGCCCTGTGAGTGAGAGCGCTGCCCTGTGAGTGAGAGCGCTGCCCTGTGAGTGAGAGCGCTGCCCTGTGAGTGAGAGCGCTGTCCTGTGAGTGAGAGTGCTGCACTGTGAGTGAGAGCGCTGCCCTGTGAGAGAGAGCGCTGCCCTGTGAGTGAGAGCGCTGCCCTGTGAGAGAGACCACTGCCCTGTGAGAGAGCGCTGCCCTGTGAGTGAGAGCGATGCCCTGTGAGTGACAGCGCTGCCCTGTGAGAGAGAGCGCTGTCCTGTGAGTGAGAGTGCTGTCCTGTGAGAGAGAGCATTGCCCTTTGAGAGAGAGCGCTGCCCTATGAGTGAGAGCGCTGCCCTGTGAGTGAGAGCGCTGTCCAGTGAGGGAGAGCGCTGTCCTGTGAGAGAGAGCGCTGCCCTGTGAGTGAGAGTGCTGTCCTGTGAGAGAGAGCATTGCCCTTTGAGAGAGAGCGCCGCCCTGTGAGTGAGAGCGCTGCCCTGTGAGTGAGAGCGCTGCCCTGTGAGTGAGAGCGCTGCCCTGTGAGTGAGAGCGCTGCCCTGTGAGCGAGAGTGCTGCCCTGTGAGAGAGAGCGCTGTCCTGTGAGTGAGAGTGCTTTCCTGTGAGAGAGAGCATTGCCCTTTGAGAGAGAGCGCTGCCCTGTGAGTGAGAGCGCTGTCCTGTGAGTGAGAGCGCTGCCCTGTGTGTGAGAGCGCTGTCCTGTGAGTGAGAGCGCTGCCCTGTGAGTGAGAGCGCTGCCCTGTGAGTGAGAGCGCTGCCCTGTGAGTGAGAGCGCTGCCCTGTGAGTGAGAGCGCTGCCCTGTGAGTGAGTGCGCTGCCCTGTGAGTGAGAGCGCTGCCCTGTGAGTGAGAGCGCTGCCCTGTGAGAGGGAGCGCTGCCCTGTGAGTGAGAGCGCTGCCCTGTGAGGGGGAGCGCTGCCCTGTGAGTGAGAGCGCTGCCCTGTGAGTGAGAGCGCTGTCCTGTGAGTGAGAGCGCTGCTCTGTGAGTGAGGGTGCTGCCCTGTGAGAGAGGGCGCTGCCCTGTGAGTGAGGGCGCTGCCCTGTGAGAGAGCGCACTGCTCTGTGTGTGTGAGCGCTGCCCTGTGAGTGAGAGCACTGTCCTGTGAGTGAGGGCGCTGCCGTGTGAGAGGGGGCGCTTCCCTGTGAGTGAGAGCGCTGCCCTTTGAGAGAGAGCGCTGGCCTGTGAGAGAGTGCGCTGCCCTGTGAGTGAGAGCGCTGCCCTGTGAGAGAGCGCACTGCCCTGTGAGTGAGGGCGCTGCCGTGTGAGAGGGAGCGCTTCCCTGTGAGTGAGAGCGCTGCCCTTTGAGAGAGAGCGCTGGCCTGTGAGAGAGTGCGCTGCCCTGTGAGAGAGAGCGCTGCCCTGTGTGTGAGAGCGCTGGCCTATGAGTGAGGGTGCTGTGCTGTCAGTGAGGGCGCTGTCCTGTGAGAGAGAGCATTGCCCTTTGAGAGAGAGCACTGCCCTGTGAGAGAGAGCGCTGTCCTGTGAGAGAGAGCGCTGTCCTGTGAGTGAGAGCGCTGCCCTGTGAGTGAGAGCGCTGCCCTGTGAGAGAGAGCGCTGCCCTGTGAGAGAGAGCGCTGCCCTGTGTGTGAGAGCGCTGCCCTGTGAGTGAGAGCGCTGCCCTGTGAGAGAGAGCGCTGCCCTGTGAGAGAGAGCGCTGCCCTTTGAGAGAGAGCGCTGGCCTGTGAGAGAGTGCGCTGCCCTGTGAGTGAGAGCGCTGCCCTGTGTGTGAGAGCGCTGGCCTGTGAGTGAGGGTGCTGTGCTGTCAGTGAGGGCGCTGTCCTGTGAGAGAGAGCATTGCCCTTTGAGAGAGAGCGCTGCCCTGTGAGAGAGAGCGCTGTCCTGTGAGAGAGAGCGCAGCCCTGTGAGTGAGAGCACTGCCCTGTGAGTGAGAGCGCTGCCCTGTGAGAGAGAGCGCTGTCCTGTGAGAGAGAGCGCTGTCCTGTGAGTGAGAGCGCTGCCCTGTGAGTGAGAGCGCTGCCCTGTGAGTGAGAGAGCGCTGCCCTGTGAGTGAGAGCGCTGCCCTGTGAGTGAGAGAGCGCTGCCCTGTGAGCGGGAGCGCTGCCCTGTGCGTGAGAGCACTGCCCTGTGAGTGAGAGCGCTGCCCTGTGAGTGAGAGCGCTGCCCTGTGAGTGAGAGCGCTGCCCTGTGAGCGGGAGCGCTGCCCTGTGAGTGAGAGTGCTGCTCTGTGAGTGAGAGCGCTGCCCTGTGAGTCAGAGCGGTGCCCTGTGAGTGAGAGTGCTGCTCTGTGAGAGGGAGCGCTGCCCTGTGAGAGAGAGCGCTGTCCTGTGAGTGAGAGCGCTGCCCTGTATGTGAGAGAGCGCAGCCCTGTGAGTGAGAGCGCTGCCCTGTGTGTGAGAGAGCGCTGCCCTGTGAGTGAGAGCGCTGCCCTGTGAGTGAGAGCGCTGCCCTGTGAGTGAGAGAGCGCTGCCCTGTGAGTGAGAGCGCTGCCCTGTGAGTGAGAGAGCGCTGCCCTGTGAGTGAGAGCGCTGCCCTGAGTGTGAGAGAGCGCTGCCCTGTGAGAGAGAGCGCTGCCCTGTGAGAGACAGCGCTGCCCTGTGAGTGAGAGCGCTGCCCTGTGAGAGAGAGCGCTGCCCTGTGAGGCAGAGCACTGCCCCGTGAGTGAGAGCGCTGCCCTGTGAGAGAGGGCGCTGCCCTGTGAGTGAGAGCGCTGCTCTGTGAGAGAGAGCGCTGCCCTGTGAGAGAGGGCGCTGCCCTGTGAGTGAGAGCACTGCCCTGTGAGCGAGAGCGCTGCCCTGAGTGAGAGCACTGTCCTGTGAGTGAGAGCGCTGCCCTGTGAGTGAGAGCGCTGCCCTGTGAGAGAGGGCGCTGCCCTGTGAGTGAGGGCGCTGCCCTGTGAGAGAGAGCGCTGCCCTGTGAGTGAGAGCGCTGCCCTGTGAGTGAGAGCGCTGCCCTGTGAGAGAGAGCGCTGCCCTGTCAGAGAGAGCGCTGCCCTGTGAGAGAGAGCGCTGCCCTGTGAGTGAGAGCGCTGCCCTGTGAGTGAGAGCGCTGCCCTGTGAGTGAGAGCGCTGCCCTGTGAGTGAGAGCGCTGCCCTGTGAGAGAGAGTGCTGCCCTGTGAGAGAGAGTGCTGCCCTGTGAGTGGGAGCGCTGCCCTGTGAGTGAGAGCGCTGCGCTGTGAGAGAGATTGCAGCCCTGTGAGTGAGAGCGCTGTCCTGTGAGTGAGAGTGCTGCACTGTGAGTGAGGGCACTGCACTGTGAGAGAGAGCGCTGCCCTGTGAGTGAGAGCGCTGCCCTGTGAGTGAGAGCGCTGCCCTGTGAGTGAGAGTGCTGCCCTGTGAATGAGAGCGCTGCCCTGTGAGTGAGAGCGCTGCCCTGTGAGTGAGAGCGCTGCCCTATGAGTGAGAGTGCTGCCCTGTGAGAGAGAGCGCTGCCCTGTGAGTGAGAGCGCTGCCCTGTGAGTGAGAGCGCTGCCCTGTGAGTGAGAGCGCTGCCCTGTGAGTGAGAGCGCTGCCCTGTGAGTGAGAGCGCTGCCCTGTGAGTGAGAGCGCTGCCCTGTGAGTGAGAGCGCTGTCCTGTGAGTGAGAGTGCTGCACTGTGAGTGAGAGCGCTGCCCTGTGAGAGAGAGCGCTGCCCTGTGAGAGAGAGCGCTGCCCTGTGAGAGAGACCACTGCCCTGTGAGAGAGCGCTGCCCTGTGAGTGAGAGCGCTGCGCTGTGAGAGAGATTGCAGCCCTGTGAGTGGGAGCGCTGCGCTGTGAGAGAGAGCGCTGCCCTGTGAGAGACAGCGCTGCCCTGTGAGTGAGAGCGCTGCCCTGTGAGAGAGAGCGCTGCCCTGTGAGGCAGAGCACTGCCCCGTGAGTGAGAGCGCTGCCCTGTGAGAGAGGGCGCTGCCCTGTGAGTGAGAGCGCTGCTCTGTGAGAGAGAGCGCTGCCCTGTGAGAGAGGGCGCTGCCCTGTGAGTGAGAGCACTGCCCTGTGAGCGAGAGCGCTGCCCTGAGTGAGAGCACTGTCCTGTGAGTGAGAGCGCTGCCCTGTGAGTGAGAGCGCTGCCCTGTGAGAGAGGGCGCTGCCCTGTGAGTGAGGGCGCTGCCCTGTGAGAGAGAGCGCTGCCCTGTGAGTGAGAGCGCTGCCCTGTGAGTGAGAGCGCTGCCCTGTGAGAGAGAGCGCTGCCCTGTCAGAGAGAGCGCTGCCCTGTGAGAGAGAGCGCTGCCCTGTGAGTGAGAGCGCTGCCCTGTGAGTGAGAGCGCTGCCCTGTGAGTGAGAGCGCTGCCCTGTGAGTGAGAGCGCTGCCCTGTGAGAGAGAGTGCTGCCCTGTGAGAGAGAGTGCTGCCCTGTGAGTGGGAGCGCTGCCCTGTGAGTGAGAGCGCTGCGCTGTGAGAGAGATTGCAGCCCTGTGAGTGAGAGCGCTGTCCTGTGAGTGAGAGTGCTGCACTGTGAGTGAGGGCACTGCACTGTGAGAGAGAGCGCTGCCCTGTGAGTGAGAGCGCTGCCCTGTGAGTGAGAGCGCTGCCCTGTGAGTGAGAGCGCTGCCCTGTGAGTGAGAGTGCTGCCCTGTGAGTGAGAGCGCTGCCCTGTGAGTGAGAGCGCTGCCCTGTGAGAGAGAGTGCTGCCCTGTGAATGAGAGCGCTGCCCTGTGAGTGAGAGCGCTGCCCTGTGAGTGAGAGCGCTGCCCTATGAGTGAGAGTGCTGCCCTGTGAGAGAGAGCGCTGCCCTGTGAGTGAGAGCGCTGCCCTGTGAGTGAGAGCGCTGCCCTGTGAGTGAGAGCGCTGCCCTGTGAGTGAGAGCGCTGCCCTGTGAGTGAGAGCGCTGCCCTGTGAGTGAGAGCGCTGCCCTGTGAGTGAGAGTGCTGCACTGTGAGTGAGAGCGCTGCCCTGTGAGAGAGAGCGCTGCCCTGTGAGAGAGAGCGCTGCCCTGTGAGAGAGACCACTGCCCTGTGAGAGAGCGCTGCCCTGTGAGTGAGAGCGCTGCGCTGTGAGAGAGATTGCAGCCCTGTGAGTGGGAGCGCTGCGCTGTGAGAGAGATTGCTGCCCTGTGAGTGAGAGCGCTGCCCTGTGAGAGAGAGTGCTGCCCTGTGAGTGAGAGCGCTGCCCTGTGAGTGAGAGCGCTGCCCTGTGAGTGAGAGTGCTGCCCTGTGAGAGAGAGCGCTGCCCTGTGAGTGAGAGCGCTGCCCTGTGAGTGAGAGCGCTGCCCTGTGAGTGAGAGCGCTGCCCTGTGAGTGAGAGCGCTGCCCTGTGAGTGAGAGCGCTGCCCTGTGAGTGAGAGCGCTGTCCTGTGAGTGAGAGTGCTGCACTGTGAGTGAGAGCGCTGCCCTGTGAGAGAGAGCGCTGCCCTGTGAGTGAGAGCGCTGCCCTGTGAGTGAGAGCGATGCCCTGTGAGTGACAGCGCTGCCCTGTGAGAGAGAGCGCTGTCCTGTGAGTGAGAGTGCTGTCCTGTGAGAGAGAGCATTGCCCTTTGAGAGAGAGCGCTGCCCTATGAGTGAGAGCGCTGCCCTGTGAGTGAGAGCGCTGTCCAGTGAGGGAGAGCGCTGTCCTGTGAGAGAGAGCGCTGCCCTGTGAGTGAGAGTGCTGTCCTGTGAGAGAGAGCATTGCCCTTTGAGAGAGAGCGCCGCCCTGTGAGTGAGAGCGCTGCCCTGTGAGTGAGAGCGCTGCCCTGTGAGTGAGAGCGCTGCCCTGTGAGTGAGAGCGCTGCCCTGTGAGCGAGAGTGCTGCCCTGTGAGAGAGAGCGCTGTCCTGTGAGTGAGAGTGCTTTCCTGTGAGAGAGAGCATTGCCCTTTGAGAGAGAGCGCTGCCCTGTGAGTGAGAGCGCTGTCCTGTGAGTGAGAGCGCTGCCCTGTGTGTGAGAGCGCTGTCCTGTGAGTGAGAGCGCTGCCCTGTGAGTGAGAGCGCTGCCCTGTGAGTGAGAGCGCTGCCCTGTGAGTGAGAGCGCTGCCCTGTGAGTGAGAGCGCTGCCCTGTGAGTGAGTGCGCTGCCCTGTGAGTGAGAGCGCTGCCCTGTGAGTGAGAGCGCTGCCCTGTGAGAGGGAGCGCTGCCCTGTGAGTGAGAGCGCTGCCCTGTGAGGGGGAGCGCTGCCCTGTGAGTGAGAGCGCTGCCCTGTGAGTGAGAGCGCTGTCCTGTGAGTGAGAGCACTGCTCTGTGAGTGAGGGTGCTGCCCTGTGAGAGAGGGCGCTGCCCTGTGAGTGAGGGCGCTGCCCTGTGAGAGAGCGCACTGCTCTGTGTGTGTGAGCGCTGCCCTGTGAGTGAGAGCACTGTCCTGTGAGTGAGGGCGCTGCCGTGTGAGAGGGGGCGCTTCCCTGTGAGTGAGAGCGCTGCCCTTTGAGAGAGAGCGCTGGCCTGTGAGAGAGTGCGCTGCCCTGTGAGTGAGAGCGCTGCCCTGTGAGAGAGCGCACTGCCCTGTGAGTGAGGGCGCTGCCGTGTGAGAGGGAGCGCTTCCCTGTGAGTGAGAGCGCTGCCCTTTGAGAGAGAGCGCTGGCCTGTGAGAGAGTGCGCTGCCCTGTGAGAGAGAGCGCTGCCCTGTGTGTGAGAGCGCTGGCCTATGAGTGAGGGTGCTGTGCTGTCAGTGAGGGCGCTGTCCTGTGAGAGAGAGCATTGCCCTTTGAGAGAGAGCACTGCCCTGTGAGAGAGAGCGCTGTCCTGTGAGAGAGAGCGCTGTCCTGTGAGTGAGAGCGCTGCCCTGTGAGTGAGAGCGCTGCCCTGTGAGAGAGAGCGCTGCCCTGTGAGAGAGAGCGCTGCCCTGTGTGTGAGAGCGCTGCCCTGTGAGTGAGAGCGCTGCCCTGTGAGAGAGAGCGCTGCCCTGTGAGAGAGAGCGCTGCCCTTTGAGAGAGAGCGCTGGCCTGTGAGAGAGTGCGCTGCCCTGTGAGTGAGAGCGCTGCCCTGTGTGTGAGAGCGCTGGCCTGTGAGTGAGGGTGCTGTGCTGTCAGTGAGGGCGCTGTCCTGTGAGAGAGAGCATTGCCCTTTGAGAGAGAGCGCTGCCCTGTGAGAGAGAGCGCTGTCCTGTGAGAGAGAGCGCAGCCCTGTGAGTGAGAGCACTGCCCTGTGAGTGAGAGCGCTGCCCTGTGAGAGAGAGCGCTGTCCTGTGAGAGAGAGCGCTGTCCTGTGAGTGAGAGCGCTGCCCTGTGAGTGAGAGCGCTGCCCTGTGAGTGAGAGAGCGCTGCCCTGTGAGTGAGAGCGCTGCCCTGTGAGTGAGAGAGCGCTGCCCTGTGAGCGGGAGCGCTGCCCTGTGCGTGAGAGCACTGCCCTGTGAGTGAGAGCGCTGCCCTGTGAGTGAGAGCGCTGCCCTGTGAGCGGGAGCGCTGCCCTGTGAGTGAGAGTGCTGCTCTGTGAGTGAGAGCGCTGCCCTGTGAGTCAGAGCGGTGCCCTGTGAGTGAGAGTGCTGCTCTGTGAGAGGGAGCGCTGCCCTGTGAGAGAGAGCGCTGTCCTGTGAGTGAGAGCGCTGCCCTGTATGTGAGAGAGCGCAGCCCTGTGAGTGAGAGCGCTGCCCTGTGTGTGAGAGAGCGCTGCCCTGTGAGTGAGAGCGCTGCCCTGTGAGTGAGAGCGCTGCCCTGTGAGTGAGAGCGCTGCCCTGTGAGTGAGAGAGCGCTGCCCTGTGAGTGAGAGCGCTGCCCTGTGAGTGAGAGAGCGCTGCCCTGTGAGTGAGAGCGCTGCCCTGAGTGTGAGAGAGCGCTGCCCTGTGAGAGAGAGCGCTGCCCTGTGAGAGACAGCGCTGCCCTGTGAGTGAGAGCGCTGCCCTGTGAGAGAGAGCGCTGCCCTGTGAGGCAGAGCACTGCCCCGTGAGTGAGAGCGCTGCCCTGTGAGAGAGGGCGCTGCCCTGTGAGTGAGAGCGCTGCTCTGTGAGAGAGAGCGCTGCCCTGTGAGAGAGGGCGCTGCCCTGTGAGTGAGAGCACTGCCCTGTGAGCGAGAGCGCTGCCCTGAGTGAGAGCACTGTCCTGTGAGAGAGGGCGCTGCCCTGTGAGTGAGGGCGCTGCCCTGTGAGAGAGGGCGCTGCCCTGTGAGTGAGGGCGCTGCCCTGTGAGAGAGAGCGCTGCCCTGTGAGTGAGAGCGCTGCCCTGTGAGTGAGAGCGCTGCCCTGTGAGAGAGAGCGCTGCCCTGTCAGAGAGAGCGCTGCCCTGTGAGAGAGAGCGCTGCCCTGTGAGTGAGAGCGCTGCCCTGTGAGTGAGAGCGCTGCCCTGTGAGTGAGAGCGCTGCCCTGTGAGTGAGAGCGCTGCCCTGTGAGAGAGAGTGCTGCCCTGTGAGAGAGAGTGCTGCCCTGTGAGTGGGAGCGCTGCCCTGTGAGTGAGAGCGCTGCGCTGTGAGAGAGATTGCAGCCCTGTGAGTGGGAGCGCTGCGCTGTGAGAGAGATTGCTGCCCTGTGAGTGAGAGCGCTGCCCTGTAAGAGAGAGTGCTGCCCTGTGAGTGAGAGCGCTGCCCTGTGAGTGAGAGCGCTGCCCTATGAGTGAGAGCGCTGCCCTGTGAGTGAGAGCGCTGTCCTGTGAGTGAGAGTGCTGCACTGTGAGTGAGAGCGCTGCACTGTGAGAGAGAGCGCTGCCCTGTGAGTGAGAGCGCTGCCCTGTGAGTGAGAGCGCTGCCCTGTGAGTGACAGTGCTGCCCTGTGAGTGAGAGCGCTGCCCTGTGAGTGAGAGCGCTGCCCTGTGAGAGAGAGCGCTGCCCTGTGAGTGAGAGCGCTGCCCTGTGAGAGAGAGTGCTGCCCTGTGAGTGAGAGCGCTGTCCTGTGAGTGAGAGCGCTGCCCTGTGAGTGAGAGCGCTGCCCTGTGAGAGAGAGTGCTGCCCTGTGAGAGAGAGTGCTGCCCTGTGAGTGAGAGCGCTGCCCTGTGAGTGAGAGCGCTGCCCTGTGAGAGAGAGTGCTGCCCTGTGAGTGAGAGCGCTGCCCTGTGAGTGAGAGTGCTGCCCTGTGAGAGAGAGCGCTGCCCTGTGAGTGAGAGCGCTGCCCTGTGAGTGAGAGCGCTGCCCTGTGAGTGAAAGTGCTGCCCTGTGAGAGAGAGCGCTGCCCTGTGAGAGAGAGCGCTGCCCTGTGAGTGAAAGTGCTGCCCTGTGAGAGAGAGCGCTGCCCTGTGAGTGAGAGCACTGCCCTGTGGGCCTTGTGATTGGGGACTCCACAATTAAGGGGTCAGATAGGAGGGTCGGAACTAAAGGTAGGGACTCAGGGTTGGTGTGTTGCCTACCAGGGGCTGGGGTCCGGGATGTGTCTGACAGGGTATTCAGGACTCTTAGGGGGGAGGGAGATAAACCACAAGTTATTGTACATGTGGGGACACACGACATAGGGAGGATAGGGGAAGGGGATATTAGGCAGGGATTTATGGAGTTGGGGTGGAAACTAAAGGCCAGGACTGACAGAGTGGTTATCTCTGGACTCTTGCCTGTACCACGGGATAGTTTAGAGAGGAATAGGGAGAGGGAAGGTTTGAATTCATGGCTGAGGGGATGGTGCAGGAGGGAGGGGTTCAGGTACTTAAGCAATTGGGGCTCGTACTGGGGAAGGTGTGACCTCTATGAGAAGGATGGTCTACACCTTAATCAGAAGGGGACCAATATCCTGGGGGGTAAATTTGCTAAGGCCATGCAGGGAGGTTTAAACTGATTCGGGGGGGGGGAGGGATCCTGAGTAGTGGGGCTGAAAGTGAGGGATGCATGGATGGGGACTGCAATGCACGGCATTGCAGAGGTGGGGTGGAGCAGGGTTTGAAATGTGTATACTTCAATGCCAGGAGTATTCGCAATAAAGTGGGTGAACTTGCAGCGTGGATCAGTACCTGGGACTTCGATGTTGTGGCTATTTCAGAGACATGGATAGAGCAGGGGCAGGAATGGATGCTGCAGGTCCCGGGGTTCAAATGTTTTAGTCGAAGTAGGGAAGGAGGTAGAAGAGGGGGAGGGGTAGCATTATTGGTCAGAGATTGTATCACAGTGTCAGAGAGGAGGTTTGATGAGGACTTATCTGTTGAGGTAGTATGGGCGGAGATTAGAAATAGGAGAGGAGAGGTCACCCTGTTGGGAGTCTTTTATAGACCTCCTAAAAGTTCTAGAGAGGTTGAGGAAAGGATTGCGGAGTCAATCCTGCTTAGGAGTGAAAGTAATAGGGCAATTGTTATGGGGGATTTTAACTTGACTAATATTGACTGGAATTGTTATAGCTCTGGCTCGTTAGAGGGGTCAGTTTTTGTTCAAAGCGTGCAGGAAGGTTTTTTGACTCAGTATGTAGACAGGCCAACTAGAGGTGAGGCTATATTGGATCTGGTGCTGGGAAATGAGCCAGACCAGGTGCTAGACTTGGAAGTTGGTGTGCATTTTGGTGATAGTGACCACAATTCGGTTACGTTCACCTTAGTGATGGAAAGGGATAGGCATGAACCTCGGGCCAGTGGTTTTAGCTGGGGGAAGGGTAATTATGAGGCTATTAGGAGAGAATTAGGAAACATAGGTTGGACTAGGAGATTACAGGGACTGGGAACGTCCGACATGTGGAGTTTTTTCAAGGAGCAGCTACTGCGAGTCTGTGATAGGTATGTCCCTGTCAGGCAAGGAGGAATTGGTAGGGCTAGGGAACCGTGGTGCACCAAAAAAGTTTCTTTGTTGGTTAAAAAGAAAAAGGAGGCTTATGTTCGGATGAGACGTGAGCACTCGGGTAGTGCACTAGAAAGCTTTAGATTGGCTAAGAGGGAGTTGAAGAGCGAGCTTAGAAGGGCTAAAAGGGGACATGAGAAGACTTTGGCGGATAGGGTTAAAGAGAATCCTAAGGCGTTCTATAGGTATGTCAAGAACAGAAGGTTGGTTAGGGCAAGTTTAGGGCCAGTTATAGATGGCAGAGGGAAGTTATGTGTGGAACCGGAGGAGATTGGTGAAGCATTGAACCAATATTTCTCTTCGGTGTTCACGCAAGGGGACATGAATATAGCTGAGGAGGACACTGGGTTGCAAGGGAGTAGAATAGACAGTATTACAGTTGATAAGGAGGATGTGCAGGATATTCTGGAGGGTCTGAAAATAGATAAATCCCCTGGTCCGGATGGGATTTATCCAAGGATTCTCTGGGAGGCAAGAGAAGTGATTGCAGAGCCTCTGGCTCTGATCTTCAGGTCGTCGTTGGCCTCTGGTATAGTACCAGAAGATTGGAGGTTAGCGAATGTTGTCCCATTGTTTAAGAAGGGGAACAGAGACTTCCCCGGGAATTATAGACCGGTGAGTCTCACTTCTGTTGTCGGCAAGATGTTGGAAAAAATTATAAGGGATAGGATTTATAGTTATTTGGAGAGTAATGAATTGATAGGTGATAGTCAGCATGGTTTTGTGGCAGGTAGGTCGTGCCTTACTAACCTTATTGAGTTTTTTGAGAAAGTGACCAAGGAGGTGGATGGGGGCAAGGCAGTGGACGTGGTATATATGGATTTTAGTAAGGCGTTTGATAAGGTTCACCATGGTAGGCTTCTGCAGAAAATGCAGATGTATGGGATTGGGGGTGATCTAGGAAATTGGATCAGGAATTGGCTAGCGGATAGGAAACAGAGGGTGGTGGTTGATAGTAAATATTCATCATGGAGTGCGGTTACAAGTGGTGTACCTCAGGGATCTGTTTTGGGGCCACTGCTGTTTGTAATATTTATTAATGATCTGGATGAGGGTATAGTTGGGTGGATTAGCAAATTTGCTGATGACACCAAAGTCGGTGGTGTGGTAGACAGTGAGGAAGGGTGTCGTAGTTTGCAGGAAGACTTAGACAGGTTGCAAAGTTGGGCCGAGAGGTGGCGGATGGAGTTTAATGCGGAGAAGTGTGAGGTAATTCACTTTGGTAGGAATAACAGATGTGTTGAGTATAGGGCTAACGGGAGGACTTTGAATAGTGTGGAGGAGCAGAGGGATCTAGGTGTATGTGTGCATAGATCCCTGAAAGTTGGGAATCAAGTAGATAAGGTTGTTAAGAAGGCATATGGTGTCTTGGCGTTTATTGGTAGGGGGATTGAATTTAGGAGTCGTAGCGTTATGTTGCAACTGTACACAACTCTGGTGCGGCCGCACTTGGAGTACTGTGTGCAGTTCTGGTCCCCACATTACAGGAAGGATGTGGAGGCTTTGGAGAGGGTGCAGAGGAGGTTTACCAGGATGTTGCCTGGTATGGAGGGGAGATCCTATGAGGAGAGGCTGAGGGATTTGGGATTGTTTTCGCTGGAAAGGCGGCGGCTAAGAGGGGATCTTATTGAAACATATAAGATGATTAGAGGTTTAGATAGGGTGGATAGTGATAGCCTTTTTCCTCTGATGGAGAAATCCAGCACGAGGGGGCATGGCTTTAAATTGAGGGGGGGAAGTTATAGAACCGATGTCAGGGGTAGGTTCTTTACCCAGAGGGTGGTGAGGGATTGGAATGCCCTGCCAGCATCAGTAGTAAATGCGCCTAGTTTGGGGGCGTTTAAGAGATCCGTAGATAGGTTCATGGACGAAAAGAAATTGGTTTAGGTTGGAGGGTCACAGTTTTTTTTTTAACTGGTCGGTGCAACATCGTGGGCCGAAGGGCCTGTTCTGCGCTGTAATGTTCTATGTTCTATGTTCTATGTTCTATGTGAGTGAGAGCGCTGCCCTGTGAGTGAGAGCGCTGCCCTGTGAGTGAGAGCGCTGCCCTGTGAGTGAGAGCGCTGCCCTGTGAGTGAGAGCGCTGTCCTGTGAGTGAGAGTGCTGCACTGTGAGTGAGAGCGCTGCCCTGTGAGAGAGAGCGCTGCCCTGTGAGTGAGAGCGCTGCCCTGTGAGAGAGACCACTGCCCTGTGAGAGAGCGCTGCCCTGTGAGTGAGAGCGCTGCCCTGTGAGTGAGAGCGATGCCCTGTGAGTGAGAGCGATGCCCTGTGAGTGACAGCACTGCCCTGTGAGAGAGAGCGCTGCCCTGTGAGTGAGAGTGCTGTCCTGTGAGAGAGAGCATTGCCCTTTGAGAGAGAGCGCTGCCCTGTGAGTGAGAGCGCTGCCCTGTGAGTGAGAGCGCTGTCCAGTGAGGGAGAGCGCTGTCCTGTGAGAGAGAGCGCTGCCCTGTGAGTGAGAGTGCTGTCCTGTGAGAGAGAGCATTGCCCTTTGAGAGAGAGCGCCGCCCTGTGAGTGAGAGCGCTGCCCTGTGTGTGAGAGCGCTGCCCTGTGAGTGAGAGCGCTGCCCTGTGTGAGAGAGACGCTGTCCTGTGAGTGAGAGCGCTGCCCTGTGAGTGACAGCGCTGCCCTGTGAGTGAGAGCGCTGCCCTGTGAGTGAGAGCGCTGCCCTGTGAGAGAGAGCGCTGTCCTGTGAGTGAGAGCGCTGCCCTGTGAGTGACAGCGCTGCCCTGTGAGAGAGAGCGCTGCCCTGTGAGAGAGAGCGCTGCGATGTGAGAGAGAGCGCTGCCCTGTGAGAGAGAGCGCTGCCCTGTGAGTGAGAGCGCTGTCCTGTGAGTGAGAGCGCTGCGCTGTGAGAGAGAGCACTGCCCTGTGAGAGAGAGCGCTGCCCTGTGAGAGAGAGTGCTGCCCTGTGAGTGGGAGCGCTGCCCTGTGAGTGAGAGCGCTGCCCTGTGAGAGAGAGTGCTGCCCTGTGAGTGAGAGCGCTGCCCTGTGAGTGAGAGCGCTGCGCTGTGAGAGAGATTGCTGCCCTGTGAGTGAGAGCGCTGCCCTGTGAGAGAGAGTGCTGCCCTGTGAGAGAGAGTGCTGCCCTGTGAGTGGGAGCGCTGCCCTGTGAGTGAGAGCGCTGCGCTGTGAGAGAGATTGCAGCCCTGTGAGTGGGAGCGCTGCGCTGTGAGAGAGATTGCTGCCCTGTGAGTGAGAGCGCTGCCCTGTGAGAGAGAGTGCTGCCCTGTGAGTGAGAGCGCTGCCCTGTGAGTGAGAGCGCTGCCCTGTGAGTGAGAGCGCTGCCCTATGAGTGAGAGCGCTGCCCTGTGAGTGAGAGCGCTGTCCTGTGAGTGAGAGTGCTGCACTGTGAGTGAGGGCGCTGCACTGTGAGAGAGAGCGCTGCCCTGTGAGTGAGAGCGCTGCCCTGTGAGTGACAGTGCTGCCCTGTGAGTGAGAGCGCTGCCCTGTGAGAGAGAGTGCTGCCCTGTGAGTGAGAGCGCTGCCCTGTGAGTGAGAGCGCTGCCCTGTGAGAGAGAGTGCTGCCCTGTGAGTGAGAGCGCTGCCCTGTGAGTGAGAGCGCTGCCCTGTGAGAGAGAGCGCTGCCCTGTGAGTGAGAGCGCTGCCCTGTGGGCCTTGTGATTGGGGACTCCACAATTAAGGGGACAGATAGGAGGGTCGGAACTAAAGGTAGGGACTCAGGGTTGGTGTGTTGCCTACCAGGGGCTGGGGTCCGGGATGTGTCTGACAGGGTATTCAGGACTCTTAGGGGGGAGGGAGATAAACCACAAGTTATTGTACATGTGGGGACACACGACATAGGGAGGATAGGGGAAGGGGATATTAGGCAGGGATTTATGGAGTTGGGGTGGAAACTAAAGGCCAGGACTGACAGAGTGGTTATCTCTGGACTCTTGCCTGTACCACGGGATAGTTTAGAGAGGAATAGGGAGAGGGAAGGTTTGAATTCATGGCTGAGGGGATGGTGCAGGAGGGAGGGGTTCAGGTACTTAAGCAATTGGGGCTCGTACTGGGGAAGGTGTGACCTCTATGAGAAGGATGGTCTACACCTTAATCAGAAGGGGACCAATATCCTGGGGGGTAAATTTGCTAAGGCCATGCAGGGAGGTTTAAACTGATTCGGGGGGGGGGAGGGATCCTGAGTAGTGGGGCTGAAAGTGAGGGATGCATGGATGGGGACTGCAATGCACGGCATTGCAGAGGTGGGGTGGAGCAGGGTTTGAAATGTGTATACTTCAATGCCAGGAGTATTCGCAATAAAGTGGGTGAACTTGCAGCGTGGATCAGTACCTGGGACTTCGATGTTGTGGCTATTTCAGAGACATGGATAGAGCAGGGGCAGGAATGGATGCTGCAGGTCCCGGGGTTCAAATGTTTTAGTCGAAGTAGGGAAGGAGGTAGAAGAGGGGGAGGGGTAGCATTATTGGTCAGAGATTGTATCACAGTGTCAGAGAGGAGGTTTGATGAGGACTTATCTGTTGAGGTAGTATGGGCGGAGATTAGAAATAGGAGAGGAGAGGTCACCCTGTTGGGAGTCTTTTATAGACCTCCTAAAAGTTCTAGAGAGGTTGAGGAAAGGATTGCGGAGTCAATCCTGCTTAGGAGTGAAAGTAATAGGGCAATTGTTATGGGGGATTTTAACTTGACTAATATTGACTGGAATTGTTATAGCTCTGGCTCGTTAGAGGGGTCAGTTTTTGTTCAAAGCGTGCAGGAAGGTTTTTTGACTCAGTATGTAGACAGGCCAACTAGAGGTGAGGCTATATTGGATCTGGTGCTGGGAAATGAGCCAGACCAGGTGCTAGACTTGGAAGTTGGTGTGCATTTTGGTGATAGTGACCACAATTCGGTTACGTTCACCTTAGTGATGGAAAGGGATAGGCATGAACCTCGGGCCAGTGGTTTTAGCTGGGGGAAGGGTAATTATGAGGCTATTAGGAGAGAATTAGGAAACATAGGTTGGACTAGGAGATTACAGGGACTGGGAACGTCCGACATGTGGAGTTTTTTCAAGGAGCAGCTACTGCGAGTCTGTGATAGGTATGTCCCTGTCAGGCAAGGAGGAATTGGTAGGGCTAGGGAACCGTGGTGCACCAAAAAAGTTTCTTTGTTGGTTAAAAAGAAAAAGGAGGCTTATGTTCGGATGAGACGTGAGCACTCGGGTAGTGCACTAGAAAGCTTTAGATTGGCTAAGAGGGAGTTGAAGAGCGAGCTTAGAAGGGCTAAAAGGGGACATGAGAAGACTTTGGCGGATAGGGTTAAAGAGAATCCTAAGGCGTTCTATAGGTATGTCAAGAACAGAAGGTTGGTTAGGGCAAGTTTAGGGCCAGTTATAGATGGCAGAGGGAAGTTATGTGTGGAACCGGAGGAGATTGGTGAAGCATTGAACCAATATTTCTCTTCGGTGTTCACGCAAGGGGACATGAATATAGCTGAGGAGGACACTGGGTTGCAAGGGAGTAGAATAGACAGTATTACAGTTGATAAGGAGGATGTGCAGGATATTCTGGAGGGTCTGAAAATAGATAAATCCCCTGGTCCGGATGGGATTTATCCAAGGATTCTCTGGGAGGCAAGAGAAGTGATTGCAGAGCCTCTGGCTCTGATCTTCAGGTCGTCGTTGGCCTCTGGTATAGTACCAGAAGATTGGAGGTTAGCGAATGTTGTCCCATTGTTTAAGAAGGGGAACAGAGACTTCCCCGGGAATTATAGACCGGTGAGTCTCACTTCTGTTGTCGGCAAGATGTTGGAAAAAATTATAAGGGATAGGATTTATAGTTATTTGGAGAGTAATGAATTGATAGGTGATAGTCAGCATGGTTTTGTGGCAGGTAGGTCGTGCCTTACTAACCTTATTGAGTTTTTTGAGAAAGTGACCAAGGAGGTGGATGGGGGCAAGGCAGTGGACGTGGTATATATGGATTTTAGTAAGGCGTTTGATAAGGTTCACCATGGTAGGCTTCTGCAGAAAATGCAGATGTATGGGATTGGGGGTGATCTAGGAAATTGGATCAGGAATTGGCTAGCGGATAGGAAACAGAGGGTGGTGGTTGATAGTAAATATTCATCATGGAGTGCGGTTACAAGTGGTGTACCTCAGGGATCTGTTTTGGGGCCACTGCTGTTTGTAATATTTATTAATGATCTGGATGAGGGTATAGTTGGGTGGATTAGCAAATTTGCTGATGACACCAAAGTCGGTGGTGTGGTAGACAGTGAGGAAGGGTGTCGTAGTTTGCAGGAAGACTTAGACAGGTTGCAAAGTTGGGCCGAGAGGTGGCGGATGGAGTTTAATGCGGAGAAGTGTGAGGTAATTCACTTTGGTAGGAATAACAGATGTGTTGAGTATAGGGCTAACGGGAGGACTTTGAATAGTGTGGAGGAGCAGAGGGATCTAGGTGTATGTGTGCATAGATCCCTGAAAGTTGGGAATCAAGTAGATAAGGTTGTTAAGAAGGCATATGGTGTCTTGGCGTTTATTGGTAGGGGGATTGAATTTAGGAGTCGTAGCGTTATGTTGCAACTGTACACAACTCTGGTGCGGCCGCACTTGGAGTACTGTGTGCAGTTCTGGTCCCCACATTACAGGAAGGATGTGGAGGCTTTGGAGAGGGTGCAGAGGAGGTTTACCAGGATGTTGCCTGGTATGGAGGGGAGATCCTATGAGGAGAGGCTGAGGGATTTGGGATTGTTTTCGCTGGAAAGGCGGCGGCTAAGAGGGGATCTTATTGAAACATATAAGATGATTAGAGGTTTAGATAGGGTGGATAGTGATAGCCTTTTTCCTCTGATGGAGAAATCCAGCACGAGGGGGCATGGCTTTAAATTGAGGGGGGGAAGTTATAGAACCGATGTCAGGGGTAGGTTCTTTACCCAGAGGGTGGTGAGGGATTGGAATGCCCTGCCAGCATCAGTAGTAAATGCGCCTAGTTTGGGGGCGTTTAAGAGATCCGTAGATAGGTTCATGGACGAAAAGAAATTGGTTTAGGTTGGAGGGTCACAGTTTTTTTTTTTTTAACTGGTCGGTGCAACATCGTGGGCCGAAGGGCCTGTTCTGCGCTGTAATGTTCTATGTTCTATGTTCTATGTTCTATGTGAGTGAGAGCGCTGCCCTGTGAGTGAGAGCGCTGCCCTGTGAGTGAGAGCGCTGTCCTGTGAGTGAGAGTGCTGCACTGTGAGTGAGAGCGCTGCCCTGTGAGAGAGAGCGCTGCCCTGTGAGTGAGAGCGCTGCCCTGTGAGAGAGACCACTGCCCTGTGAGAGAGCGCTGCCCTGTGAGTGAGAGCGATGCCCTGTGAGTGACAGCACTGCCCTGTGAGAGAGAGCGCTGCCCTGTGAGTGAGAGTGCTGTCCTGTGAGAGAGAGCATTGCCCTTTGAGAGAGAGCGCTGCCCTGTGAGTGAGAGCGCTGCCCTGTGAGTGAGAGCGCTGTCCAGTGAGGGAGAGCGCTGTCCTGTGAGAGAGAGCGCTGCCCTGTGAGTGAGAGTGCTGTCCTGTGAGAGAGAGCATTGCCCTTTGAGAGAGAGCGCCGCCCTGTGAGTGAGAGCGCTGCCCTGTGTGTGAGAGCGCTGCCCTGTGAGTGAGAGCGCTGCCCTGTGAGAGAGAGCGCTGCCCTGTGAGAGAGAGTGCTGCCCTGTGAGTGGGAGCGCTGCCCTGTGAGTGAGAGCGCTGCGCTGTGAGAGAGATTGCTGCCCTGTGAGTGAGAGCGCTGCCCTGTGAGAGAGAGTGCTGCCCTGTGAGACAGAGTGCTGCCCTGTGAGTGGGAGCGCTGCCCTGTGAGTGAGAGCGCTGCGCTGTGAGAGAGATTGCAGCCCTGTGAGTGGGAGCGCTGCGCTGTGAGAGAGATTGCTGCCCTGTGAGTGAGAGCGCTGCCCTGTGAGAGAGAGTGCTGCCCTGTGAGTGAGAGCGCTGCCCTGTGAGTGAGAGCGCTGCCCTATGAGTGAGAGCGCTGCCCTGTGAGTGAGAGCGCTGTCCTGTGAGTGAGAGTGCTGCACTGTGAGTGAGGGCGCTGCACTGTGAGAGAGAGCGCTGCCCTGTGAGTGAGAGCGCTGCCCTGTGAGTGAGAGCGCTGCCCTGTGAGTGAGAGCGCTGCCCTGTGAGTGAGAGTGCTGCCCTGTGAGTGAGAGCGCTGCCCTGTGAGTGAGAGCGCTGCCCTGTGAGAGAGAGTGCTGCCCTGTGAATGAGAGCGCTGCCCTGTGAGTGAGAGCGCTGCCCTGTGAGTGAGAGCGCTGCCCTATGAGTGAGAGTGCTGCCCTGTGAGAGAGAGCGCTGCCCTGTGAGTGAGAGCGCTGCCCTGTGAGTGAGAGCGCTGCCCTGTGAGTGAGAGCGCTGCCCTGTGAGTGAGAGCGCTGCCCTGTGAGTGAGAGCGCGGCCCTGTGAGTGAGAGCGCTGCCCTGTGAGTGAGAGCGCTGTCCTGTGAGTGAGAGTGCTGCACTGTGAGTGAGAGCGCTGCCCTGTGAGAGAGAGCGCTGCCCTGTGAGTGAGAGCGCTGCCCTGTGAGAGAGACCACTGCCCTGTGAGAGAGCGCTGCCCTGTGAGTGAGAGCGCTGCGCTGTGAGAGAGATTGCAGCCCTGTGAGTGGGAGCGCTGCGCTGTGAGAGAGATTGCTGCCCTGTGAGTGAGAGCGCTGCCCTGTGAGAGAGAGTGCTGCCCTGTGAGTGAGAGCGCTGCCCTGTGAGTGAGAGCGCTGCCCTATGAGTGAGAGCGCTGCCCTGTGAGTGAGAGCGCTGTCCTGTGAGTGAGAGTGCTGCACTGTGAGTGAGGGCGCTGCACTGTGAGAGAGAGCGCTGCCCTGTGAGTGAGAGCGCTGCCCTGTGAGTGAGAGCGCTGCCCTGTGAGTGAGAGCGCTGCCCTGTGAGTGAGAGTGCTGCCCTGTGAGTGAGAGCGCTGCCCTGTGAGTGAGAGCGCTGCCCTGTGAGAGAGAGTGCTGCCCTGTGAGTGAGAGCGCTGCCCTGTGCGTGAGAGCGCTGCCCTGTGAGTGAGAGCGCTGCCCTGTGAGTGAGAGTGCTGCCCTGTGAGAGAGAGCGCTGCCCTGTGAGTGAGAGCGCTGCCCTGTGAGTGAGAGCGCTGCCCTGTGAGTGAGAGCGCTGCCCTGTGAGTGAGAGCGCTGCCCTGTGAGTGAGAGCGCTGCCCTGTGAGTGAGAGCGCTGTCCTGTGAGTGAGAGTGCTGCACTGTGAGTGAGAGCGCTGCCCTGTGAGAGAGAGCGCTGCCCTGTGAGTGAGAGCGCTGCCCTGTGAGAGAGACCACTGCCCTGTGAGAGAGCGCTGCCCTGTGAGTGAGAGCGATGCCCTGTGAGTGACAGCGCTGCCCTGTGAGAGAGAGCGCTGTCCTGTGAGTGAGAGTGCTGTCCTGTGAGAGAGAGCATTGCCCTTTGAGAGAGAGCGCTGCCCTATGAGTGAGAGCGCTGCCCTGTGAGTGAGAGCGCTGTCCAGTGAGGGAGAGCGCTGTCCTGTGAGAGAGAGCGCTGCCCTGTGAGTGAGAGTGCTGTCCTGTGAGAGAGAGCATTGCCCTTTGAGAGAGAGCGCCGCCCTGTGAGTGAGAGCGCTGCCCTGTGAGTGAGAGCGCTGCCCTGTGAGTGAGAGCGCTGCCCTGTGAGTGAGAGCGCTGCCCTGTGAGCGAGAGTGCTGCCCTGTGAGAGAGAGCGCTGTCCTGTGAGTGAGAGTGCTTTCCTGTGAGAGAGAGCATTGCCCTTTGAGAGAGAGCGCTGCCCTGTGAGTGAGAGCGCTGTCCTGTGAGTGAGAGCGCTGCCCTGTGTGTGAGAGCGCTGTCCTGTGAGTGAGAGCGCTGCCCTGTGAGTGAGAGCGCTGCCCTGTGAGTGAGAGCGCTGCCCTGTGAGTGAGAGCGCTGCCCTGTGAGTGAGAGCGCTGCCCTGTGAGTGAGTGCGCTGCCCTGTGAGTGAGAGCGCTGCCCTGTGAGTGAGAGCGCTGCCCTGTGAGAGGGAGCGCTGCCCTGTGAGTGAGAGCGCTGCCCTGTGAGGGGGAGCGCTGCCCTGTGAGTGAGAGCGCTGCCCTGTGAGTGAGAGCGCTGTCCTGTGAGTGAGAGCGCTGCTCTGTGAGTGAGGGTGCTGCCCTGTGAGAGAGGGCGCTGCCCTGTGAGTGAGGGCGCTGCCCTGTGAGAGAGCGCACTGCTCTGTGTGTGTGAGCGCTGCCCTGTGAGTGAGAGCACTGTCCTGTGAGTGAGGGCGCTGCCGTGTGAGAGGGGGCGCTTCCCTGTGAGTGAGAGCGCTGCCCTTTGAGAGAGAGCGCTGGCCTGTGAGAGAGTGCGCTGCCCTGTGAGTGAGAGCGCTGCCCTGTGAGAGAGCGCACTGCCCTGTGAGTGAGGGCGCTGCCGTGTGAGAGGGAGCGCTTCCCTGTGAGTGAGAGCGCTGCCCTTTGAGAGAGAGCGCTGGCCTGTGAGAGAGTGCGCTGCCCTGTGAGAGAGAGCGCTGCCCTGTGTGTGAGAGCGCTGGCCTATGAGTGAGGGTGCTGTGCTGTCAGTGAGGGCGCTGTCCTGTGAGAGAGAGCATTGCCCTTTGAGAGAGAGCACTGCCCTGTGAGAGAGAGCGCTGTCCTGTGAGAGAGAGCGCTGTCCTGTGAGTGAGAGCGCTGCCCTGTGAGTGAGAGCGCTGCCCTGTGAGAGAGAGCGCTGCCCTGTGAGAGAGAGCGCTGCCCTGTGTGTGAGAGCGCTGCCCTGTGAGTGAGAGCGCTGCCCTGTGAGAGAGAGCGCTGCCCTGTGAGAGAGAGCGCTGCCCTTTGAGAGAGAGCGCTGGCCTGTGAGAGAGTGCGCTGCCCTGTGAGTGAGAGCGCTGCCCTGTGTGTGAGAGCGCTGGCCTGTGAGTGAGGGTGCTGTGCTGTCAGTGAGGGCGCTGTCCTGTGAGAGAGAGCATTGCCCTTTGAGAGAGAGCGCTGCCCTGTGGGAGAGAGCGCTGTCCTGTGAGAGAGAGCGCAGCCCTGTGAGTGAGAGCACTGCCCTGTGAGTGAGAGCGCTGCCCTGTGAGAGAGAGCGCTGTCCTGTGAGAGAGAGCGCTGTCCTGTGAGTGAGAGCGCTGCCCTGTGAGTGAGAGCGCTGCCCTGTGAGTGAGAGAGCGCTGCCCTGTGAGTGAGAGCGCTGCCCTGTGAGTGAGAGAGCGCTGCCCTGTGAGCGGGAGCGCTGCCCTGTGCGTGAGAGCACTGCCCTGTGAGTGAGAGCGCTGCCCTGTGAGTGAGAGCGCTGCCCTGTGAGCGGGAGCGCTGCCCTGTGAGTGAGAGTGCTGCTCTGTGAGTGAGAGCGCTGCCCTGTGAGTCAGAGCGGTGCCCTGTGAGTGAGAGTGCTGCTCTGTGAGAGGGAGCGCTGCCCTGTGAGAGAGAGCGCTGTCCTGTGAGTGAGAGCGCTGCCCTGTATGTGAGAGAGCGCAGCCCTGTGAGTGAGAGCGCTGCCCTGTGTGTGAGAGAGCGCTGCCCTGTGAGTGAGAGCGCTGCCCTGTGAGTGAGAGCGCTGCCCTGTGAGTGAGAGAGCGCTGCCCTGTGAGTGAGAGCGCTGCCCTGTGAGTGAGAGAGCGCTGCCCTGTGAGTGAGAGCGCTGCCCTGAGTGTGAGAGAGCGCTGCCCTGTGAGAGAGAGCGCTGCCCTGTGAGAGACAGCGCTGCCCTGTGAGTGAGAGCGCTGCCCTGTGAGAGAGAGCGCTGCCCTGTGAGGCAGAGCACTGCCCCGTGAGTGAGAGCGCTGCCCTGTGAGAGAGGGCGCTGCCCTGTGAGTGAGAGCGCTGCTCTGTGAGAGAGAGCGCTGCCCTGTGAGAGAGGGCGCTGCCCTGTGAGTGAGAGCACTGCCCTGTGAGCGAGAGCGCTGCCCTGAGTGAGAGCACTGTCCTGTGAGTGAGAGCGCTGCCCTGTGAGTGAGAGCGCTGCCCTGTGAGAGAGGGCGCTGCCCTGTGAGTGAGGGCGCTGCCCTGTGAGAGAGAGCGCTGCCCTGTGAGTGAGAGCGCTGCCCTGTGAGTGAGAGCGCTGCCCTGTGAGAGAGAGCGCTGCCCTGTCAGAGAGAGCGCTGCCCTGTGAGAGAGAGCGCTGCCCTGTGAGTGAGAGCGCTGCCCTGTGAGTGAGAGCGCTGCCCTGTGAGTGAGAGCGCTGCCCTGTGAGTGAGAGCACTGCCCTGTGAGTGAGAGCGCTGCCCTGTGAGTGAGAGCGCTGCCCTGTGAGAGAGAGCGCTGTCCTGTGAGTGAGAGCGCTGCCCTGTGAGAGAGAGCGCTGCCCTGTCAGAGAGAGCGCTGCCCTGTGAGTGAGAGCGCCGCCCTGTCAGAGAGAGTGCTGCCGTGTGAGTGAGAGTGCTGCCCTGTGAGTGAGAGCGCTGCACTGTGAGTGAGAGCGCTGCCCTGTGAGTGAGAGCGCTGCACTGTGAGTGAGAGCGCTGCCCTGTGAGTGAGAGCGCTGCCCTGTGAGTGAGAGCGCTGCCCTGTGAGTGAGAGCGCTGCCCTCTGTGTGAGAGCGCTGCCCTGTGAGTGAGAGCGCTGCACTGTGAGTGAGAGCGCTGCACTGTGAGTGAGAGCGCTGCACTGTGAGTGAGAGCGCTGTCCTGTGAGTGAGAGCGCTGCCCTGTGAGAGAGAGCGCTGCCCTGTGAGTGAGAGCGCTGCACTGTGAGTGAGAGCGCTGCACTGTGAGTGAGAGCGCTGCACTGTGAGTGAGAGCGCTGCACTGTGAGTGAGAGCGCTGCCCTGTGTGTGAGAGCGCTGTCCTGTGAGAGAGAGCGCTGTCCTGTGAGTGGGTGAGCTGCCCTGTGAGAGAGAGCGCTGCCCTGTGAGTGAGAGCGCTGCACTGTGAGTGAGAGCACTGCACTGTGAGTGAGAGCGCTGCCCTGTGTGTGAGAGCACTGCCCTGTGAGAGTGAGCGCTGTCCTGTGAGTGAGAGCGCTGCGCTGTGAGTGAGGGCGCTGCCCTGTGTGAGACATCGCTGCCCTGTGAGTGAGAGCGCTGTCCTGTGAGTGAGAGCGCTGCCCTGTGAGTGAGAGCGCTGTCCTGTGAGAGAGAGCGCTGGCCTGTGAGTGAGAGCGCTGCCCTGTGAGTGAGAGCGCTACCCTGTGAGAGAGAGCGCTGCCCTGTGAGTGAGAGCGCTGCCCAGTGAGAGAGGGCGCTGCCCTGTGAGTGAGGGCGCTGCCCTGTGAGAGAGAGCGCTGCCCTGTGAGTGAGAGCGCTGCCCTGTGAGTGAGAGCGCTGCCCTGTGAGAGAGAGTGCTGCCCTGTGAGAGAGGGCGCTGCCCTGTGAGTGAGGGCGCTGCCCTGTGAGAGAGAGCGCTGCCCTGTGAGTGAGAGCGCTGCCCTGTGAGTGAGAGCGCTGCCCTGTGAGAGAGAGCGCTGCCCTGTCAGAGAGAGCGCTGCCCTGTGAGAGAGAGCGCTGCCCTGTGAGTGAGAACGCTGCCCTGTGAGTGAGAGCGCTGCCCTGTGAGTGAGAGCGCTGCACTGTGAGTGAGAGCGCTGCCCTGTGAGTGAGAGCGCTGCACTGTGAGTGAGAGCGCTGCCCTGTGAGAGAGAGCGCTGCCCTGTGAGTGAGAGCGCTGCCCAGTGAGAGAGGGCGCTGCCCTGTGAGTGAGGGCGCTGCCCTGTGAGAGAGAGCGCTGCCCTGTGAGTGAGAGCGCTGCCCTGTGAGTGAGAGCGCTGCCCTGTGAGAGAGAGTGCTGCCCTGTGAGAGAGGGCGCTGCCCTGTGAGTGAGGGCGCTGCCCTGTGAGAGAGAGCGCTGCCCTGTGAGTGAGAGCGCTGCCCTGTGAGTGAGAGCGCTGCCCTGTGAGAGAGAGCGCTGCCCTGTCAGAGAGAGCGCTGCCCTGTGAGAGAGAGCGCTGCCCTGTGAGTGAGAGCGCTGCCCTGTGAGTGAGAGCGCTGCCCTGTGAGTGAGAGCGCTGCCCTGTGAGTGAGAGCACTGCCCTGTGAGTGAGAGCGCTGCCCTGTGAGTGAGAGCGCTGCCCTGTGAGTGAGAGCGCTGCCCTGTGAGAGAGAGCGCTGTCCTGTGAGTGAGAGCGCTGCCCTGTGAGAGAGAGCGCTGCCCTGTCAGAGAGAGCGCTGCCCTGTGAGTGAGAGCGCCGCCCTGTCAGAGAGAGTGCTGCCGTGTGAGTGAGAGTGCTGCCCTGTGAGTGAGAGCGCTGCACTGTGAGTGAGAGCGCTGCCCTGTGAGTGAGAGCGCTGCACTGTGAGTGAGAGCGCTGCCCTGTGAGTGAGAGCGCTGCCCTGTGAGTGAGAGCGCTGCCCTGTGAGTGAGAGCGCTGCCCTCTGTGTGAGAGCGCTGCCCTGTGAGTGAGAGCGCTGCACTGTGAGTGAGAGCGCTGCACTGTGAGTGAGAGCGCTGTCCTGTGAGTGAGAGCGCTGTCCTGTGAGTGAGAGCGCTGCCCTGTGAGAGAGTGCGCTGCCCTGTGAGTGAGAGCGCTGCACTGTGAGTGAGAGCGCTGCACTGTGAGTGAGAGCGCTGCACTGTGAGTGAGAGCGCTGCACTGTGAGTGAGAGCGCTGCCCTGTGTGTGAGAGCGCTGTCCTGTGAGAGAGAGCGCTGTCCTGTGAGTGGGAGCGCTGCCCTGTGAGAGAGAGCGCTGCCCTGTGAGTGAGAGCGCTGCACTGTGAGTGAGAGCACTGCACTGTGAGTGAGAGCGCTGCCCTGTGTGTGAGAGCACTGCCCTGTGAGAGTGAGCGCTGTCCTGTGAGTGAGAGCGCTGCGCTGTGAGTGAGGGCGCTGCCCTGTGTGAGACATCGCTGCCCTGTGAGTGAGAGCGCTGCCCTGTGAGAGAGCGTGCTGCCTTGTGTGAGAGAGCGCTGCCCTGTGTGTCAGAGTGCAGCCCTGTGAAAGAGAGCGATGCCCTGTGAGTGAGAGCGCTGCACTGTGAGTGAGAGCGCTGCCCTGTGAGTGAGAGCGCTGCACTGTGAGAGAGAGCGCTGCACTGTGAGTGAGAGCGCTGCACTGTGAGTGAGAGCGCTGCACTGTGAGTGAGAGCGCTGCACTGTGAGTGAGAGCGCTGCACTGTGAGTGAGAGCGCTGCCCTGTGTGTGAGAGCGCTGTCCTGTGAGAGAGAGCGCTGTCCTGTGAGTGGGAGCGCTGCCCTGTGAGAGAGAGCGCTGCCCTGTGAGTGAGAGCGCTGCCCTGTGAGTGAGAGCGCTGCCCTGTGAGAGAGAGCGCTGCCCTGTCAGAGAGAGCGCTGCCCTGTGAGAGAGAGCGCTGCCCTGTGAGTGAGAGCGCTGCCCTGTGAGTGAGAGCGCTGCCCTGTGAGTGAGAGCGCTGCCCTGTGAGTGAGAGCACTGCCCTGTGAGTGAGAGCGCTGCCCTGTGAGTGAGAGCGCTGCCCTGTGAGTGAGAGCGCTGCCCTGTGAGAGAGAGCGCTGTCCTGTGAGTGAGAGCGCTGCCCTGTGAGAGAGAGCGCTGCCCTGTCAGAGAGAGCGCTGCCCTGTGAGTGAGAGCGCCGCCCTGTCAGAGAGAGTGCTGCCGTGTGAGTGAGAGTGCTGCCCTGTGAGTGAGAGCGCTGCACTGTGAGTGAGAGCGCTGCCCTGTGAGTGAGAGCGCTGCACTGTGAGTGAGAGCGCTGCCCTGTGAGTGAGAGCGCTGCCCTGTGAGTGAGAGCGCTGCCCTGTGAGTGAGAGCGCTGCCCTCTGTGTGAGAGCGCTGCCCTGTGAGTGAGAGCGCTGCACTGTGAGTGAGAGCGCTGCACTGTGAGTGAGAGCGCTGTCCTGTGAGTGAGAGCGCTGTCCTGTGAGTGAGAGCGCTGCCCTGTGAGAGAGAGCGCTGCCCTGTGAGTGAGAGCGCTGCACTGTGAGTGAGAGCGCTGCACTGTGAGTGAGAGCGCTGCACTGTGAGTGAGAGCGCTGCACTGTGAGTGAGAGCGCTGCCCTGTGTGTGAGAGCGCTGTCCTGTGAGAGAGAGCGCTGTCCTGTGAGTGGGAGCGCTGCCCTGTGAGAGAGAGCGCTGCCCTGTGAGTGAGAGCGCTGCACTGTGAGTGAGAGCACTGCACTGTGAGTGAGAGCGCTGCCCTGTGTGTGAGAGCACTGCCCTGTGAGAGTGAGCGCTGTCCTGTGAGTGAGAGCGCTGCGCTGTGAGTGAGGGCGCTGCCCTGTGTGAGACATCGCTGCCCTGTGAGTGAGAGCGCTGCCCTGTGAGAGAGCGTGCTGCCTTGTGTGAGAGAGCGCTGCCCTGTGTGTCAGAGTGCAGCCCTGTGAAAGAGAGCGATGCCCTGTGAGTGAGAGCGCTGCACTGTGAGTGAGAGCGCTGCCCTGTGAGTGAGAGCGCTGCACTGTGAGTGAGAGCGCTGCACTGTGAGTGAGAGCGCTGCACTGTGAGTGAGAGCGCTGCACTGTGAGTGAGAGCGCTGCCCTGTGTGTGAGAGCGCTGTCCTGTGAGAGAGAGCGCTGTCCTGTGAGTGGGAGCGCTGCCCTGTGAGAGAGAGCGCTGCCCTGTGAGTGAGAGCACTGCACTGTGAGTGAGAGCGCTGCCCTGTGTGTGAGAGCACTGCCCTGTGAGAGTGAGCGCTGTCCTGTGAGTGAGAGCGCTGTGCTGTGAGTGAGGGCGCTGCCCTGTGTGAGACATCGCTGCCCTGTGAGTGAGAGCGCTGCCCTGTGAGAGAGCGTGCTGCCTTGTGTGAGAGAGCGCTGCCCTGTGTGTCAGAGTGCAGCCCTGTGAAAGAGAGCGATGCCCTGTGAGTGAGAGAGCTGCCCTGTGAGAGAGCGCTGCCTTGTGTGAGAGAGCGCTGCCCTGTGAGAGAGAGCGCTGCCCTGTGAGTGAGGGCGCTGCCGTGTGAGAGGGAGCGCTTCCCTGTGAGTGAGAGCGCTGCCCTTTGAGAGAGAGCGCTGGCCTGTGAGAGAGTGCGCTGCCCTGTGAGAGAGAGCGCTGCCCTGTGTGTGAGAGCGCTGGCCTGTGAGTGAGGGTGCTGTGCTGTCAGTGAGGGCGCTGTCCTGTGAGAGAGAGCATTGCCCTTTGAGAGAGAGCACTGCCCTGTGAGAGAGAGCGCTGTCCTGTGAGAGAGAGCGCTGTCCTGTGAGTGAGAGCACTGCCCTGTGAGTGAGAGCGCTGCCCTGTGAGAGAGAGCGCTGCCCTGTGAGAGAGAGCGCTGCCCTGTGAGTGAGAGCGCTGCCCTGTGAGTGAGAGCGCTGCCCTGTGAGAGAGAGCGCTGCCCTGTGAGAGAGAGCGCTGCCCTTTGAGAGAGTGCGCTGGCCTGTGAGAGAGTGCGCTGCCCTGTGAGTGAGAGCGCTGCCCTGTGTGTGAGAGCGCTGGCCTGTGAGTGAGGGTGCTGTGCTGTCAGTGAGGGCGCTGTCCTGTGAGAGAGAGCATTGCCCTTTGAGAGAGAGCGCTGCCCTGTGAGAGAGAGCGCTGTCCTGTGAGAGAGAGCGCAGCCCTGTGAGTGAGAGCACTGCCCTGTGAGTGAGAGCGCTGCCCTGTGAGAGAGAGCGCTGTCCTGTGAGAGAGAGCGCTGTCCTGTGAGTGAGAGCGCTGCCCTGTGAGTGAGAGCGCTGCCCTGTGAGTGAGAGAGCGCTGCCCTGTGAGTGAGAGCGCTGCCCTGTGAGTGAGAGAGCGCTGCCCTGTGAGCGGGAGCGCTGCCCTGTGCGTGAGAGCACTGCCCTGTGAGTGAGAGCGCTGCCCTGTGAGTGAGAGCGCTGCCCTGTGAGCGGGAGCGCTGCCCTGTGAGTGAGAGTGCTGCTCTGTGAGTGAGAGCGCTGCCCTGTGAGTCAGAGCGGTGCCCTGTGAGTGAGAGTGCTGCTCTGTGAGAGGGAGCGCTGCCCTGTGAGAGAGAGCGCTGTCCTGTGAGTGAGAGCGCTGCCCTGTATGTGAGAGAGCGCTGCCCTGTGAGTGAGAGCGCTGCCCTGTGTGTGAGAGAGTGCTGCCCTGTGAGTGAGAGCGCTGCCCTGTGAGTGAGAGCGCTGCCCTGTGAGTGAGAGAGCGCTGCCCTGTGAGTGAGAGCGCTGCCCTGTGAGTGAGAGAGCGCTGCCCTGTGAGTGAGAGCGCTGCCCTGAGTGTGAGAGAGCGCTGCCCTGTGAGAGAGAGCGCTGCCCTGTGAGAGACAGCGCTGCCCTGTGAGTGAGAGCGCTGCCCTGTGAGAGAGAGCGCTGCCCTGTGAGGCAGAGCACTGCCCCGTGAGTGAGAGCGCTGCCCTGTGAGAGAGGGCGCTGCCCTGTGAGTGAGAGCGCTGCCCTGTGAGAGACAGCGCTGCCCTGTGAGTGAGAGCGCTGCCCTGTGAGAGACAGCGCTGCCCTGTGAGGCAGAGCACTGCCCCGTGAGTGAGAGCGCTGCCCTGTGAGAGAGGGCGCTGCCCTGTGAGTGAGAGCGCTGCTCTGTGAGAGAGAGCGCTGCCCTGTGAGAGAGGGCGCTGCCCTGTGAGTGAGAGCACTGCCCTGTGAGCGAGAGCGCTGCCCTGAGTGAGAGCACTGTCCTGTGAGTGAGAGCGCTGCCCTGTGAGTGAGAGCGCTGCCCTGTGAGAGAGGGCGCTGCCCTGTGAGTGAGGGCGCTGCCCTGTGAGAGAGAGCGCTGCCCTGTGAGTGAGAGCGCTGCCCTGTGAGTGAGAGCGCTGCCCTGTGAGAGAGAGCGCTGCCCTGTCAGAGAGAGCGCTGCCCTGTGAGAGAGAGCGCTGCCCTGTGAGTGAGAGCGCTGCCCTGTGAGTGAGAGCGCTGCCCTGTGAGTGAGAGCGCTGCCCTGTGAGTGAGAGCACTGCCCTGTGAGTGAGAGCGCTGCCCTGTGAGTGAGAGCGCTGCCCTGTGAGTGAGAGCGCTGCCCTGTGAGAGAGAGCGCTGTCCTGTGAGTGAGAGCGCTGCCCTGTGAGAGAGAGCGCTGCCATGTCAGAGAGAGCGCTGCCCTGTGAGTGAGAGCGCCGCCCTGTCAGAGAGAGTGCTGCCGTGTGAGTGAGAGTGCTGCCCTGTGAGTGAGAGCGCTGCCCTGTGAGTGAGAGCGCTGCCCTGTGAGTGAGAGCGCTGCCCTGTGAGTGAGAGCGCTGCCCTGTGAGTGAGAGCGCTGCCCTCTGTGTGAGAGCGCTGCCCTGTGAGTGAGAGCGCTGCACTGTGAGTGAGAGCGCTGTCCTGTGAGAGAGAGCGCTGTCCTGTGAGTGAGAGCGCTGCACTGTGAGTGAGAGCGCTGCACTGTGAGTGAGAGCGCTGCACTGTGAGTGAGAGCGCTGCACTGTGAGTGAGAGCGCTGCCCTGTGTGTGAGAGCGCTGTCCTGTGAGAGAGAGCGCTGTCCTGTGAGTGAGAGCGCTGCCCTGTGAGAGAGAGCGCTGCCCTGTGAGTGAGAGCGCTGCACTGTGTGTGAGAGCACTGCCCTGTGAGAGTGAGCGCTGTCCTGTGAGTGAGAGCGCTGCGCTGTGAGTGAGGGCGCTGCCCTGTGAGTGAGAGCGCTGTCCTGTGAGTGAGAGCGCTGCGCTGTGAGTGAGGGCGCTGTCCTGTGAGAGACATCGCTGCCCTGTGAGAGAGCGTGCTGCCTTGTGTGAGAGAGCGCTGCCCTGTGTGTCAGAGTGCAGCCCTGTGAAAGAGAGCGATGCCCTGTGAGTGAGAGAGCTGCCCTGTGAGAGAGCGTGCTGCCTTGTGTGAGAGAGCGCTGCCCTGTGAGAGAGAGCGCTGCCCTGTGAGAGAGAGCACTGCCCTGTGAGAGAAAGCGCTGCCCTGTGAGAGAGAGCGCTGCCCTGTGAGAGAGAGCGCTGCCCTGTGAGCGACCGCGCTGTCCTGTGAGAGAGAGCGCGGCCCTGTGAGTGAGAGCGCTGCCCTGTGAGTGAGAGCGCTGCCCTGTGAGAGAGAGCGCTGCCCTGTGAGTGAGAGCGCTGCCCTGTGAGTGAGAGCGCTGCCCTGTGAGTGAGGGCGCTGCCCTGTGTGAGAGAGCGCTGGCCTGTGAGTGAGAGCGCTGCCCTGTGAGTGAGAGCGCTGCGCTGTGAGTGAGGGCGCTGCCCTGTGTGAGACATCGCTGCCCTGTGAGTGAGAGCGCTGCCCTGTGAGTGAGAGCGCTGCCCTGTGAGAGAGAGCGCTGCCCTGTGAGTGAGAGCGCTGCCCTGTGAGAGAGAGCGCTGCCCTGTGAGTGAGAGCGCTGCCCTGTGAGTGAGAGCGCTGCCCTCTGAGTGAGAGCGCTGCCCTGTGAGAGAGAGCGCTGCCCTGTGAGTGAGAGCGCTGCCCTGTGAGAGAGAGCGCTGCCCTGTGAGTGAGAGCGCTGCCCTGTGAGTGAGAGCGCTGCCCTGTGAGTGAGAGCGCTGCACTGTGAGAGAGAGCGCTGCCCTGTGAGAGAGAGCGCTGCCCTGTGAGAGAGAGCGCTGCCCTGTGAGAGAGAGCACTGCCCTGTGAGTGAGAGCGCTGTCCTGTGAGTGAGAGCGCTTCCCTGTGAGAGAGAGCGCTGCCCTGTGAGAGAGAGCGCTACCCTGAGAGTGAGTGCGCTGTCCTGTGAGAGAGAGTGCTGCCCTGTGAGAGAGAGCGCTGCCCTGTGTGAGAGAGCGCTGCCCTGTGAGAGAGAGCGCTGCCCTGTGAGTGAGAGTGCTGCCCTGTTAGTGAGAGTGCTGCCCTGTGAGAGAGAGCGCAGCCCTGTGAGAGAGAGCGCTACCCTGTGAGTGAGTGCGCTGTCCTGTGAGAGAGAGTGCTGTCCTGTGAGTGAGAGCGCTGCCCTGTGAGTGACAGCGCTGCCCTGTGAGAGCGAGCGCTGTCCTGTGAGTGAGAGCGCTGCCCTGTGAGTGACAGCGCTGCCCTGTGAGTGAGAGCGCTGCCCTGTGAGTGAGAGCGCTGCCCTGTGAGTGAGAGCGCTGCCCTGTGTGAGAGAGACGCTGTCCTGTGAGTGAGAGCGCTGCCCTGTGAGTGACAGCGCTGCCCTGTGAGTGAGAGCGCTGCCCTGTGAGTGAGAGCGCTGCCCTGTGAGAGAGAGCGCTGTCCTGTGAGTGAGAGCGCTGCCCTGTGAGTGAGAGCGCTGCCCTGTGAGAGTGAGCGCTGCCCTGTGAGAGAGATTGCTGCCCTGTGAGTGGGAGCGCTGCCCTGTGAGTGAGAGCGCTGCGCTGTGAGAGAGAGCGCTGCCCTGTGAGAGAGAGCGCTGCCCTGTGAGTGAGAGCGCTGTCCTGTGAGTGAGAGCGCTGCGCTGTGAGAGAGAGCACTGCCCTGTGAGAGAGAGCGCTGCCCTGTGAGAGAGAGTGCTGCCCTGTGAGTGGGAGCGCTGCCCTGTGAGTGAGAGCGCTGCGCTGTGAGAGAGCTTGCAGCCCTGTGAGTGGGAGCGCTGCGCTGTGAGAGAGATTGCTGCCCTGTGAGTGAGAGCGCTGCCCTGTGAGAGAGAGTGCTGCCCTGTGAGTGAGAGCGCTGCCCTGTGAGTGAGAGCGCTGCCCTATGAGTGAGAGCGCTGCCCAGTGAGTGAGAGCGCTGTCCTGTGAGTGAGAGTGCTGCACTGTGAGTGAGGGCGCTGCACTGTGAGAGAGAGCGCTGCCCTGTGAGTGAGAGCGCTGCCCTGTGAGTGAGAGCGCTGCCCTGTGAGTGAGAGCGCTGCCCTGTGAGTGAGAGTGCTGCCCTGTGAGTGAGAGCGCTGCCCTGTGAGTGAGAGCGCTGCCCTGTGAGAGAGAGTGCTGCCCTGTGAGTGAGAGCGCTGCCCTGTGAGTGAGAGCGCTGCCCTGTGAGTGAGAGCGCTGCCCTGTGAGTGAAAGTGCTGCCCTGTGAGAGAGAGCGCTGCCCTGTGAGTGAGAACGCTGCCCTGTGAGTGAGAGCGCTGCCCTGTGAGTGAGAGCGCTGCCCTGTGAGTGAGAGCGCTGCCCTGTGAGTGAGAGCGCTGTCCTGTGAGTGAGAGTGCTGCACTGTGAGTGAGAGCGCTGCCCTGTGAGAGAGAACGCTGCCCTGTGAGTGAGAGCGCTGCCCTGTGAGAGAGACCACTGCCCTGTGAGAGAGCGCTGCCCTGTGAGTGAGAGCGATGCCCTGTGAGTGACAGCGCTGCCCTGTGAGAGAGAGCGCTGCCCTGTGAGTGAGAGTGCTGTCCTGTGAGAGAGAGCATTGCCGTTTGAGAGAGAGCGCCGCCCTGTGAGTGAGAGCGCTGCCCTGTGAGTGAGAGCGCTGCCCTGTGAGGGGGAGCGCTGCCCTGTGTGTGAGAGCGCTGCCCTGTGAGTGAGAGCGCTGTCCTGTGAGTGAGAGCGCTGCTCTGTGAGTGAGGGTGCTGCCCTGTGAGAGAGGGCGCTGCCCTGTGAGTGAGGGCGCTGCCCTGTGAGAGAGCGCACTGCTCTGTGTGTGTGAGCGCTGCCCTGTGAGAGAGAGCGCTGTCCTGTGAGAGAGAGCGCTGTCCTGTGAGTGAGAGCGCTGCCCTGTGAGTGAGAGCGCTGCCCTGTGAGTGAGAGAGCGCTGCCCTGTGAGTGAGAGCGCTGCCCTGTGAGTGAGAGAGCGCTGCCCTGTGAGCGGGAGCGCTGCCCTGTGCGTGAGAGCACTGCCCTGTGAGTGAGAGCGCTGCCCTGTGAGTGAGAGCGCCGCCCTGTGAGCGGGAGCGCTGCCCTGTGAGTGAGAGTGCTGCTCTGTGAGTGAGAGCGCTGCCCTGTGAGTCAGAGCGGTGCCCTGTGAGTGAGAGTGCTGCTCTGTGAGAGGGAGCGCTGCCCTGTGAGAGAGAGCGCTGTCCTGTGAGTGAGAGCGCTGCCCTGTATGTGAGAGAGCGCTGCCCTGTGAGTGAGAGCGCTGCCCTGTGTGTGAGAGAGCGCTGCCCTGTGAGTGAGAGCGCTGCCCTGTGAGTGAGAGCGCTGCCCTGTGAGTGAGAGAGCGCTGCCCTGTGAGTGAGAGCGCTGCCCTGTGAGTGAGAGAGCGCTGCCCTGTGAGTGAGAGCGCTGCCCTGAGTGTGAGAGAGCGCTGCCCTGTGAGAGAGAGCGCTGCCCTGTGAGAGACAGCGCTGCCCTGTGAGTGAGAGCGCTGCCCTGTGAGAGAGAGCGCTGCCCTGTGAGGCAGAGCACTGCCCCGTGAGTGAGAGCGCTGCCCTGTGAGAGAGGGCGCTGCCCTGTGAGTGAGAGCGCTGCTCTGTGAGAGAGAGCGCTGCCCTGTGAGAGAGGGCGCTGCCCTGTGAGTGAGAGCACTGCCCTGTGAGCGAGAGCGCTGCCCTGAGTGAGAGCACTGTCCTGTGAGTGAGAGCGCTGCCCTGTGAGTGAGAGCGCTGCCCTGTGAGAGAGGGCGCTGCCCTGTGAGTGAGGGCGCTGCCCTGTGAGAGAGAGCGCTGCCCTGTGAGTGAGAGCGCTGCCCTGTGAGTGAGAGCGCTGCCCTGTGAGAGAGAGCGCTGCCCTGTCAGAGAGAGCGCTGCCCTGTGAGAGAGAGCGCTGCCCTGTGAGTGAGAGCGCTGCCCTGTGAGTGAGAGCGCTGCCCTGTGAGTGAGAGCGCTGCCCTGTGAGTGAGAGCACTGCCCTGTGAGTGAGAGCGCTGCCCTGTGAGTGAGAGCGCTGCCCTGTGAGTGAGAGCGCTGCCCTGTGAGAGAGAGCGCTGTCCTGTGAGTGAGAGCGCTGCCCTGTGAGAGAGAGCGCTGCCATGTCAGAGAGAGCGCTGCCCTGTGAGTGAGAGCGCCGCCCTGTCAGAGAGAGTGCTGCCGTGTGAGTGAGAGTGCTGCCCTGTGAGTGAGAGCGCTGCCCTGTGAGTGAGAGCGCTGCCCTGTGAGTGAGAGCGCTGCCCTGTGAGTGAGAGCGCTGCCCTGTGAGTGAGAGCGCTGCCCTCTGTGTGAGAGCGCTGCCCTGTGAGTGAGAGCGCTGCACTGTGAGTGAGAGCGCTGTCCTGTGAGAGAGAGCGCTGTCCTGTGAGTGAGAGCGCTGCCCTGTGAGAGAGAGCGCTGCCCTGTGAGTGAGAGCGCTGCACTGTGAGTGAGAGCGCTGCACTGTGAGTGAGAGCGCTGCACTGTGAGTGAGAGCGCTGCACTGTGAGTGAGAGCGCTGCCCTGTGTGTGAGAGCGCTGTCCTGTGAGAGAGAGCGCTGTCCTGTGAGTGAGAGCGCTGCCCTGTGAGAGAGAGCGCTGCCCTGTGAGTGAGAGCGCTGCACTGTGTGTGAGAGCACTGCCCTGTGAGAGTGAGCGCTGTCCTGTGAGTGAGAGCGCTGCGCTGTGAGTGAGGGCGCTGCCCTGTGAGTGAGAGCGCTGTCCTGTGAGTGAGAGCGCTGCGCTGTGAGTGAGGGCGCTGTCCTGTGAGAGACATCGCTGCCCTGTGAGAGAGCGTGCTGCCTTGTGTGAGAGAGCGCTGCCCTGTGTGTCAGAGTGCAGCCCTGTGAAAGAGAGCGATGCCCTGTGAGTGAGAGAGCTGCCCTGTGAGAGAGCGTGCTGCCTTGTGTGAGAGAGCGCTGCCCTGTGAGAGAGAGCGCTGCCCTGTGAGAGAGAGCACTGCCCTGTGAGAGAAAGCGCTGCCCTGTGAGAGAGAGCGCTGCCCTGTGAGAGAGAGCGCTGCCCTGTGAGCGACCGCGCTGTCCTGTGAGAGAGAGTGCGGCCCTGTGAGTGAGAGCGCTGCCCTGTGAGAGAGAGCGCTGCCCTGTGAGTGAGAGCGCTGCCCTGTGAGTGAGAGCGCTGCCCTCTGAGTGAGAGCGCTGCCCTGTGAGAGAGAGCGCTGCCCTGTGAGTGAGAGCGCTGCCCTGTGAGAGAGAGCGCTGCCCTGTGAGTGAGAGCGCTGCCCTGTGAGTGAGAGCGCTGCCCTGTGAGTGAGAGCGCTGCACTGTGAGTGAGAGCGCTGCCCTGTGAGTGAGAGCGCTGCCCTGTGATTGAGAGCGCTGCCCTGTGAGTGAGAGCGCTGCCCTGTGAGTGAGAGCGCTGCCCTGTGAGAGAGAGCGCTGCCCTGTGAGAAAGAGCGCTGCCCTGTGAGTGAGAGCGCTGCCCTGTGAGTGAGAGCGCTGCCCTGTGAGAGAGAGCGCTGCCCTGTGAGAGAGAGCGCTGCCCTGTGAGAGAGAGCGCTGTCCTGTGAGAGACAGCGCTGCCCTGTGAGTGAGAGCGCTGCCCTCTGAGTGAGAGCGCTGCCCTGTGAGAGAGAGCACTGCCCTGTGAGTGAGAGCGCTGCCCTGTGAGTGAGAGCGCTTCCCTGTGACTGAGAGCGCTGCCCTGTGAGAGAGAGCGCTGCCCTGTGAGAGAGAGCACTGCCCTGTGAGTGAGAGCGCTGTCCTGTGAGTGAGAGCGCTTCCCTGTGAGAGAGAGCGCTGCCCTGTGAGAGAGAGCGCTACCCTGAGAGTGAGTGCGCTGTCCTGTGAGAGAGAGTGCTGCCCTGTGAGAGAGAGCGCTGCCCTGTGTGAGAGAGCGCTGCCCTGTGAGAGAGAGCGCTGCCCTGTGAGTGAGAGTGCTGCCCTGTTAGTGAGAGTGCTGCCCTGTGAGAGAGAGCGCAGCCCTGTGAGAGAGAGCGCTACCCTGTGAGTGAGTGCGCTGTCCTGTGAGTGAGAGCGCTGTCCTGTGAGTGAGAGCGCTGTCCTGTGAGTGAGAGCGCTGCCCTGTGAGTGACAGCGCTGCCCTGTGAGTGAGAGCGCTGCCCTGTGAGTGAGAGCGCTGCCCTGTGAGTGAGAGCGCTGCCCTGTGAGTGAGAGCGCTGCCCTGTGTGAGAGAGACGCTGTCCTGTGAGTGAGAGCGCTGCCCTGTGAGTGACAGCGCTGCCCTGTGAGTGAGAGCGCTGCCCTGTGAGTGAGAGCGCTGCCCTGTGAGAGAGAGCGCTGTCCTGTGAGTGAGAGCGCTGCCCTGTGAGTGAGAGCGCTGCCCTGTGAGAGAGAGCGCTGCCCTGTGAGAGAGATTGCTGCCCTGTGAGTGGGAGCGCTGCCCTGTGAGTGAGAGCGCTGCGCTGTGAGAGAGAGCGCTGCCCTGTGAGAGAGAGCGCTGCCCTGTGAGTGAGAGCGCTGTCCTGTGAGTGAGAGCGCTGCGCTGTGAGAGAGAGCACTGCCCTGTGAGCGAGAGCGCTGCCCTGTGAGAGAGAGTGCTGCCCTGTGAGTGGGAGCGCTGCCCTGTGAGTGAGAGCGCTGCGCTGTGAGAGAGATTGCTGCCCTGTGAGAGAGAGTGCTGCCCTGTGAGTGGGAGCGCTGCCCTGTGAGTGAGAGCGCTGCGCTGTGAGAGAGCTTGCAGCCCTGTGAGTGGGAGCGCTGCGCTGTGAGAGAGATTGCTGCCCTGTGAGTGAGAGCGCTGCCCTGTGAGAGAGAGTGCTGCCCTGTGAGTGAGAGCGCTGCCCTGTGAGTGAGAGCGCTGCCCTATGAGTGAGAGCGCTGCCCAGTGAGTGAGAGCGCTGTCCTGTGAGTGAGAGTGCTGCACTGTGAGTGAGGGCGCTGCACTGTGAGAGAGAGCGCTGCCCTGTGAGTGAGAGCGCTGCCCTGTGAGTGAGAGCGCTGCCCTGTGAGTGAGAGCGCTGCCCTGTGAGTGAGAGTGCTGCCCTGTGAGTGAGAGCGCTGCCCTGTGAGTGAGAGCGCTGCCCTGTGAGAGAGAGTGCTGCCCTGTGAGTGAGAGCGCTGCCCTGTGAGTGAGAGCGCTGCCCTGTGAGTGAGAGCGCTGCCCTGTGAGTGAAAGTGCTGCCCTGTGAGAGAGAGCGCTGCCCTGTGAGTGAGAGCGCTGCCCTGTGAGTGAGAGCGCTGCCCTGTGAGTGAGAGCGCTGCCCTGTGAGTGAGAGCGCTGTCCTGTGAGTGAGAGTGCTGCACTGTGAGTGAGAGCGCTGCCATGTGAGAGAGAGCGCTGCCCTGTGAGTGAGAGCGCTGCCCTGTGAGAGAGACCACTGCCCTGTGAGAGAGCGCTGCCCTGTGAGTGAGAGCGATGCCCTGTGAGTGACAGCGCTGCCCTGTGAGAGAGAGCGCTGCCCTGTGAGTGAGAGTGCTGTCCTGTGAGAGAGAGCATTGCCGTTTGAGAGAGAGCGCCGCCCTGTGAGTGAGAGCGCTGCCCTGTGAGTGAGAGCGCTGCCCTGTGAGGGGGAGCGCTGCCCTGTGTGTGAGAGCGCTGCCCTGTGAGTGAGAGCGCTGTCCTGTGAGTGAGAGCGCTGCTCTGTGAGTGAGGGTGCTGCCCTGTGAGAGAGGGCGCTGCCCTGTGAGTGAGAGCGCTGCCCTGTGAGAGAGCGCACTGCTCTGTGTGTGTGAGCGCTGCCCTGTGAGTGAGAGCACTGTCCTGTGAGTGAGGGCGCTGCCGTGTGAGAGGGGGCGCTTCCCTGTGAGTGAGAGCGCTGCCCTTTGAGAGAGAGCGCTGGCCTGTGAGAGAGTGCGCTGCCCTGTGAGTGAGAGCGCTGCCCTGTGAGAGAGCGCACTGCCCTGTGAGTGAGGGCGCTGCTGTGTGAGAGGGAGCGCTTCCCTGTGAGTGAGAGCGCTGCCCTTTGAGAGAGAGCGCTGGCCTGTGAGAGAGTGCGCTGCCCTGTGAGAGAGAGCGCTGCCCTGTGTGTGAGAGCGCTGGCCTGTGAGTGAGGGTGCTGTGCTGTCAGTGAGCGCGCTGTCCTGTGAGAGAGAGCATTGCCCTTTGAGAGAGAGCGCTGCCCTGTGAGAGGGAGCGCTGTCCTGTGAGAGAGAGCGCTGTCCTGTGAGTGAGAGCGCTGCCCTGTGAGTGAGAGTGCTGCCCTGTGAGAGAGAGCGCTGCCCTGTGAGAGAGAGCGCTGCCCTGTGAGTGAGAGCGCTGCCCTGTGAGTGCGAGCGCTGCCCTGTGAGAGAGAGCGCTGCCCTGTGAGAGAGAGCGCTGCCCTTTGAGAGAGAGCGCTGGCCTGTGAGAGAGTGCGCTGCCCTGTGAGTGAGAGCGCTGCCCTGTGTGTGAGAGCGCTGGCCTGTGAGTGAGGGTGCTGTGCTGTCAGTGAGGGCGCTGTCCTGTGAGAGAGAGCATTGCCCTTTGAGAGAGAGCGCTGCCCTGTGAGAGAGAGCGCTGTCCTGTGAGAGAGAGCGCAGCCCTGTGAGTGAGAGCACTGCCCTGTGAGTGAGAGCGCTGCCCTGTGAGAGAGAGCGCTGTCCTGTGAGAGAGAGCGCTGTCCTGTGAGTGAGAGCGCTGCCCTGTGAGTGAGAGCGCTGCCCTGTGAGTGAGAGAGCGCTGCCCTGTGAGTGAGAGCACTGCCCTGTGAGTGAGAGAGCGCTGCCCTGTGAGCGGGAGCGCTGCCCTGTGCGTGAGAGCACTGCCCTGTGAGTGAGAGCGCTGCCCTGTGAGTGAGAGCGCTGCCCTGTGAGCGGGAGCGCTGCCCTGTGAGTGAGAGTGCTGCTCTGTGAGTGAGAGCGCTGCCCTGTGAGTGAGAGCGGTGCCCTGTGAGTGAGAGTGCTGCTCTGTGAGAGGGAGCGCTGCCCTGTGAGAGAGAGCGCTGTCCTGTGAGTGAGAGCGCTGCCCTGTATGTGAGAGAGCGCTGCCCTGTGAGTGAGAGCGCTGCCCTGTGTGTGAGAGAGCGCTGCCCTGTGAGTGAGAGCGCTGCCCTGTGAGTGAAAGTGCTGCCCTGTGAGAGAGAGCGCTGCCCTGTGAGTGAGAACGCTGCCCTGTGAGTGAGAGCGCTGCCCTGTGAGTGAGAGCGCTGCCCTGTGAGTGAGAGCGCTGCCCTGTGAGTGAGAGCGCTGTCCTGTGAGTGAGAGTGCTGCACTGTGAGTGAGAGCGCTGCCCTGTGAGAGAGAGCGCTGCCCTGTGAGTGAGAGCGCTGCCCTGTGAGAGAGACCACTGCCCTGTGAGAGAGCGCTGCCCTGTGAGTGAGAGCGATGCCCTGTGAGTGACAGCGCTGCCCTGTGAGAGAGAGCGCTGCCCTGTGAGTGAGAGTGCTGTCCTGTGAGAGAGAGCATTGCCGTTTGAGAGAGAGCGCCGCCCTGTGAGTGAGAGCGCTGCCCTGTGAGTGAGAGCGCTGCCCTGTGAGGGGGAGCGCTGCCCTGTGTGTGAGAGCGCTGCCCTGTGAGTGAGAGCGCTGTCCTGTGAGTGAGAGCGCTGCTCTGTGAGTGAGGGTGCTGCCCTGTGAGAGAGGGCGCTGCCCTGTGAGTGAGAGCGCTGCCCTGTGAGAGAGAGCGCTGTCCTGTGAGTGAGGGCGCTGCCGTGTGAGAGGGGGCGCTTCCCTGTGAGTGAGAGCGCTGCCCTTTGAGAGAGAGCGCTGGCCTGTGAGAGAGTGCGCTGCCCTGTGAGTGAGAGCGCTGCCCTGTGAGAGAGCGCACTGCCCTGTGAGTGAGGGCGCTGCCGTGTGAGAGGGAGCGCTTCCCTGTGAGTGAGAGCGCTGCCCTTTGAGAGAGAGCGCTGGCCTGTGAGAGAGTGCGCTGCCCTGTGAGAGAGAGCGCTGCCTGTGTGTGAGAGCGCTGGCCTGTGAGTGAGGGTGCTGTGCTGTAGGTGAGGGCGCTGTCCTGTGAGAGAGAGCATTGCCCTTTGAGAGAGAGCACTGCCCTGTGAGAGAGAGCGCTGTCCTGTGAGAGAGAGCGCTGTCCTGTGAGTGAGAGCGCTGCCCTGTGAGTGAGAACGCTGCCCTGTGAGTGAGAGCGCTGTCCTGTGAGTGAGAGCGCTGCTCTGTGAGTAAGGGTGCTGCCCTGTGAGAGAGGGCGCTGCCCTGTGAGTGAGGGCGCTGCCCTGTGAGAGAGCGCACTGCTCTGTGTGTGTGAGCGCTGCCCTGTGAGTGAGAGCACTGTCCTGTGAGTGAGGGCGCTGCCATGTGAGAGGGGGCGCTTCCCTGTGTGTGAGAGCGCTGCCCTTTGAGAGAGAGCGCTGGCCTGTGAGAGAGTGCGCTGCCCTGTGAGTGAGAGCGCTGCCCTGTGAGAGAGCGCACTGCCCTGTGAGTGAGGGCGCTGCCGTGTGAGAGGGAGCGCTTCCCTGTGAGTGAGAGCGCTGCCCTTTGAGAGAGAGCGCTGGCCTGTGAGAGAGTGCGCTGCCCTGTGAGAGAGAGCGCTGCCCTGTGTGTGAGAGCGCTGGCCTGTGAGTGAGGGTGCTGTGCTGTCAGTGAGCGCGCTGTCCTGTGAGAGAGAGCATTGCCCTTTGAGAGAGAGCGCTGCCCTGTGAGAGGGAGCGCTGTCCTGTGAGAGAGAGCGCTGTCCTGTGAGTGAGAGCGCTGCCCTGTGAGTGAGAGTGCTGCCCTGTGAGAGAGAGCGCTGCCCTGTGAGAGAGAGCGCTGCCCTGTGAGTGAGAGCGCTGCCCTGTGAGTGCGAGCGCTGCCCTGTGAGAGAGAGCGCTGCCCTGTGAGAGAGAGCGCTGCCCTTTGAGAGAGAGCGCTGGCCTGTGAGAGAGTGCGCTGCCCTGTGAGTGAGAGCGCTGCCCTGTGTGTGAGAGCGCTGGCCTGTGAGTGAGGGTGCTGTGCTGTCAGTGAGGGCGCTGTCCTGTGAGAGAGAGCATTGCCCTTTGAGAGAGAGCGCTGCCCTGTGAGAGAGAGCGCTGTCCTGTGAGAGAGAGCGCAGCCCTGTGAGTGAGAGCACTGCCCTGTGAGTGAGAGCGCTGCCCTGTGAGAGAGAGCGCTGTCCTGTGAGAGAGAGCGCTGTCCTGTGAGTGAGAGCGCTGCCCTGTGAGTGAGAGCGCTGCCCTGTGAGTGAGAGAGCGCTGCCCTGTGAGTGAGAGCGCTGCCCTGTGAGTGAGAGAGCGCTGCCCTGTGAGCGGGAGCGCTGCCCTGTGCGTGAGAGCACTGCCCTGTGAGTGAGAGCGCTGCCCTGTGAGTGAGAGCGCTGCCCTGTGAGCGGGAGCGCTGCCCTGTGAGTGAGAGTGCTGCTCTGTGAGTGAGAGCGCTGCCCTGTGAGTGAGAGCGGTGCCCTGTGAGTGAGAGTGCTGCTCTGTGAGAGGGAGCGCTGCCCTGTGAGAGAGAGCGCTGTCCTGTGAGTGAGAGCGCTGCCCTGTATGTGAGAGAGCGCTGCCCTGTGAGTGAGAGCGCTGCCCTGTGTGTGAGAGAGCGCTGCCCTGTGAGTGAGAGCGCTGCCCTGTGAGTGAGAGCGCTGCCCTGTGAGTGAGAGAGCGCTGCCCTGTGAGTGAGAGCGCTGCCCTGTGAGTGAGAGAGCGCTGCCCTGTGAGTGAGAGCGCTGCCCTGAGTGTGAGAGAGTGCTGCCCTGTGAGTGAGAGCGCTGCCCTGTGTGTGAGAGAGCGCTGCCCTGTGAGAGAGAGCGCTGCCCTGTGAGAGACAGCGCTGCCCTGTGAGTGAGAGCGCTGCCCTGTGAGAGAGAGCGCTGCCCTGTGAGGCAGAGCACTGCCCCGTGAGTGAGAGCGCTGCCCTGTGAGAGAGGGCGCTGCCCTGTGAGTGAGAGCGCTGCTCTGTGAGAGAGAGCGCTGCCCTGTGAGAGAGGGCGCTGCCCTGGGAGTGAGAGCACTGCCCTGTGAGCGAGAGCGCTGCCCTGAGTGAGAGCACTGTCCTGTGAGTGAGAGCGCTGCCCTGTGAGTGAGAGCGTTGCCCTGTGAGAGAGGGCGCTGCCCTGTGAGTGAGGGCGCTGCCCTGTGAGAGAGAGCGCTGCCCTGTGAGTGAGAGCGCTGCGCTGTGAGTGAGAGCGGTGCCCTGTGAGAGAGAGCGCTGCCCTGTCAGAGAGAGCGCTGCCCTGTGAGTGAGAGCGCTGCCCTGTGAGTGAGAGCGCTGCCCTGTGAGTGAGAGCGCTGCCCTGTGAGTGAGAGCGCTGCCCTGTGAGTGAGAGCACTGCCCTGTGAGTGAGAGCGCTGCCCTGTGAGTGAGAGCGCTGCCCTATGAGTGAGAGCGCTGCCCAGTGAGTGAGAGCGCTGTCCTGTGAGTGAGAGTGCTGCACTGTGAGTGAGGGCGCTGCACTGTGAGAGAGAGCGCTGCCCTGTGAGTGAGAGCGCTGCCCTGTGAGTGAGAGCGCTGCCCGGTGAGTGAGAGCGCTGCCCTGTGAGTGAGAGTGCTGCCCTGTGAGTGAGAGCGCTGCCCTGTGAGTGAGAGCGCTGCCCTGTGAGAGAGAGTGCTGCCCTGTGAGTGAGAGCGCTGCCCTGTGAGTGAGAGCGCTGCCCTGTGAGTGAGAGCGCTGCCCTGTGAGTGAAAGTGCTGCCCTGTGAGAGAGAGCGCTGCCCTGTGAGTGAGAACGCTGCCCTGTGAGTGAGAGCGCTGCCCTGTGAGTGAGAGCGCTGCCCTGTGAGTGAGAGCGCTGCCCTGTGAGTGAGAGCGCTGTCCTGTGAGTGAGAGTGCTGCACTGTGAGTGAGAGCGCTGCCCTGTGAGAGAGAGCGCTGCCCTGTGAGTGAGAGCGCTGCCCTGTGAGAGAGAGCGCTGCCCTGTGAGTGAGAGTGCTGTCCTGTGAGAGAGAGCATTGCCGTTTGAGAGAGAGCGCCGCCCTGTGAGTGAGAGCGCTGCCCTGTGAGTGAGAGCGCTGCCCTGTGAGGGGGAGCGCTGCCCTGTGTGTGAGAGCGCTGCCCTGTGAGTGAGAGCGCTGTCCTGTGAGTGAGAGCGCTGCTCTGTGAGTGAGGGTGCTGCCCTGTGAGAGAGGGCGCTGCCCTGTGAGTGAGAGCGCTGCCCTGTGAGAGAGCGCACTGCTCTGTGTGTGTGAGCGCTGCCCTGTGAGTGAGAGCACTGTCCTGTGAGTGAGGGCGCTGCCGTGTGAGAGGGGGCGCTTCCCTGTGAGTGAGAGCGCTGCCCTTTGAGAGAGAGCGCTGGCCTGTGAGAGAGTGCGCTGCCCTGTGAGTGAGAGCGCTGCCCTGTGAGAGAGCGCACTGCCCTGTGAGTGAGGGCGCTGCCGTGTGAGAGGGAGCGCTTCCCTGTGAGTGAGAGCGCTGCCCTTTGAGAGAGAGCGCTGGCCTGTGAGAGAGTGCGCTGCCCTGTGAGAGAGAGCGCTGCCTGTGTGTGAGAGCGCTGGCCTGTGAGTGAGGGTGCTGTGCTGTAGGTGAGGGCGCTGTCCTGTGAGAGAGAGCATTGCCCTTTGAGAGAGAGCACTGCCCTGTGAGAGAGAGCGCTGTCCTGTGAGAGAGAGCGCTGTCCTGTGAGTGAGAGCGCTGCCCTGTGAGTGAGAACGCTGCCCTGTGAGTGAGAGCGCTGTCCTGTGAGTGAGAGCGCTGCTCTGTGAGTGAGGGTGCTGCCCTGTGAGAGAGGGCGCTGCCCTGTGAGTGAGGGCGCTGCCCTGTGAGAGAGCGCACTGCTCTGTGTGTGTGAGCGCTGCCCTGTGAGTGAGAGCACTGTCCTGTGAGTGAGGGCGCTGCCATGTGAGAGGGGGCGCTTCCCTGTGTGTGAGAGCGCTGCCCTTTGAGAGAGAGCGCTGGCCTGTGAGAGAGTGCGCTGCCCTGTGAGTGAGAGCGCTGCCCTGTGAGAGAGCGCACTGCCCTGTGAGTGAGGGCGCTGCCGTGTGAGAGGGAGCGCTTCCCTGTGAGTGAGAGCGCTGCCCTTTGAGAGAGAGCGCTGGCCTGTGAGAGAGTGCGCTGCCCTGTGAGAGAGAGCGCTGCCCTGTGTGTGAGAGCGCTGGCCTGTGAGTGAGGGTGCTGTGCTGTCAGTGAGCGCGCTGTCCTGTGAGAGAGAGCATTGCCCTTTGAGAGAGAGCGCTGCCCTGTGAGAGGGAGCGCTGTCCTGTGAGAGAGAGCGCTGTCCTGTGAGTGAGAGCGCTGCCCTGTGAGTGAGAGTGCTGCCCTGTGAGAGAGAGCGCTGCCCTGTGAGAGAGAGCGCTGCCCTGTGAGTGAGAGCGCTGCCCTGTGAGTGCGAGCGCTGCCCTGTGAGAGAGAGCGCTGCCCTGTGAGAGAGAGCGCTGCCCTTTGAGAGAGAGCGCTGGCCTGTGAGAGAGTGCGCTGCCCTGTGAGTGAGAGCGCTGCCCTGTGTGTGAGAGCGCTGGCCTGTGAGTGAGGGTGCTGTGCTGTCAGTGAGGGCGCTGTCCTGTGAGAGAGAGCATTGCCCTTTGAGAGAGAGCGCTGCCCTGTGAGAGAGAGCGCTGTCCTGTGAGAGAGAGCGCAGCCCTGTGAGTGAGAGCACTGCCCTGTGAGTGAGAGCGCTGCCCTGTGAGAGAGAGCGCTGTCCTGTGAGAGAGAGCGCTGTCCTGTGAGTGAGAGCGCTGCCCTGTGAGTGAGAGCGCTGCCCTGTGAGTGAGAGAGCGCTGCCCTGTGAGTGAGAGCGCTGCCCTGTGAGTGAGAGAGCGCTGCCCTGTGAGCGGGAGCGCTGCCCTGTGCGTGAGAGCACTGCCCTGTGAGTGAGAGCGCTGCCCTGTGAGTGAGAGCGCTGCCCTGTGAGCGGGAGCGCTGCCCTGTGAGTGAGAGTGCTGCTCTGTGAGTGAGAGCGCTGCCCTGTGAGTGAGAGCGGTGCCCTGTGAGTGAGAGTGCTGCTCTGTGAGAGGGAGCGCTGCCCTGTGAGAGAGAGCGCTGTCCTGTGAGTGAGAGCGCTGCCCTGTATGTGAGAGAGCGCTGCCCTGTGAGTGAGAGCGCTGCCCTGTGTGTGAGAGAGCGCTGCCCTGTGAGTGAGAGCGCTGCCCTGTGAGTGAGAGCGCTGCCCTGTGAGTGAGAGAGCGCTGCCCTGTGAGTGAGAGCGCTGCCCTGTGAGTGAGAGAGCGCTGCGCTGTGAGTGAGAGCGCTGCCCTGAGTGTGAGAGAGTGCTGCCCTGTGAGTGAGAGCGCTGCCCTGTGTGTGAGAGAGCGCTGCCCTGTGAGAGAGAGCGCTGCCCTGTGAGAGACAGCGCTGCCCTGTGAGTGAGAGCGCTGCCCTGTGAGAGAGAGCGCTGCCCTGTGAGGCAGAGCACTGCCCCGTGAGTGAGAGCGCTGCCCTGTGAGAGAGGGCGCTGCCCTGTGAGTGAGAGCGCTGCTCTGTGAGAGAGAGCGCTGCCCTGTGAGAGAGGGCGCTGCCCTGGGAGTGGGAGCACTGCCCTGTGAGCGAGAGCGCTGCCCTGAGTGAGAGCACTGTCCTGTGAGTGAGAGCGCTGCCCTGTGAGTGAGAGCGTTGCCCTGTGAGAGAGGGCGCTGCCCTGTGAGTGAGGGCGCTGCCCTGTGAGAGAGAGCGCTGCCCTGTGAGTGAGAGCGCTGCGCTGTGAGTGAGAGCGCTGCCCTGTGAGAGAGAGCGCTGCCCTGTCAGAGAGAGCGCTGCCCTGTGAGTGAGAGCGCTGCCCTGTGAGTGAGAGCGCTGCCCTGTGAGTGAGAGCGCTGCCCTGTGAGTGAGAGCGCTGTCCTGTGAGTGAGAGCACTGCCCTGTGAGTGAGAGCGCTGCCCTGTGAGTGAGAGCGCTGCCCTGTGAGTGAGAGCGCTGCCCTGTGAGAGAGAGCGCTGTCCTGTGAGTGAGAGCGCTGCCCTGTGAGAGAGAGCGCTGCCCTGTCAGAGAGAGCGCTGCCCTGTGAGTGAGAGCGCCGCCCTGTCAGAGAGAGTGCTGCCGTGTGAGTGAGAGTGCTGCCCTGTGAGTGAGAGCGCTGCCCTGTGAGTGAGAGCGCTGCCCTGTGAGTGAGAGCGCTGCCCTGTGAGTGAGAGCGCTGCACTGTGAGTGAGAGCGCTGCCCTGTGAGTGAGAGCGCTGCACTGTGAGTGAGAGCGCTGCACTGTGAGTGAGAGCGCTGCCCTGTGTGTGAGAGCACTGCCCTGTGAGAGAGAGCGCTGCCCTGTGAGTGAGAGCGCTGCCCTGTGAGTGAGAGCGCTGCCCTGTGAGTGAGAGCGCTGCCCTGTGAGTGAGAGCGCTGCCCTGTGAGAGAGAGCGCTGCCCTGTGAGTGAGAGCGCTGCCCTGTGAGAGAGAGCGCTGCCCTGTGAGTGAGAGCGCTGCCCTGTGAGTGAGAGCGCTGCCCTGTGAGTGAGAGCGCTGCCCTGTGAGTGAGAGCGCTGCCCTGTGAGTGAGAGCGCTGCCCTGTGAGTGAGAGCGCTGCCCTGTGAGAGAGAGCGCTGCCCTGTGAGAGAGAGCGCTGCCCTGTGAGTGAGAGCGCTGCCCTGTGAGTGAGAGCGCTGCCCTGTGAGTGAGAGCGCTGCCCTGTGAGAGAGAGCGCTGCCCTGTGAGAGAGAGCGCTGCCCTGTGAGAGAGAGCGCTGCCCTCTGAGTGAGAGCGCTGCCCTGTGAGAGAGAGCACTGCCCTGTGAGTGAGAGCGCTGCGCTGTGAGTGAGAGCGCTGCCCTGTGACTGAGAGCGCTGCCCTGTGAGAGAGAGCGCTGCCCTGTGAGAGAGAGCACTGCCCTGTGAGTGAGAGCGCTGTCCTGTGAGTGAGAGCGCTTCCCTGTGAGAGAGAGCGCTGCCCTGTGAGAGAGAGCGCTACCCTGTGAGTGAGTGCGCTGTCCTGTGAGAGAGAGTGCTGCCCTGTGAGAGAGAGCGCTGCCCTGTGTGAGAGAGCGCTGCCCTGTGAGAGAGAGCGCTGCCCTGTGAGTGAGAGTGCTGCCCTGTTAGTGAGAGCGCTGCCCTGTGAGAGAGAGCGCAGCCCTGTGAGAGAGAGCGCTACCCTGTGAGTGAGTGCGCTGTCCTGTGAGAGAGAGTGCTGCCCTGTGAGAGAGAGCGCTGCCCTGTGTGAGAGAGCGCTGCCCTGTGAGAGAGAGCGCTGCCCTGTGAGTGAGTGTGCTGCCCTGTTAGTGAGAGCGCTGCCCTGTGAGAGAGAGCGCTGCCCTGTGAGAGAGAGCGCTGCCCTGTGATTGAGAGCGCTGTCCTGTGAGTGAGAGTGCTGCCCTGTGAGTGAGAGCGCTGCCCTATGAGTGAGAGCGCTGCCCTGTGAGAGAGAGCGCTGCCCTGTGAGTGAGAGCGCTGCCCTGTGAGTGAGAGCGCTGCCCTGTGATTGAGAGCGCTGCACTGTGAGTGAGAGCGCTGCCCTGTGAGTGAGAGCGCTGCCCTGTGAGTGAGAGCGCTGTCCTGTGAGTGAGAGTGCTGCACTGTGAGTGAGAGCGCTGCCCTGTGAGAGCGCTGCCCTGTGAGTGAGGGCGCTGCCCTGTGAGAGAGACCACTGCCCTGTGAGAGAGCGCTGCCCTGTGAGAGAGAGCGCTGCCCTGTGAGAGAGAACGCTGCCCTGTGAGAGAGAGCGCTGTCCTGTGAGTGAGAGTGCTGTCCTGTGAGAGAAAGCATTGCCCGTTGAGAGAGAGCGCTGCCCTGTGAGTGAGAGCGCTGCCCTGTGAGCGAGAGCGATGCCCTGTGAGTGACAGCGCTGCCCTGTGAGAGAGAGCGCTGCCCTGTGAGAGAGAACGCTGCCCTGTGAGAGAGAGCGCTGTCCTGTGAGTGAGAGTGCTGTCCTGTGAGAGAAAGCATTGCTCTTTGAGAGAGAGCGCTGCCCTGTGAGTGAGAGCGCTGCCCTGTGAGTGAGAGCGCTGTCCAGTGAGGGAGAGCGCTGCCCTGTGAGTGAGAGCGCTGCCCTGTGAGTGAGAGCGCTGCTCTGTGAGTGAGAGCGCTGCCCTGTGAGTGAGAGCGGTGCCCTGTGAGTGAGAGTGCTGCTCTGTGAGAGGGAGCGCTGCCCTGTGAGAGAGAGCGCTGTCCTGTGAGTGAGAGCGCTGCCCTGTATGTGAGAGAGCGCTGCCCTGTGAGTGAGAGCGCTGCCCTGTGTGTGAGAGAGCGCTGCCCTGTGAGTGAGAGCGCTGCCCTGTGAGTGAGAGCGCTGCCCTGTGAGTGAGAGAGCGCTGCCCTGTGAGTGAGAGCGCTGCCCTGTGAGTGAGAGAGCGCTGCCCTGTGAGTGAGAGCGCTGCCCTGAGTGTGAGAGAGTGCTGCCCTGTGAGTGAGAGCGCTGCCCTGTGTGTGAGAGAGCGCTGCCCTGTGAGAGAGAGCGCTGCCCTGTGAGAGACAGCGCTGCCCTGTGAGTGAGAGCGCTGCCCTGTGAGAGAGAGCGCTGCCCTGTGAGGCAGAGCACTGCCCCGTGAGTGAGAGCGCTGCCCTGTGAGAGAGGGCGCTGCCCTGTGAGTGAGAGCGCTGCTCTGTGAGAGAGAGCGCTGCCCTGTGAGAGAGGGCGCTGCCCTGGGAGTGAGAGCACTGCCCTGTGAGCGAGAGCGCTGCCCTGAGTGAGAGCACTGTCCTGTGAGTGAGAGCGCTGCCCTGTGAGTGAGAGCGTTGCCCTGTGAGAGAGGGCGCTGCCCTGTGAGTGAGGGCGCTGCCCTGTGAGAGAGAGCGCTGCCCTGTGAGTGAGAGCGCTGCGCTGTGAGTGAGAGCGCTGCCCTGTGAGAGAGAGCGCTGCCCTGTCAGAGAGAGCGCTGCCCTGTGAGTGAGAGCGCTGCCCTGTGAGTGAGAGCGCTGCCCTGTGAGTGAGAGCGCTGCCCTGTGAGTGAGAGCGCTGCCCTGTGAGTGAGAGCACTGCCCTGTGAGTGAGAGCGCTGCCCTGTGAGTGAGAGCGCTGCCCTGTGAGTGAGAGCGCTGCCCTGTGAGAGAGAGCGCTGTCCTGTGAGTGAGAGCGCTGCCCTGTGAGAGAGAGCGCTGCCCTGTCAGAGAGAGCGCTGCCCTGTGAGTGAGAGCGCCGCCCTGTCAGAGAGAGTGCTGCCGTGTGAGTGAGAGTGCTGCCCTGTGAGTGAGAGCGCTGCCCTGTGAGTGAGAGCGCTGCCCTGTGAGTGAGAGCGCTGCCCTGTGAGTGAGAGCGCTGCACTGTGAGTGAGAGCGCTGCCCTGTGAGTGAGAGCGCTGCACTGTGAGTGAGAGCGCTGCACTGTGAGTGAGAGCGCTGCCCTGTGTGTGAGAGCACTGCCCTGTGAGAGAGAGCGCTGCCCTGTGAGTGAGAGCGCTGCCCTGTGAGTGAGAGCGCTGCCCTGTGAGTGAGAGCGCTGCCCTGTGAGTGAGAGCGCTGCCCTGTGAGAGAGAGCGCTGCCCTGTGAGTGAGAGCGCTGCCCTGTGAGAGAGAGCGCTGCCCTGTGAGTGAGAGCGCTGCCCTGTGAGTGAGAGCGCTGCCCTGTGAGTGACAGCGCTGCCCTGTGAGTGAGAGCGCTGCCCTGTGAGTGAGAGCGCTGCCCTGTGAGTGAGAGCGCTGCCCTGTGAGAGAGAGCGCTGCCCTGTGAGAGAGAGCGCTGCCCTGTGAGTGAGAGCGCTGCCCTGTGAGTGAGAGCGCTGCCCTGTGAGTGAGAGCGCTGCCCTGTGAGAGAGAGCGCTGCCCTGTGAGAGAGAGCGCTGCCCTGTGAGAGAGAGCGCTGCCCTCTGAGTGAGAGCGCTGCCCTGTGAGAGAGAGCACTGCCCTGTGAGTGAGAGCGCTGCGCTGTGAGTGAGAGCGCTGCCCTGTGACTGAGAGCGCTGCCCTGTGAGAGAGAGCGCTGCCCTGTGAGAGAGAGCACTGCCCTGTGAGTGAGAGCGCTGTCCTGTGAGTGAGAGCGCTTCCCTGTGAGAGAGAGCGCTGCCCTGTGAGAGAGAGCGCTACCCTGTGAGTGAGTGCGCTGTCCTGTGAGAGAGAGTGCTGCCCTGTGAGAGAGAGCGCTGCCCTGTGTGAGAGAGCGCTGCCCTGTGAGAGAGAGCGCTGCCCTGTGAGTGAGAGTGCTGCCCTGTTAGTGAGAGCGCTGCCCTGTGAGAGAGAGCGCAGCCCTGTGAGAGAGAGCGCTACCCTGTGAGTGAGTGCGCTGTCCTGTGAGAGAGAGTGCTGCCCTGTGAGAGAGAGCGCTGCCCTGTGTGAGAGAGCGCTGCCCTGTGAGAGAGAGCGCTGCCCTGTGAGTGAGTGTGCTGCCCTGTTAGTGAGAGCGCTGCCCTGTGAGAGAGAGCGCTGCCCTGTGAGAGAGAGCGCTGCCCTGTGATTGAGAGCGCTGTCCTGTGAGTGAGAGTGCTGCCCTGTGAGTGAGAGCGCTGCCCTATGAGTGAGAGCGCTGCCCTGTGAGAGAGAGCGCTGCCCTGTGAGTGAGAGCGCTGCCCTGTGAGTGAGAGCGCTGCCCTGTGATTGAGAGCGCTGCACTGTGAGTGAGAGCGCTGCCCTGTGAGTGAGAGCGCTGCCCTGTGAGTGAGAGCGCTGTCCTGTGAGTGAGAGTGCTGCACTGTGAGTGAGAGCGCTGCCCTGTGAGAGCGCTGCCCTGTGAGTGAGGGCGCTGCCCTGTGAGAGAGACCACTGCCCTGTGAGAGAGCGCTGCCCTGTGAGCGAGAGCGATGCCCTGTGAGTGAGAGCGCGGTCCTGTGAGTGAGAGTGCTGCCCTGTGAGTGACAGCGCTGCCCTGTGAGAGAGAGCGCTGCCCTGTGAGAGAGAACGCTGCCCTGTGAGAGAGAGCGCTGTCCTGTGAGTGAGAGTGCTGTCCTGTGAGAGAAAGCATTGCCCGTTGAGAGAGAGCGCTGCCCTGTGAGTGAGAGCGCTGCCCTGTGAGAGAGAACGCTGCCCTGTGAGAGAGAGCGCTGTCCTGTGAGTGAGAGTGCTGTCCTGTGAGAGAAAGCATTGCTCTTTGAGAGAGAGCGCTGCCCTGTGAGTGACAGCGCTGCCCTGTGAGAGAGAGCGCTGCCCTGTGAGAGAGAACGCTGCCCTGTGAGAGAGAGCGCTGTCCTGTGAGTGAGAGTGCTGTCCTGTGAGAGAAAGCATTGCTCTTTGAGAGAGAGCGCTGCCCTGTGAGTGAGAGCGTTGCCCTGTGAGAGAGGGCGCTGCCCTGTGAGTGAGGGCGCTGCCCTGTGAGAGAGAGCGCTGCCCTGTGAGTGAGAGCGCTGCGCTGTGAGTGAGAGCGCTGCCCTGTGAGAGAGAGCGCTGCCCTGTCAGAGAGAGCGCTGCCCTGTGAGTGAGAGCGCTGCCCTGTGAGTGAGAGCGCTGCCCTGTGAGTGAGAGCGCTGCCCTGTGAGTGAGAGCGCTGCCCTGTGAGTGAGAGCACTGCCCTGTGAGTGAGAGCGCTGCCCTGTGAGTGAGAGCGCTGCCCTGTGAGTGAGAGCGCTGCCCTGTGAGAGAGAGCGCTGTCCTGTGAGTGAGAGCGCTGCCCTGTGAGAGAGAGCGCTGCCCTGTCAGAGAGAGCGCTGCCCTGTGAGTGAGAGCGCCGCCCTGTCAGAGAGAGTGCTGCCGTGTGAGTGAGAGTGCTGCCCTGTGAGTGAGAGCGCTGCCCTGTGAGTGAGAGCGCTGCCCTGTGAGTGAGAGCGCTGCCCTGTGAGTGAGAGCGCTGCACTGTGAGTGAGAGCGCTGCCCTGTGAGTGAGAGCGCTGCACTGTGAGTGAGAGCGCTGCACTGTGAGTGAGAGCGCTGCCCTGTGTGTGAGAGCACTGCCCTGTGAGAGAGAGCGCTGCCCTGTGAGTGAGAGCGCTGCCCTGTGAGTGAGAGCGCTGCCCTGTGAGTGAGAGCGCTGCCCTGTGAGTGAGAGCGCTGCCCTGTGAGAGAGAGCGCTGCCCTGTGAGTGAGAGCGCTGCCCTGTGAGAGAGAGCGCTGCCCTGTGAGTGAGAGCGCTGCCCTGTGAGTGAGAGCGCTGCCCTGTGAGTGAGAGCGCTGCCCTGTGAGTGAGAGCGCTGCCCTGTGAGTGAGAGCGCTGCCCTGTGAGTGAGAGCGCTGCCCTGTGAGAGAGAGCGCTGCCCTGTGAGAGAGAGCGCTGCCCTGTGAGTGAGAGCGCTGCCCTGTGAGTGAGAGCGCTGCCCTGTGAGTGAGAGCGCTGCCCTGTGAGAGAGAGCGCTGCCCTGTGAGAGAGAGCGCTGCCCTGTGAGAGAGAGCGCTGCCCTCTGAGTGAGAGCGCTGCCCTGTGAGAGAGAGCACTGCCCTGTGAGTGAGAGCGCTGCGCTGTGAGTGAGAGCGCTGCCCTGTGACTGAGAGCGCTGCCCTGTGAGAGAGAGCGCTGCCCTGTGAGAGAGAGCACTGCCCTGTGAGTGAGAGCGCTGTCCTGTGAGTGAGAGCGCTTCCCTGTGAGAGAGAGCGCTGCCCTGTGAGAGAGAGCGCTACCCTGTGAGTGAGTGCGCTGTCCTGTGAGAGAGAGTGCTGCCCTGTGAGAGAGAGCGCTGCCCTGTGTGAGAGAGCGCTGCCCTGTGAGAGAGAGCGCTGCCCTGTGAGTGAGAGTGCTGCCCTGTTAGTGAGAGCGCTGCCCTGTGAGAGAGAGCGCAGCCCTGTGAGAGAGAGCGCTACCCTGTGAGTGAGTGCGCTGTCCTGTGAGAGAGAGTGCTGCCCTGTGAGAGAGAGCGCTGCCCTGTGTGAGAGAGCGCTGCCCTGTGAGAGAGAGCGCTGCCCTGTGAGTGAGTGTGCTGCCCTGTTAGTGAGAGCGCTGCCCTGTGAGAGAGAGCGCTGCCCTGTGAGAGAGAGCGCTGCCCTGTGATTGAGAGCGCTGTCCTGTGAGTGAGAGTGCTGCCCTGTGAGTGAGAGCGCTGCCCTATGAGTGAGAGCGCTGCCCTGTGAGAGAGAGCGCTGCCCTGTGAGTGAGAGCGCTGCCCTGTGAGTGAGAGCGCTGCCCTGTGATTGAGAGCGCTGCACTGTGAGTGAGAGCGCTGCCCTGTGAGTGAGAGCGCTGCCCTGTGAGTGAGAGCGCTGTCCTGTGAGTGAGAGTGCTGCACTGTGAGTGAGAGCGCTGCCCTGTGAGAGCGCTGCCCTGTGAGTGAGAGCGCTGCCCTGTGAGCGAGAGCGATGCCCTGTGAGTGACAGCGCTGCCCTGTGAGAGAGAGCGCTGCCCTGTGAGAGAGAACGCTGCCCTGTGAGAGAGAGCGCTGTCCTGTGAGTGAGAGTGCTGTCCTGTGAGAGAAAGCATTGCTCTTTGAGAGAGAGCGCTGCCCTGTGAGTGAGAGCGCTGCCCTGTGAGTGAGAGCGCTGTCCAGTGAGGGAGAGCGCTGCCCTGTGAGTGAGAGCGCTGCCCTATGAGTGAGAGCGCTGCCCTGTGAGTGAGAGCGCTGTCCTGTGAGTGAGAGTGCTGCACTGTGAGTGAGGGCGCTGCACTGTGAGAGAGAGCGCTGCCCTGTGAGTGAGAGCGCTGCCCTGTGAGTGAGAGCGCTGCCCTGTGAGTGAGAGCGCTGCCCTGTGAGTGAGAGTGCTGCCCTGTGAGTGAGAGCGCTGCCAGGTGAGTGAGAGCGCTGCCCTGTGAGAGAGAGTGCTGCCCTGTGAGTGAGAGCGCTGCCCTGTGAGTGAGAGCGCTGCCCTGTGAGTGAGAGCGCTGCCCTGTGAGTGAAAGTGCTGCCCTGTGAGAGAGAGCGCTGCCCTGTGAGTGAGAGCGCTGCCCTGTGAGTGAGAGCGCTGCCCTGTGAGTGAGAGCGCTGCCCTGTGAGTGAGAGCGCTGCCCTGTGAGTGAGAGCGCTGTCCTGTGAGTGAGAGTGCTGCACTGTGAGTGAGAGCGCTGCCCTGTGAGAGAGAGCGCTGCCCTGTGAGTGAGAGCGCTGCCCTGTGAGAGAGACCACTGCCCTGTGAGAGAGCGCTGCCCTGTGAGTGAGAGCGATGCCCTGTGAGTGAGAGCGCTGCCCTGTGAGTGAGAGCGCTGCCCTGTGAGTGAGAGCGCTGCCCTGTGAGAGAGAGCGCTGCCCTGTGAGAGAGAGCGCTGCCCTGTGAGAGAGAGCGCTGCCCTCTGAGTGAGAGCGCTGCCCTGTGAGAGAGAGCACTGCCCTGTGAGTGAGAGCGCTGCGCTGTGAGTGAGAGCGCTGCCCTGTGACTGAGAGCGCTGCCCTGTGAGAGAGAGCGCTGCCCTGTGAGAGAGAGCACTGCCCTGTGAGTGAGAGCGCTGTCCTGTGAGTGAGAGCGCTTCCCTGTGAGAGAGAGCGCTGCCCTGTGAGAGAGAGCGCTACCCTGTGAGTGAGTGCGCTGTCCTGTGAGAGAGAGTGCTGCCCTGTGAGAGAGAGCGCTGCCCTGTGTGAGAGAGCGCTGCCCTGTGAGAGAGAGCGCTGCCCTGTGAGTGAGAGTGCTGCCCTGTTAGTGAGAGCGCTGCCCTGTGAGAGAGAGCGCAGCCCTGTGAGAGAGAGCGCTACCCTGTGAGTGAGTGCGCTGTCCTGTGAGAGAGAGTGCTGCCCTGTGAGAGAGAGCGCTGCCCTGTGTGAGAGAGCGCTGCCCTGTGAGAGAGAGCGCTGCCCTGTGAGTGAGTGTGCTGCCCTGTTAGTGAGAGCGCTGCCCTGTGAGAGAGAGCGCTGCCCTGTGAGAGAGAGCGCTGCCCTGTGATTGAGAGCGCTGTCCTGTGAGTGAGAGTGCTGCCCTGTGAGTGAGAGCGCTGCCCTATGAGTGAGAGCGCTGCCCTGTGAGAGAGAGCGCTGCCCTGTGAGTGAGAGCGCTGCCCTGTGAGTGAGAGCGCTGCCCTGTGATTGAGAGCGCTGCACTGTGAGTGAGAGCGCTGCCCTGTGAGTGAGAGCGCTGCCCTGTGAGTGAGAGCGCTGTCCTGTGAGTGAGAGTGCTGCACTGTGAGTGAGAGCGCTGCCCTGTGAGAGCGCTGCCCTGTGAGTGAGGGCGCTGCCCTGTGAGAGAGACCACTGCCCTGTGAGAGAGCGCTGCCCTGTGAGCGAGAGCGATGCCCTGTGAGTGACAGCGCTGCCCTGTGAGAGAGAGCGCTGCCCTGTGAGAGAGAACGCTGCCCTGTGAGAGAGAGCGCTGTCCTGTGAGTGAGAGTGCTGTCCTGTGAGAGAAAGCATTGCCCGTTGAGAGAGAGCGCTGCCCTGTGAGTGAGAGCGCTGCCCTGTGAGCGAGAGCGATGCCCTGTGAGTGACAGCGCTGCCCTGTGAGAGAGAGCGCTGCCCTGTGAGAGAGAACGCTGCCCTGTGAGAGAGAGCGCTGTCCTGTGAGTGAGAGTGCTGTCCTGTGAGAGAAAGCATTGCTCTTTGAGAGAGAGCGCTGCCCTGTGAGTGAGAGCGCTGCCCTGTGAGTGAGAGCGCTGTCCAGTGAGGGAGAGCGCTGCCCTGTGAGTGAGAGCGCTGCCCTATGAGTGAGAGCGCTGCCCTGTGAGTGAGAGCGCTGTCCTGTGAGTGAGAGTGCTGCACTGTGAGTGAGGGCGCTGCACTGTGAGAGAGAGCGCTGCCCTGTGAGTGAGAGCGCTGCCCTGTGAGTGAGAGCGCTGCCCTGTGAGTGAGAGCGCTGCCCTGTGAGTGAGAGTGCTGCCCTGTGAGTGAGAGCGCTGCCAGGTGAGTGAGAGCGCTGCCCTGTGAGAGAGAGTGCTGCCCTGTGAGTGAGAGCGCTGCCCTGTGAGTGAGAGCGCTGCCCTGTGAGTGAGAGCGCTGCCCTGTGAGTGAAAGTGCTGCCCTGTGAGAGAGAGCGCTGCCCTGTGAGTGAGAGCGCTGCCCTGTGAGTGAGAGCGCTGCCCTGTGAGTGAGAGCGCTGCCCTGTGAGTGAGAGCGCTGCCCTGTGAGTGAGAGCGCTGTCCTGTGAGTGAGAGTGCTGCACTGTGAGTGAGAGCGCTGCCCTGTGAGAGAGAGCGCTGCCCTGTGAGTGAGAGCGCTGCCCTGTGAGAGAGACCACTGCCCTGTGAGAGAGCGCTGCCCTGTGAGTGAGAGCGATGCCCTGTGAGTGACAGCGCTGTCCTGTGAGAGAGAGCGCTGCCCTGTGAGTGAGAGTGCTGTCCTGTGAGAGAGAGCATTGCCGTTTGAGAGAGAGCGCCGCCCTGTGAGTGAGAGCGCTGCCCTGTGAGTGAGAGCGCTGCCCTGTGAGGGGGAGCGCTGCCCTGTGTGTGAGAGCGCTGCCCTGTGAGTGAGAGCGCTGTCCTGTGAGTGAGAGCGCTGCTCTGTGAGTGAGGGTGCTGCCCTGTGAGTGAGGGCGCTGCCCTGTGAGAGAGAGCGCTGCCCTGTGAGAGAGAGCGCTGCCCTGTGAGTGAGAGCGCTGCCCTGTGAGAGAGCGCACTGCTCTGTGTGTGTGAGCGCTGCCCTGTGAGTGAGAGCACTGTCCTGTGAGTGAGGGCGCTGCCGTGTGAGAGGGGGCGCTTCCCTGTGAGTGAGAGCGCTGCCCTTTGAGAGAGAGCGCTGGCCTGTGAGAGAGTGCGCTGCCCTGTGAGTGAGAGCGCTGCCCTGTGAGAGAGCGCACTGCACTGTGAGTGAGGGCGCTGCCGTGTGAGAGGGAGCGCTTCCCTGTGAGTGAGAGCGCTGCCCTTTGAGAGAGAGCGCTGGCCTGTGAGAGAGTGCGCTGCCCTGTGAGAGAGAGCGCTGCCTGTGTGTGAGAGCGCTGCCCTTTGAGAGAGAGCGCTGGCCTGTGAGAGAGTGCGCTGCCCTGTGAGAGAGAGCGCTGCCTGTGTGTGAGAGCGCTGGCCTGTGAGTGAGGGTGCTGTGCTGTAGGTGAGGGCGCTGTCCTGTGAGAGAGAGCATTGCCCTTTGAGAGAGAGCACTGCCCTGTGAGAGAGAGCGCTGTCCTGTGAGAGAGAGCGCTGTCCTGTGTGTGAGAGCGCTGCCCTGTGAGTGAGAACGCTGCCCTGTGAGTGAGAGCGCTGTCCTGTGAGTGAGAGCGCTGCTCTGTGAGTGAGGGTGCTGCCCTGTGAGAGAGAGCGCTGCCCTGTGAGAGAGAGCGCTGCCCTGTGAGTGAGAGCGCTGCCCTGTGAGTGCGAGCGCTGCCCTGTGAGAGAGAGCGCTGCCCTGTGAGAGAGAGCGCTGCCCTTTGAGAGAGAGCGCTGGCCTGTGAGAGAGTGCGCTGCCCTGTGAGTGAGAGCGCTGCCCTGTGTGTGAGAGCGCTGGCCTGTGAGTGAGGGTGCTGTGCTGTCAGTGAGGGCGCTGTCCTGTGAGAGAGAGCATTGCCCTTTGAGAGAGAGCGCTGCCCTGTGAGAGAGAGCGCTGTCCTGTGAGAGAGAGCGCAGCCCTGTGAGTGAGAGCACTGCCCTGTGAGTGAGAGCGCTGCCCTGTGAGAGAGAGCGCTGTCCTGTGAGAGAGAGCGCTGTCCTGTGAGTGAGAGCGCTGCCCTGTGAGTGAGAGCGCTGCCCTGTGAGTGAGAGAGCGCTGCCCTGTGAGTGAGAGCGCTGCCCTGTGAGTGAGAGAGCGCTGCCCTGTGAGCGGGAGCGCTGCCCTGTGCGTGAGAGCACTGCCCTGTGAGTGAGAGCGCTGCCCTGTGAGTGAGAGCGCTGCCCTGTGAGCGGGAGCGCTGCCCTGTGAGTGAGAGTGCTGCTCTGTGAGTGAGAGCGCTGCCCTGTGAGTGAGAGCGGTGCCCTGTGAGTGAGAGTGCTGCTCTGTGAGAGGGAGCGCTGCCCTGTGAGAGAGAGCGCTGTCCTGTGAGTGAGAGCGCTGCCCTGTATGTGAGAGAGCGCTGCCCTGTGAGTGAGAGCGCTGCCCTGTGTGTGAGAGAGCGCTGCCCTGTGAGTGAGAGCGCTGCCCTGTGAGTGAGAGCGCTGCCCTGTGAGTGAGAGAGCGCTGCCCTGTGAGTGAGAGCGCTGCCCTGTGAGTGAGAGAGCGCTGCCCTGTGAGTGAGAGCGCTGCCCTGAGTGTGAGAGAGTGCTGCCCTGTGAGTGAGAGCGCTGCCCTGTGTGTGAGAGAGCGCTGCCCTGTGAGAGAGAGCGCTGCCCTGTGAGAGACAGCGCTGCCCTGTGAGTGAGAGCGCTGCCCTGTGAGAGAGAGCGCTGCCCTGTGAGGCAGAGCACTGCCCCGTGAGTGAGAGCGCTGCCCTGTGAGAGAGGGCGCTGCCCTGTGAGTGAGAGCGCTGCTCTGTGAGAGAGAGCGCTGCCCTGTGAGAGAGGGCGCTGCCCTGGGAGTGAGAGCACTGCCCTGTGAGCGAGAGCGCTGCCCTGAGTGAGAGCACTGTCCTGTGAGTGAGAGCGCTGCCCTGTGAGTGAGAGCGTTGCCCTGTGAGAGAGAGCGTTGCCCTGTGAGAGAGGGCGCTGCCCTGTGAGTGAGGGCGCTGCCCTGTGAGAGAGAGCGCTGCCCTGTGAGTGAGAGCGCTGCGCTGTGAGTGAGAGCGCTGCCCTGTGAGAGAGAGCGCTGCCCTGTCAGAGAGAGCGCTGCCCTGTGAGTGAGAGCGCTGCCCTGTGAGTGAGAGCGCTGCCCTGTGAGTGAGAGCGCTGCCCTGTGAGTGAGAGCGCTGCCCTGTGAGTGAGAGCACTGCCCTGTGAGTGAGAGCGCTGCCCTGTGAGTGAGAGCGCTGCCCTGTGAGTGAGAGCGCTGCCCTGTGAGAGAGAGCGCTGTCCTGTGAGTGAGAGCGCTGCCCTGTGAGAGAGAGCGCTGCCCTGTCAGAGAGAGCGCTGCCCTGTGAGTGAGAGCGCCGCCCTGTCAGAGAGAGTGCTGCCGTGTGAGTGAGAGTGCTGCCCTGTGAGTGAGAGCGCTGCCCTGTGAGTGAGAGCGCTGCCCTGTGAGTGAGAGCGCTGCCCTGTGAGTGAGAGCGCTGCACTGTGAGTGAGAGCGCTGCCCTGTGAGTGAGAGCGCTGCACTGTGAGTGAGAGCGCTGCACTGTGAGTGAGAGCGCTGCCCTGTGTGTGAGAGCACTGCCCTGTGAGAGAGAGCGCTGCCCTGTGAGTGAGAGCGCTGCCCTGTGAGTGAGAGCGCTGCCCTGTGAGTGAGAGCGCTGCCCTGTGAGTGAGAGCGCTGCCCTGTGAGAGAGAGCGCTGCCCTGTGAGTGAGAGCGCTGCCCTGTGAGAGAGAGCGCTGCCCTGTGAGTGAGAGCGCTGCCCTGTGAGTGAGAGCGCTGCCCTGTGAGTGAGAGCGCTGCCCTGTGAGTGAGAGCGCTGCCCTGTGAGTGAGAGCGCTGCCCTGTGAGTGAGAGCGCTGCCCTGTGAGAGAGAGCACTGCCCTGTGAGAGAGAGCGCTGCCCTGTGAGTGAGAGCGCTGCCCTGTGAGTGAGAGCGCTGCCCTGTGAGTGAGAGCGCTGCCCTGTGAGAGAGAGCGCTGCCCTGTGAGAGAGAGCGCTGCCCTGTGAGAGAGAGCGCTGCCCTCTGAGTGAGAGCGCTGCCCTGTGAGAGAGAGCACTGCCCTGTGAGTGAGAGCGCTGCGCTGTGAGTGAGAGCGCTGCCCTGTGACTGAGAGCGCTGCCCTGTGAGAGAGAGCGCTGCCCTGTGAGAGAGAGCACTGCCCTGTGAGTGAGAGCGCTGTCCTGTGAGTGAGAGCGCTTCCCTGTGAGAGAGAGCGCTGCCCTGTGAGAGAGAGCGCTACCCTGTGAGTGAGTGCGCTGTCCTGTGAGAGAGAGTGCTGCCCTGTGAGAGAGAGCGCTGCCCTGTGTGAGAGAGCGCTGCCCTGTGAGAGAGAGCGCTGCCCTGTGAGTGAGAGTGCTGCCCTGTTAGTGAGAGCGCTGCCCTGTGAGAGAGAGCGCAGCCCTGTGAGAGAGAGCGCTACCCTGTGAGTGAGTGCGCTGTCCTGTGAGAGAGAGTGCTGCCCTGTGAGAGAGAGCGCTGCCCTGTGTGAGAGAGCGCTGCCCTGTGAGAGAGAGCGCTGCCCTGTGAGTGAGTGTGCTGCCCTGTTAGTGAGAGCGCTGCCCTGTGAGAGAGAGCGCTGCCCTGTGAGAGAGAGCGCTGCCCTGTGATTGAGAGCGCTGTCCTGTGAGTGAGAGTGCTGCCCTGTGAGTGAGAGCGCTGCCCTATGAGTGAGAGCGCTGCCCTGTGAGAGAGAGCGCTGCCCTGTGAGTGAGAGCGCTGCCCTGTGAGTGAGAGCGCTGCCCTGTGATTGAGAGCGCTGCACTGTGAGTGAGAGCGCTGCCCTGTGAGTGAGAGCGCTGCCCTGTGAGTGAGAGCGCTGTCCTGTGAGTGAGAGTGCTGCACTGTGAGTGAGAGCGCTGCCCTGTGAGAGCGCTGCCCTGTGAGTGAGGGCGCTGCCCTGTGAGAGAGAGCGCTGCCCTGTGAGAGAGACCACTGCCCTGTGAGAGAGCGCTGCCCTGTGAGCGAGAGCGATGCCCTGTGAGTGACAGCGCTGCCCTGTGAGAGAGAGCGCTGCCCTGTGAGAGAGAACGCTGCCCTGTGAGAGAGAGCGCTGTCCTGTGAGTGAGAGTGCTGTCCTGTGAGAGAAAGCATTGCCCGTTGAGAGAGAGCGCTGCCCTGTGAGTGAGAGCGCTGCCCTGTGAGCGAGAGCGCTGCCCTGTGAGAGAGAGCGCTGTCCTGTGAGAGAGAACGCTGCCCTGTGAGAGAGAGCGCTGTCCTGTGAGTGAGAGTGCTGTCCTGTGAGAGAAAGCATTGCTCTTTGAGAGAGAGCGCTGCCCTGTGAGTGAGAGCGCTGCCCTGTGAGTGAGAGCGCTGTCCAGTGAGGGAGAGCGCTGCCCTGTGAGTGAGAGCGCTGCCCTATGAGTGAGAGCGCTGCCCTGTGAGTGAGAGCGCTGTCCTGTGAGTGAGAGTGCTGCACTGTGAGTGAGGGCGCTGCACTGTGAGAGAGAGCGCTGCCCTGTGAGTGAGAGCGCTGCCCTGTGAGTGAGAGCGCTGCCCTGTGAGTGAGAGCGCTGCCCTGTGAGTGAGAGTGCTGCCCTGTGAGTGAGAGCGCTGCCAGGTGAGTGAGAGCGCTGCCCTGTGAGAGAGAGTGCTGCCCTGTGAGTGAGAGCGCTGCCCTGTGAGTGAGAGCGCTGCCCTGTGAGTGAGAGCGCTGCCCTGTGAGTGAAAGTGCTGCCCTGTGAGAGAGAGCGCTGCCCTGTGAGTGAGAGCGCTGCCCTGTGAGTGAGAGCGCTGCCCTGTGAGTGAGAGCGCTGCCCTGTGAGTGAGAGCGCTGCCCTGTGAGTGAGAGCGCTGTCCTGTGAGTGAGAGTGCTGCACTGTGAGTGAGAGCGCTGCCCTGTGAGAGAGAGCGCTGCCCTGTGAGTGAGAGCGCTGCCCTGTGAGAGAGACCACTGCCCTGTGAGAGAGCGCTGCCCTGTGAGTGAGAGCGATGCCCTGTGAGTGACAGCGCTGTCCTGTGAGAGAGAGCGCTGCCCTGTGAGTGAGAGTGCTGTCCTGTGAGAGAGAGCATTGCCGTTTGAGAGAGAGCGCCGCCCTGTGAGTGAGAGCGCTGCCCTGTGAGTGAGAGCGCTGCCCTGTGAGGGGGAGCGCTGCCCTGTGTGTGAGAGCGCTGCCCTGTGAGTGAGAGCGCTGTCCTGTGAGTGAGAGCGCTGCTCTGTGAGTGAGGGTGCTGCCCTGTGAGAGAGGGCGCTGCCCTGTGAGTGAGGGCGCTGCCCTGTGAGAGAGCGCACTGCTCTGTGTGTGTGAGCGCTGCCCTGTGAGTGAGAGCACTGTCCTGTGAGTGAGGGCGCTGCCGTGTGAGAGGGGGCGCTTCCCTGTGAGTGAGAGCGCTGCCCTTTGAGAGAGAGCGCTGGCCTGTGAGAGAGTGCGCTGCCCTGTGAGTGAGAGCGCTGCCCTGTGAGAGAGCGCACTGCCCTGTGAGTGAGGGCGCTGCCGTGTGAGAGGGAGCGCTTCCCTGTGAGTGAGAGCGCTGCCCTTTGAGAGAGAGCGCTGGCCTGTGAGAGAGTGCGCTGCCCTGTGAGAGAGAGCGCTGCCTGTGTGTGAGAGCGCTGGCCTGTGAGTGAGGGTGCTGCCGTGTGAGAGGGAGCGCTTCCCTGTGAGAGAGAGCGCTGCCCTGTGAGTGAGAGCGCTGCCCTGTGAGTGAGAGCGCTGTCCTGTGAGTGAGAGCGCTGCTCTGTGAGTGAGGGTGCTGTGCTGTAGGTGAGGGCGCTGTCCTGTGAGAGAGAGCATTGCCCTTTGAGAGAGAGCACTGCCCTGTGAGAGAGAGCGCTGTCCTGTGAGAGAGAGCGCTGTCCTGTGTGTGAGAGCGCTGCCCTGTGAGTGAGAACGCTGCCCTGTGAGTGAGAGCGCTGTCCTGTGAGTGAGAGCGCTGCTCTGTGAGTGAGGGTGCTGCCCTGTGAGAGAGGGCGCTGCCCTGTGAGTGAGGGCGCTGCCCTGTGAGAGAGCGCACTGCTCTGTGTGTGTGAGCGCTGCCCTGTGAGTGAGAGCACTGTCCTGTGAGTGAGGGCGCTGCCATGTGAGTGAGAGCGCTGTCCTGTGAGTGAGAGCGCTGCCCTGTGAGTGAGAGCGCTGCCCTGTGAGAGAGAGCGCTGCCCTGTGAGAGAGAGCGCTGCCCTGTGAGTGAGAGCGCTGCCCTGTGAGTGAGAGCGCTGCCCTGTGAGAGAGAGCGCTGCCCTGTGAGAGAGAGCGCTGCCCTTTGAGAGAGAGCGCTGGCCTGTGAGAGAGTGCGCTGCCCTGTGAGTGAGAGCGCTGCCCTGTGTGTGAGAGCGCTGGCCTGTGAGTGAGGGTGCTGTGCTGTCAGTGAGGGCGCTGTCCTGTGAGAGAGAGCATTGCCCTTTGAGAGAGAGCGCTGCCCTGTGAGAGAGAGCGCTGTCCTGTGAGAGAGAGCGCAGCCCTGTGAGTGAGAGCACTGCCCTGTGAGTGAGAGCGCTGCCCTGTGAGAGAGAGCGCTGTCCTGTGAGAGAGAGCGCTGTCCTGTGAGTGAGAGCGCTGCCCTGTGAGTGAGAGCGCTGCCCTGTGAGTGAGAGAGCGCTGCCCTGTGAGCGGGAGCGCTGCCCTGTGCGTGAGAGCACTGCCCTGTGAGTGAGAGCGCTGCCCTGTGAGTGAGAGCGCTGCCCTGTGAGCGGGAGCGCTGCCCTGTGAGTGAGAGTGCTGCTCTGTGAGTGAGAGCGCTGCCCTGTGAGTGAGAGCGGTGCCCTGTGAGTGAGAGTGCTGCTCTGTGAGAGGGAGCGCTGCCCTGTGAGAGAGAGCGCTGTCCTGTGAGTGAGAGCGCTGCCCTGTATGTGAGAGAGCGCTGCCCTGTGAGTGAGAGCGCTGCCCTGTGTGTGAGAGAGCGCTGCCCTGTGAGTGAGAGCGCTGCCCTGTGAGTGAGTGCGCTGCCCTGTGAGTGAGAGAGCGCTGCCCTGTGAGTGAGAGCGCTGCCCTGTGAGTGAGAGAGCGCTGCCCAGTGAGTGAGAGCGCTGCCCTGAGTGTGAGAGAGTGCTGCCCTGTGAGTGAGAGCGCTGCCCTGTGTGTGAGAGAGCGCTGCCCTGTGAGAGAGAGCGCTGCCCTGTGAGAGACAGCGCTGCCCTGTGAGTGAGAGCGCTGCCCTGTGAGAGAGAGCGCTGCCCTGTGAGGCAGAGCACTGCCCCGTGAGTGAGAGCGCTGCCCTGTGAGAGAGGGCGCTGCCCTGTGAGTGAGAGCGCTGCTCTGTGAGAGAGAGCGCTGCCCTGTGAGAGAGGGCGCTGCCCTGTGAGTAAGAGCACTGCCCTGTGAGCGAGAGCGCTGCCCTGAGTGAGAGCACTGTCCTGTGAGTGAGAGCGCTGCCCTGTGAGTGAGAGCGTTGCCCTGTGAGAGAGGGCGCTGCCCTGTGAGTGAGGGCGCTGCCCTGTGAGAGAGAGCGCTGCCCTGTGAGTGAGAGCGCTGCCCTGTCAGAGAGAGCGCTGCCCTGTGAGTGAGAGCGCTGCCCTGTGAGTGAGAGCGCTGCCCTGTGAGTGAGAGCGCTGCCCTGTGAGTGAGAGCGCTGCCCTGTGAGTGAGAGCACTGCCCTGTGAGTGAGAGCGCTGCCCTGTGAGTGAGAGTGCTGCACTGTGAGTGAGGGCGCTGCACTGTGAGAGAGAGCACTGCCCTGTGAGTGAGAGCGCTGCCCTGTGAGTGAGAGCGCTGCCCTGTGAGTGAGAGCGCTGCCCTGTGAGAAAGAGCGCTGTCCTGTGAGTGAGAGCGCTGCCCTGTGAGAGAGAGCGCTGCCCTGTCAGAGAGAGTGCTGCCGTGTGAGTGAGAGTGCTGCCCTGTGAGTGAGAGCGCTGCCCTGTGAGTGAGAGCGCTGCCCTGTGAGTGAGAGCGCTGCCCTGTGAGTGAGAGCGCTGCCCTGTGAGAGAGAGTGCTGCCCTGTCAGAGAGAGCGCTGCCCTGTGAGTGAGAGCGCCGCCCTGTCAGAGAGAGTGCTGCCGTGTGAGTGAGAGTGCTGCCCTGTGAGTGAGAGCGCTGCCCTGTGAGTGAGAGCGCTGCCCTGTGAGTGAGAGCGCTGCCCTGTGAGTGAGAGCGCTGCCCTCTGTGTGAGAGCGCTGCCCTGTGAGTGAGAGCGCTGCACTGTGAGTGAGAGCGCTGCACTGTGAGTGAGAGCGCTGCCCTGTGAGTGAGAGCGCTGCCCTGTGAGAGAGAGCGCTGCCCTGTGTGTGAGAGCACTGCCCTGTGAGAGAGAGCGCTGTCCTGTGAGTGAGAGTGCTGCGCTGTGAGTGAGAGCGCTGCCCTGTGTGTGAGAGCACTGCCCTGTGAGAGAGAGCGCTGTCCTGTGAGTGAGAGCGCTGCGCTGTGAGTGAGGGCGCTGCCCTGTGTGAGACATCGCTGCCCTGTGAGAGAGAGCGCTGCCCTGTGAGAGAGAGCACTGCCCTGTGAGAGAAAGCGCTGCCCTGTGAGAGAGAGCGCTGCCCTGTGAGAGAGAGCGCTGCCCTGTGAGCGACCGCGCTGTCCTGTGAGAGAGAGAGCGCGGCCCTGTGAGTGAGAGCGCTGCCCTGTGAGTGAGAGCGCTGCCCTGTGAGTGAGAGCGCTGCCCTGTGAGAGAGAGCGCTGCCCTGTGAGAGAGAGCGCTGCCCTGTGAGCGACCGCGCTGTCCTGTGAGAGAGAGAGCGCGGCCCTGTGAGTGAGAGCGCTGCCCTGTGAGTGAGAGCGCTGCCCTGTGAGTGAGAGCGCTGCCCTGTGAGAGAGAGCGCTGCCCTGTGAGTGAGAGCGCTGCCCTGTGAGAGAGAGCGCTGCCCTGTGAGTGAGAGCGCTGCCCTGTGAGTGAGAGCGCTGCCCTGTGAGTGAGAGCGCTGCCCTGTGAGAGAGAGCGCTGCCCTGTGAGTGAGAGCGCTGCCCTGTGAGAGAGAGCGCTGCCCTGTGAGTGAGAGCGCTGCCCTGTGAGTGAGAGCGCTGCCCTGTGAGTGAGAGCGCTGCCCTGTGAGTGAGAGCGCTGCCCTGTGAGTGAGAGCGCTGCCCTGTGAGTGAGAGCGCTGCTCTGTGAGAGAGAGCGCTGCCCTGTGAGAGAGAGCGCTGCCCTGTGAGTGAGAGCGCTGCCCTGTGAGTGAGAGCGCTGCCCTGTGAGAGAGAGCGCTGCCCTGTGAGAGAGAGCGCTGCCCTGTGAGAGAGAGCGCTGTCCTGTGAGAGACAGCGCTGCACTGTGAGTGAGAGCGCTGCCCTCTGAGTGAGAGCGCTGCCCTGTGAGAGAGAGCACTGCCCTGTGAGTGAGAGCGCTGCGCTGTGAGTGAGAGCGCTGCCCTGTGACTGAGAGCGCTGCCCTGTGAGAGAGAGCGCTGCCCTGTGAGAGAGAGCACTGCCCTGTGAGTGAGAGCGCTGTCCTGTGAGTGAGAGCGCTTCCCTGTGAGAGAGAGCGCTGCCCTGTGAGAGAGAGCGCTACCCTGTGAGTGAGTGCGCTGTCCTGTGAGAGAGAGTGCTGCCCTGTGAGAGAGAGCGCTGCCCTGTGTGAGAGAGCGCTGCCCTGTGAGAGAGAGCGCTGCCCTGTGAGTGAGAGTGCTGCCCTGTTAGTGAGAGCGCTGCCCTGTGAGAGAGAGCGCAGCCCTGTGAGAGAGAGCGCTACCCTGTGAGTGAGTGCGCTGTCCTGTGAGAGAGAGTGCTGCCCTGTGAGAGAGAGCGCTGCCCTGTGTGAGAGAGCGCTGCCCTGTGAGAGAGAGCGCTGCCCTGTGAGTGAGTGTGCTGCCCTGTTAGTGAGAGCGCTGCCCTGTGAGAGAGAGCGCTGCCCTGTGAGAGAGAGCGCTGCCCTTTGAGTGAGAGCGCTGCCCTGTGATTGAGAGCGCTGCACTGTGAGTGAGAGCGCTGCCCTGTGAGTGAGAGCGCTGCCCTGTGAGTGAGAGCGCTGTCCTGTGAGTGAGAGTGCTGCACTGTGAGTGAGAGCGCTGCCCTGTGAGAGCGCTGCCCTGTGAGTGAGGGCGCTGCCCTGTGAGAGAGACCACTGCCCTGTGAGAGAGCGCTGCCCTGTGAGCGAGAGCGATGCCCTGTGAGTGACAGCGCTGCCCTGTGAGAGAGAGCGCTGCCCTGTGAGAGAGAACGCTGCCCTGTGAGAGAGAGCGCTGTCCTGTGAGTGAGAGTGCTGTCCTGTGAGAGAAAGCATTGCCCGTTGAGAGAGAGCGCTGCCCTGTGAGTGAGAGCGCTGCCCTGTGAGCGAGAGCGATGCCCTGTGAGTGACAGCGCTGCCCTGTGAGAGAGAGCGCTGCCCTGTGAGAGAGAACGCTGCCCTGTGAGAGAGAGCGCTGTCCTGTGAGTGAGAGTGCTGTCCTGTGAGAGAAAGCATTGCTCTTTGAGAGAGAGCGCTGCCCTGTGAGTGAGAGCGCTGCCCTGTGAGTGAGAGCGCTGTCCAGTGAGGGAGAGCGCTGTCCTGTGAGAGAGAGCGCTGCCCTGTGAGTGAGAGCGCTGCCCTGTGAGAGAGAGCGCTGCCCTGTGAGTGAGAGCGCTGCCCTGTGAGTGAGAGCGCTGCCCTGTGAGAGAGAGCGCTGCCCTGTGAGTGAGAGCGCTGCCCTGTGAGAGAGAGCGCTGCCCTGTGAGTGAGAGCGCTGCCCTGTGAGTGAGAGCGCTGCCCTGTGAGTGAGAGCGCTGCCCTGTGAGAGAGAGCGCTGCCCTGTGAGTGAGAGCGCTGCCCTGTGAGAGAGAGCGCTGCCCTGTGAGTGAGAGCGCTGCCCTGTGAGTGAGAGCGCTGCCCTGTGAGTGAGAGCGCTGCCCTGTGAGTGAGAGCGCTGCCCTGTGAGTGAGAGCGCTGCCCTGTGAGTGAGAGCGCTGCTCTGTGAGAGAGAGCGCTGCCCTGTGAGAGAGAGCGCTGCCCTGTGAGTGAGAGCGCTGCCCTGTGAGTGAGAGCGCTGCCCTGTGAGAGAGAGCGCTGCCCTGTGAGAGAGAGCGCTGCCCTGTGAGAGAGAGCGCTGTCCTGTGAGAGACAGCGCTGCACTGTGAGTGAGAGCGCTGCCCTCTGAGTGAGAGCGCTGCCCTGTGAGAGAGAGCACTGCCCTGTGAGTGAGAGCGCTGCGCTGTGAGTGAGAGCGCTGCCCTGTGACTGAGAGCGCTGCCCTGTGAGAGAGAGCGCTGCCCTGTGAGAGAGAGCACTGCCCTGTGAGTGAGAGCGCTGTCCTGTGAGTGAGAGCGCTTCCCTGTGAGAGAGAGCGCTGCCCTGTGAGAGAGAGCGCTACCCTGTGAGTGAGTGCGCTGTCCTGTGAGAGAGAGTGCTGCCCTGTGAGAGAGAGCGCTGCCCTGTGTGAGAGAGCGCTGCCCTGTGAGAGAGAGCGCTGCCCTGTGAGTGAGAGTGCTGCCCTGTTAGTGAGAGCGCTGCCCTGTGAGAGAGAGCGCAGCCCTGTGAGAGAGAGCGCTACCCTGTGAGTGAGTGCGCTGTCCTGTGAGAGAGAGTGCTGCCCTGTGAGAGAGAGCGCTGCCCTGTGTGAGAGAGCGCTGCCCTGTGAGAGAGAGCGCTGCCCTGTGAGTGAGTGTGCTGCCCTGTTAGTGAGAGCGCTGCCCTGTGAGAGAGAGCGCTGCCCTGTGAGAGAGAGCGCTGCCCTGTGAGTGAGAGCGCTGCCCTGTGAGAGCGCTGCCCTGTGAGTGAGGGCGCTGCCCTGTGAGAGAGACCACTGCCCTGTGAGAGAGCGCTGCCCTGTGAGCGAGAGCGATGCCCTGTGAGTGACAGCGCTGCCCTGTGAGAGAGAGCGCTGCCCTGTGAGAGAGAACGCTGCCCTGTGAGAGAGAGCGCTGTCCTGTGAGTGAGAGTGCTGTCCTGTGAGAGAAAGCATTGCCCGTTGAGAGAGAGCGCTGCCCTGTGAGTGAGAGCGCTGCCCTGTGAGCGAGAGCGCTGCCCTGTGAGAGAGAGCGCTGCCCTGTGAGAGAGAACGCTGCCCTGTGAGAGAGAGCGCTGTCCTGTGAGTGAGAGTGCTGTCCTGTGAGAGAAAGCATTGCTCTTTGAGAGAGAGCGCTGCCCTGTGAGTGAGAGCGCTGCCCTGTGAGTGAGAGCGCTGTCCAGTGAGGGAGAGCGCTGTCCTGTGAGAGAGAGCGCTGCCCTGTGAGTGAGAGTGCTGCCCTGTGAGAGAGAGCGCTGTCCTGTGAGTGAGAGTGCTGTCCTGTGAGAGAGAGCATTGCCCTTTGAGAGAGAGCGCTGCCCTGTGAGTGAGAGCGCTGCCCTGTGAGTGAGAGCGCTGCCCTGTGTGTGAGAGCGCTGTCCTGTGAGTGAGAGCGCTGCCCTGTGAGTGAGAGCGCTGCCCTGTGAGTGAGAGCGCTGCCCTGTGAGTGAGAGCGCTGCCCTGTGAGTGAGAGCGCTGCCCTGTGAGTGAGGGCGCTGCCCTGTGAGTGAGAGCGCTGCCCTGTGAGTGAGAGCGCTGCCCTGTGAGGGGGAGCGATGCCCTGTGAGTGAGAGCGCTGCCCTGTGAGAGGGAGCGCTGCCCTGTGAGTGAGAGCGCTGCCCTGTGAAAGAGAGCGCTGTCCTGTGAGTGAGAGCGCTGCTCTGTGAGTGAGGGTGCTGCCCTGTGAGAGAGGGCGCTGCCCTGTGAGTGAGGGCGCTGCCCTGTGAGAGAGCGCACTGCTCTGTGTGTGTGAGCGCTGCCCTGTGAGTGAGAGCACTGTCCTGTGAGTGAGGGCGCTGCCTTGTGAGAGGGAGCGCTTCCCTTTGAGTGAGAGCGCTGCCCTTTGAGAGAGAGCGCTGGCCTGTGAGTGAGAGCGCTGCCCTGTGAGAGAGCGCACTGCCCTGTGAGTGAGGGCGCTGCCGTGTGAGAGGGAGCGCTTCCCTGTGAGTGAGAGCGCTGCCCTTTGAGAGAGAGCGCTGGCCTGTGAGAGAGTGCGCTGCCCTGTGAGAGAGAGCGCTGCCCTGTGTGTGAGAGCGCTGGCCTGTGAGTGAGGGTGCTGTGCTGTCAGTGAGGGCGCTGTCCTGTGAGAGAGAGCATTGCCCTTTGAGAGAGAGCGCTGCCCTGTGAGAGAGAGCGCTGTCCTTTGAGAGAGAGCGCTGTCCTGTGAGTGAGAGCGCTGCACTGTGAGTGAGAGCGCTGCCCTTTGAGAGAGAGCGCTGGCCTGTGAGAGAGTGCGCTGCCCTGTGAGTGAGAGCGCTGCCCTGTGTGTGAGAGCGCTGGCCTGTGAGTGAGGGTGCTGTGCTGTCAGTGAGGGCGCTGTCCTGTGAGAGAGAGCATTGCCCTTTGAGAGAGAGCGCTGCCCTGTGAGAGAGAGCGCTGTCCTGTGAGAGAGAGCGCTGTCCTGTGAGTGAGAGCGCTGCCCTGTGAGTGAGAGCGCTGCCCTGTGAGTGAGAGCACTGCCCTGTGAGTGAGAGCGCTGCCCTGTGAGTGAGAGCGCTGCCCTGTGAGCGGGAGCGCTGCCCTGTGAGTGAGAGTGCTGCTCTGTGAGAGGGTGCGCTGCCCTGTGAGAGAGAGCGCTGTCCTGTGAGTGAGAGCGCTGCCCTGTATGTGAGAGAGCGCTGCCCTGTGAGTGAGAGCGCTGCCCTGTGTGTGAGAGAGCGCTGCCCTGTGAGTGAGAGCGCTGCCCTGTGTGTGAGAGAGCGCTGCCCTGTGAGTGAGAGCGCTGCCCTGTGAGTGTGAGAGCGCTGCCCTGTGAGTGAGAGCGCTGCCCTGTGTGTGAGAGAGTGCTGCCCTGTGAGTGAGAGCGCTGCCCTGTGTGTGAGAGAGCGCTGCCCTGTGTGTGAGAGCGCTGCCCTGTGAGAGAGAGCGCTGCCCTGTGAGAGAGAGCGCTGCCCTGTGTGTGAGAGAGCGCTGCCCTGTGTGTGAGAGCGCTGCCCTGTGAGAGAGAGCGCTGCCCTTTGAGAGAGAGCGCTGGCCTGTGAGAGAGTGCGCTGCCCTGTGAGAGAGAGCGCTGCCCTGTGTGTGAGAGCGCTGGCCTGTGAGTGAGGGTGCTGTGCTGTCAGTGAGGGCGCTGTCCTGTGAGAGAGAGCATTGCCCTTTGAGAGAGAGCGCTGCCCTGTGAGAGAGAGCGCTGTCCTGTGAGAGAGAGCGCTGTCCTGTGAGTGAGAGCGCTGCACTGTGAGTGAGAGCGCTGCCCTTTGAGAGAGAGCGCTGGCCTGTGAGAGAGTGCGCTGCCCTGTGAGTGAGAGCGCTGCCCTGTGTGTGAGAGCGCTGGCCTGTGAGTGAGGGTGCTGTGCTGTCAGTGAGGGCGCTGTCCTGTGAGAGAGAGCATTGCCCTTTGAGAGAGAGCGCTGCCCTGTGAGAGAGAGCGCTGTCCTGTGAGAGAGAGCGCTGTCCTGTGAGTGAGAGCGCTGCCCTGTGAGAGAGAACGCTGCCCTGTGAATGAGAGCGCTGCCCTGTGAGTGAGAGCGCTGCCCTGTGAGAGAGAGCGCTGTCCCGTGAGTGAGAGCGCTGCCCTGTGAGTGAGAGCGCTGCCCTGTGAAAGAGAGCGCTGTCCTGTGAGTGAGAGTGCTGCCCTGTGAGTGAGAGCACTGCCCTGTGAGTGAGAGCGCTGCCCTGTGAGTGAGAGCGCTGCCCTGTGAGAGAGAGCGCTGTCCTGTGAGTGAGAGCGCTGCCCTGTGAGTGAGAGCGCTGCCCAGTGAGAGAGAGCGCTGTCCTGTGAGTGAGAGCGCTGCCCTGTGAGTGAGGGCGCTGCCCTGTGAGTGAGAGCGCTGCCCTGTGAGAGAGAGCGCTGCCCTGTGAGTGAGGGCGCTGCCCTGTGAGAGAGAGCGCTGCCCTGTGAGTGAGAGCGCTGCCCTGTGAGAGAGAGCGATGCCCTGTGAGAGAGAGCGCTGCCCTGTGAGAGAGAGCGATGCCCTGTGAGTGAGAGCGCTGCCCTGTGAGTGAGAGTGCTGCCCTGTGAGAGAGAGCGCTGCCCTGTGAAAGAGAGCGCTGCCCTGTGAGAGAGAGCGCTGTCCTGTGAGTGAGAGCGCTGCCCTGTGAGTGAGAGCACTGCCCTGTGAGAGAGAGCGCTGCCCTGTGAGTGAGAGCGCTGCCCTGTGAGTGAGAGTGCTGCCCTGTGAAAGAGAGCGCTGTCCTGTGAGTGAGAGCACTGCCCTGTGAGAGAGAGCACTGCCCTGTGAGTGAGAGCGCTGCCCTATGAGTGAGAGCACTGCCCTGTGAGTGAGAGCGCTGCGCTGTGAGTGAGAGCGCTGCCCTGTGACTGAGAGCGCTGCCCTGTGAGAGAGAGCGCTGCCCTGTGAGAGAGAGCACTGCCCTGTGAGTGAGAGCGCTGTCCTGTGAGTGAGAGCGCTTCCCTGTGAGAGAGAGCGCTGCCCTGTGAGAGAGAGCGCTACCCTGTGAGTGAGTGCGCTGTCCTGTGAGAGAGAGTGCTGCCCTGTGAGAGAGAGCGCTGCCCTGTGTGAGAGAGCGCTGCCCTGTGAGAGAGAGCGCTGCCCTGTGAGTGAGAGTGCTGCCCTGTTAGTGAGAGCGCTGCCCTGTGAGAGAGAGCGCAGCCCTGTGAGAGAGAGCGCTACCCTGTGAGTGAGTGCGCTGTCCTGTGAGAGAGAGTGCTGCCCTGTGAGAGAGAGCGCTGCCCTGTGTGAGAGAGCGCTGTCCTGTGAGATAGAGCGCTGCCCTGTGAGTGAGTGTGCTGCCCTGTTAGTGAGAGCGCTGCCCTGTGAGAGAGAGCGCTGCCCTGTGAGAGAGAGCGCTGCCCTGTGAGTGAGTGCGCTGCCCTGTGATTGAGAGCGCTGCACTGTGAGTGAGAGCGCTGCCCTGTGAGTGAGAGCGCTGCCCTGTGAGTGAGAGCGCTGTCCTGTGAGTGAGAGTGCTGCCCTGTGAGTGAGGGCGCTGCCCTGTGAGAGAGACCACTGCCCTGTGAGAGAGCGCTGCCCTGTGAGCGAGAGCGATGCCCTGTGAGTGACAGCGCTGCCCTGTGAGAGAGAGCGCTGCCCTGTGAGAGAGAACGCTGCCCTGTGAGAGAGAGCGCTGTCCTGTGAGTGAGAGTGCAGTCCTGTGAGAGAAAGCATTGCCCGTTGAGAGAGAGCGCTGCCCTGTGAGTGAGAGCGCTGCCCTGTGAGTGAGAGCGCTGCCCTGTGAGTGAGAGCGCTGTCCAGTGAGGGAGAGCGCTGTCCTGTGAGAGAGAGCGCTGCCCTGTGAGTGAGAGTGCTGCCCTGTGAGAGAGAGCGCTGTCCTGTGAGTGAGAGTGCTGTCCTGTGAGAGAGAGCATTGCCCTTTGAGAGAGAGCGCTGCCCTGTGAGTGAGAGCGCTGCCCTGTGAGTGAGAGCGCTGCCCTGTGTGTGAGAGCGCTGTCCTGTGAGTGAGAGCGCTGCCCTGTGAGTGAGAGCGCTGCCCTGTGAGTGAGAGCGCTGCCCTGTGAGTGAGAGCGCTGCCCTGTGAGTGAGAGCGCTGCCCTGTGAGTGAGGGCGCTGCCCTGTGAGTGAGAGCGCTGCCCTGTGAGTGAGAGCGCTGCCCTGTGAGGGGGAGCGATGCCCTGTGAGTGAGAGCGCTGCCCTGTGAGAGGGAGCGCTGCCCTGTGAGTGAGAGCGCTGCCCTGTGAAAGAGAGCGCTGTCCTGTGAGTGAGAGCGCTGCTCTGTGAGTGAGGGTGCTGCCCTGTGAGAGAGGGCGCTGCCCTGTGAGTGAGGGCGCTGCCCTGTGAGAGAGCGCACTGCTCTGTGTGTGTGAGCGCTGCCCTGTGAGTGAGAGCACTGTCCTGTGAGTGAGGGCGCTGCCTTGTGAGAGGGAGCGCTTCCCTTTGAGTGAGAGCGCTGCCCTTTGAGAGAGAGCGCTGGCCTGTGAGTGAGAGCGCTGCCCTGTGAGAGAGCGCACTGCCCTGTGAGTGAGGGCGCTGCCGTGTGAGAGGGAGCGCTTCCCTGTGAGTGAGAGCGCTGCCCTTTGAGAGAGAGCGCTGGCCTGTGAGAGAGTGCGCTGCCCTGTGAGAGAGAGCGCTGCCCTGTGTGTGAGAGCGCTGGCCTGTGAGTGAGGGTGCTGTGCTGTCAGTGAGGGCGCTGTCCTGTGAGAGAGAGCATTGCCCTTTGAGAGAGAGCGCTGCCCTGTGAGAGAGAGCGCTGTCCTTTGAGAGAGAGCGCTGTCCTGTGAGTGAGAGCGCTGCACTGTGAGTGAGAGCGCTGCCCTTTGAGAGAGAGCGCTGGCCTGTGAGAGAGTGCGCTGCCCTGTGAGTGAGAGCGCTGCCCTGTGTGTGAGAGCGCTGGCCTGTGAGTGAGGGTGCTGTGCTGTCAGTGAGGGCGCTGTCCTGTGAGAGAGAGCATTGCCCTTTGAGAGAGAGCGCTGCCCTGTGAGAGAGAGCGCTGTCCTGTGAGAGAGAGCGCTGTCCTGTGAGTGAGAGCGCTGCCCTGTGAGTGAGAGCGCTGCCCTGTGAGTGAGAGCACTGCCCTGTGAGTGAGAGCGCTGCCCTGTGAGTGAGAGCGCTGCCCTGTGAGCGGGAGCGCTGCCCTGTGAGTGAGAGTGCTGCTCTGTGAGAGGGTGCGCTGCCCTGTGAGAGAGAGCGCTGTCCTGTGAGTGAGAGCGCTGCCCTGTATGTGAGAGAGCGCTGCCCTGTGAGTGAGAGCGCTGCCCTGTGTGTGAGAGAGCGCTGCCCTGTGAGTGAGAGCGCTGCCCTGTGTGTGAGAGAGCGCTGCCCTGTGAGTGAGAGCGCTGCCCTGTGAGTGTGAGAGCGCTGCCCTGTGAGTGAGAGCGCTGCCCTGTGTGTGAGAGAGTGCTGCCCTGTGAGTGAGAGCGCTGCCCTGTGTGTGAGAGAGCGCTGCCCTGTGTGTGAGAGCGCTGCCCTGTGAGAGAGAGCGCTGCCCTGTGAGAGAGAGCGCTGCCCTGTGTGTGAGAGAGCGCTGCCCTGTGTGTGAGAGCGCTGCCCTGTGAGAGAGAGCGCTGCCCTTTGAGAGAGAGCGCTGGCCTGTGAGAGAGTGCGCTGCCCTGTGAGAGAGAGCGCTGCCCTGTGTGTGAGAGCGCTGGCCTGTGAGTGAGGGTGCTGTGCTGTCAGTGAGGGCGCTGTCCTGTGAGAGAGAGCATTGCCCTTTGAGAGAGAGCGCTGCCCTGTGAGAGAGAGCGCTGTCCTGTGAGAGAGAGCGCTGTCCTGTGAGTGAGAGCGCTGCACTGTGAGTGAGAGCGCTGCCCTTTGAGAGAGAGCGCTGGCCTGTGAGAGAGTGCGCTGCCCTGTGAGTGAGAGCGCTGCCCTGTGTGTGAGAGCGCTGGCCTGTGAGTGAGGGTGCTGTGCTGTCAGTGAGGGCGCTGTCCTGTGAGAGAGAGCATTGCCCTTTGAGAGAGAGCGCTGCCCTGTGAGAGAGAGCGCTGTCCTGTGAGAGAGAGCGCTGTCCTGTGAGTGAGAGCGCTGCCCTGTGAGAGAGAGCGCTGCCCTGTGAGAGAGAGCGCTGCCCTGTGAGAGAGAGCGCTGCCCTGTGAGTGAGAGCACTGCCCTGTGAGAGAGAACGCTGCCCTGTGAATGAGAGCGCTGCCCTGTGAGTGAGAGCGCTGCCCTGTGAGAGAGAGCGCTGTCCCGTGAGTGAGAGCGCTGCCCTGTGAGTGAGAGCGCTGCCCTGTGAAAGAGAGCGCTGTCCTGTGAGTGAGAGTGCTGCCCTGTGAGTGAGAGCACTGCCCTGTGAGTGAGAGCGCTGCCCTGTGAGTGAGAGCGCTGCCCTGTGAGAGAGAGCGCTGTCCTGTGAGTGAGAGCGCTGCCCTGTGAGTGAGAGCGCTGCCCAGTGAGAGAGAGCGCTGTCCTGTGAGTGAGAGCGCTGCCCTGTGAGTGAGGGCGCTGCCCTGTGAGTGAGAGCGCTGCCCTGTGAGAGAGAGCGCTGCCCTGTGAGTGAGGGCGCTGCCCTGTGAGAGAGAGCGCTGCCCTGTGAGTGAGAGCGCTGCCCTGTGAGAGAGAGCGATGCCCTGTGAGAGAGAGCGCTGCCCTGTGAGAGAGAGCGATGCCCTGTGAGTGAGAGCGCTGCCCTGTGAGTGAGAGTGCTGCCCTGTGAGAGAGAGCGCTGCCCTGTGAAAGAGAGCGCTGCCCTGTGAGAGAGAGCGCTGTCCTGTGAGTGAGAGCGCTGCCCTGTGAGTGAGAGCACTGCCCTGTGAGAGAGAGCGCTGCCCTGTGAGTGAGAGCGCTGCCCTGTGAGTGAGAGCGCTGCCCTGTGAGTGAGAGCGCTGCCCTGTGAAAGAGAGCGCTGTCCTGTGAGTGAGAGCACTGCCCTGTGAGAGAGAGCACTGCCCTGTGAGTGAGAGCGCTGCCCTATGAGTGAGAGCACTGCCCTGTGAGTGAGAGCGCTGTCCTGTGAGAAAGAGCGCTGCCCTGTGAGAGAGAGCACTGCCCTGTGAGAGAGAGCGCTGCCCAGTGAGTGAGAGCGCTGCCCTGTGAGTGAGAGCGCTGCCCTGTGAAAGAGAGCGCTGTCCTGTGAGTGAGAGCACTGCCCTGTGAGAGAGAGCGCTGCCCTGTGAGTGAGAGCGCTGTCCTGTGAGAGAGAGCGCTGCCCTGTGAGTGAGAGCGCTGTCCTGTGAGTGAGTGCGCTGTCCTCTGAGTGAGAGAGCTGCCCTGTGAGTGAGAGTGCTGCCCTGTGAGTGAGAGCGCTGCCCTGTGAAAGAGAGCGCTGTCCTGTGAGTGAGAGTGCTGCCCTGTGAGTGAGAGCACTGCCCTGTGAGTGAGAGCGCTGCCCTGTGAGTGAGAGCGCTGCCCTGTGAGAGAGAGCGCTGTCCTGTGAGTGAGAGCGCTGCCCTGTGAGTGAGAGCGCTGCCCAGTGAGAGAGAGCGCTGTCCTGCGAGTGAGAGCGCTGCCCTGTGAGTGAGGGCGCTGCCCTGTGAGTGAGAGCGCTGCCCTGTGAGAGAGAGCGCTGCCCTGTGAGTGAGGGCGCTGCCCTGTGAGAGAAAGCGCTGCCCTGTGAGTGAGAGCGCTGCCCTGTGAGAGAGAGCGATGCCCTGTGAGAGAGAGCGCTGCCCTGTGAGAGAGAGCGATGCCCTGTGAGTGAGAGCGCTGCCCTGTGAGTGAGAGTGCTGCCCTGTGAGAGAGAGCGCTGCCCTGTGAAAGAGAGCGCTGCCCTGTGAGTGAGAGCGCTGTCCTGTGAGTGAGAGCGCTGCCCTGTGAAAGAGAGCGCTGCCCTGTGAGAGAGAGCGCTGTCCTGTGAGTGAGAGCGCTGCCCTGTGAGTGAGAGGACTGCCCTGTGAGAAAGAGTGCTGCCCCGTGAGTGAGAGCGCTGCCCTGTGAGTGAGAGCGCTGCCCTGTGAGTGAGAGCGCTGCCCTGTGAGTGAGAGCACTGCCCTGTGAGAGAGAGCACTGCCCTGTGAGTGAGAGCGCTGCCCTATGAGTGAGAGCACTGCCCTGTGAGTGAGAGCGCTGCCCTGTGAGAGAGAGCGCTGCCCTGTGAGAGAGAGCGCTGCCCTGTGAGTGAGAGCGCTGCCCTATGAAAGAGAGCGCTGTCCTGTGAGTGAGAGCACTGCCCTGTGAGAGAGAGCACTGCCCTGTGAGTGAGAGCGCTGCCCTATGAGTGAGAGCACTGCCCTGTGAGAGAGAGCGCTGCCCTGTGAGTGAGAGCGCTGTCCTGTGAGAGAGAGCGCTGCCCTGTGAGTGAGAGCGCTGTCCTGTGAGTGAGTGCGCTGTCCTCTGAGTGAGAGCGCTGCCCTGTGAGTGAGAGCGCTGTCCTGTGAGTGAGAGCGCTGCCCTGTGAGTGAGAGCGCTGTCCTGTGAGTGAGAGCGCTGTCCTGTGAGTGAGAGCGCTGCCCTGTGAGAGGGAGCGCTGCCCTGTGAGAGATAGCGCTGCCCTGTGAGAGAGAGCACTGTCCTGTGAGTGAGAGCGCTGCCCTGTGAGTGAGAGCGCTGCCCTGTGAGAGAGGGCGCTGCCCTGTGAGTGAGTGCGCTGCCCTGTGAGAGAGAGCGCTGCCCTGTGAGAGAGAGCGCTGCCCTGTGAGAGAGGGCGCTGCCCTGTGAGTGAGGGCGCTGCCCTGTGAGAGAGAGCGCTGCCCTGTGAGTGAGAGCGCTGCTCTGTGAGAGAGGGCGCTGCCCTGTGTGTGAGAGCGCTGCCCTATGAGAGAGAGCGCTGCCCTGTGAGAGAGAGCGCTGCCCTGTGAGAGAGGGCGCTGCTCTGTGAGAGAGAGCGCTGCCCTGTGAGTGAGGGAGCTGCCCTGTGAGTGAGAGCGCTGCCCTGTGAGTGAGAGCGCTGCCCTGTGAGTGAGAGTGCTGCCCTGTGAGTGAGAGCGCTGCCCTGTGAGTGAGAGTGCTGCCCTGTGAGTGAGAGCACTGCCCTGTGAGTGAGAGCGCTGCCCTGTGAGAGAGAGCGCTGCCCTGTGAGCGAGAGCGCTGCCCTGTGAGCGAGAGCGCTGCCCTGTGAGTGAGAGTGCTGCCCTGTGAGAGAGAGCGCTGCCCTGTGAGTGAGAGCGCTGCCCTGTGAGTGAGAGTGCTGCCCTGTGAGTGAGAGCACTGCCCTGTGAGTGAGAGCGCTGCCCTGTGAGTGAGAGCGCTGCCCTGTGAGTGAGAGCGCTGCCCTGTGAGTGAGAGCGCTGCCCTGTGAGTGAGACTGCTGCCCTGTGAGTGAGAGCACTGCCCTGTGAGTGAGAGCGCTGCCCTGTGAGAGAGAGCGCTGCCCTGTGAGCGAGAGCGCTGCCCTGTGAGTGAGAGCGCTGCCCTGTGAGAGAGAGCGCTGCCCTGTGAGTGAGAGCGCTGCCCTGTGAGTGAGAGCACTGCTCTGTGAGTGAGAGTGGTGCCCTGTGAGAGTGATCGCTGCCCCGTGAGTGAGAGCGCTGCCCTGTGAGTGAGGGCGCTGCCCTGTGAATGAGAGCGCTGCCCTGTGAGAGAGAGCGCTGCCCTGTGAGAGAGAGCGCTGCCCTGTGATAGAGAGCGCTGCCCTGTGAGTGAGGGCGCTGCCCTGTGAGAGAGAGCGCTGCCCTGTGAGTGAGAGCGCTGCCCTGTGAGAGAGAGCGATGCCCTGTGAGAGAGAGCGCTGCCCTGTGAGAGAGAGCGATGCCCTGTGAGTGAGAGCGCTGCCCTGTGAGTGAGAGTGCTGCCCTGTGAGAGAGAGCGCTGCCCTGTGAAAGAGAGCGCTGCCCTGTGAGAGAGAGCGCTGTCCTGTGAGTGAGAGCGCTGCCCTGTGAGTGAGAGCACTGCCCTGTGAGAGAGAGCGCTGCCCTGTGAGTGAGAGCGCTGCCCTGTGAGTGAGAGCGCTGCCCTGTGAAAGAGAGCGCTGTCCTGTGAGTGAGGGCGCTGCCCTGTGAGAGAGAGCACTGCCCTGTGAGAGAGAGCACTGCACTGTGAGTGAGAGCGCTGCCCTATGAGTGAGAGCACTGCCCTGTGAGTGAGAGCGCTGTCCTGTGAGAAAGAGCGCTGCCCTGTGAGAGAGAGCGCTGCCCTGTGAGAGAGAGCGCTGCCCAGTGAGTGAGAGCGCTGCCCTGTGAGTGAGAGCGCTGCCCTGTGAAAGAGAGCGCTGTCCTGTGAGTGAGAGCACTGCCCTGTGAGAGAGAGCACTGCCCTGTGAGTGAGAGCGCTGCCCTATGAGTGAGAGCACTGCCCTGTGAGAGAGAGCGCTGCCCTGTGAGTGAGAGCGCTGTCCTGTGAGAGAGAGCGCTGCCCTGTGAGTGAGAGCGCTGTCCTGTGAGTGAGTGCGCTGTCCTCTGAGTGAGAGCGCTGCCCTGTGAGTGAGAGCGCTGTCCTGTGAGTGAGAGCGCTGCCCTGTGAGTGAGAGCGCTGTCCTGTGAGTGAGAGCGCTGTCCTGTGAGTGAGAGCGCTGCCCTGTGAGAGGGAGCGCTGCCCTGTGAGAGATAGCGCTGCCCTGTGAGAGAGAGCACTGTCCTGTGAGTGAGAGCGCTGCCCTGTGAGTGAGAGCGCTGCCCTGTGAGAGAGGGCGCTGCCCTGTGAGTGAGTGCGCTGCCCTGTGAGAGAGAGCGCTGCCCTGTGAGAGAGAGCGCTGCCCTGTGAGAGAGGGCGCTGCCCTGTGAGTGAGGGCGCTGCCCTGTGAGAGAGAGCGCTGCCCTGTGAGTGAGAGCGCTGCTCTGTGAGAGAGGGCGCTGCCCTGTGTGTGAGAGCGCTGCCCTATGAGAGAGAGCGCTGCCCTGTGAGAGAGAGCGCTGCCCTGTGAGAGAGGGCGCTGCTCTGTGAGAGAGAGCGCTGCCCTGTGAGTGAGGGCGCTGCCCTGTGAGTGAGAGCGCTGCCCTGTGAGAGAGAGTGCTGCCCTGTGAGTGAGAGCGCTGCCCTGTGAGTGAGAGTGCTGCCCTGTGAGTGAGAGCGCTGCCCTGTGAGTGAGAGTGCTGCCCTGTGAGTGAGAGCACTGCCCTGTGAGTGAGAGCGCTGCCCTGTGAGAGAGAGCGCTGCCCTGTGAGCGAGAGCGCTGCCCTGTGAGCGAGAGCGCTGCCCTGTGAGTGAGAGTGCTGCCCTGTGAGAGAGAGCGCTGCCCTGTGAGTGAGAGCGCTGCCCTGTGAGTGAGAGCGCTGCCCTGTGAGTGAGAGCACTGCCCTGTGAGTGAGAGCGCTGCCCTGTGAGTGAGAGCGCTGCCCTGTGAGTGAGAGTGCTGCCCTGTGAGTGAGAGCGCTGCCCTGTGAGTGAGACTGCTGCCCTGTGAGTGAGAGCACTGCCCTGTGAGTGAGAGCGCTGCCCTGTGAGAGAGAGCGCTGCCCTGTGAGCGAGAGCGCTGCCCTGTGAGTGAGAGCGCTGCCCTGTGAGAGAGAGCGCTGCCCTGTGAGTGAGAGCGCTGCCCTGTGAGTGAGAGCACTGCTCTGTGAGTGAGAGTGGTGCCCTGTGAGAGTGATCGCTGCCCCGTGAGTGAGAGCGCTGCCCTGTGAGTGAGGGCGCTGCCCTGTGAGTGAGAGCGCTGCCCTGTGAGAGAGAGCGCTGCCCTGTGAATGAGGGCGCTGCCCTGTGAGAGAGAGCGCTGCCCTGTGAGAGAGAGCGCTGCCCTGTGATAGAGAGCGCTGCCCTGTGAGTGAGAGCGCTGTCCTGTGAGAGAGAGCGCTGCCCTGTGAGTGAGAGCGCTGCCCTGTGAGAGAGAGCGCTGCCCTGTGAGAGAGATCGCTGCCCTGTTAGTGAGAGCACTGCCCTGTGAGAGAGAGCGCTGCCCTGTGAGTGAGAGCGCTGCCCTGTGAGTGAGAGCGCTGCCCTGTGAGAGAGAGCGCTGCCCTGTGAGAGAGAGCGCTGCCCTGTGAGTGAGAGCGCTGCCCTGTGAGAGAGAGCGCTGCCCTGTGAGAGAGATCGCTGCCCTGTGAGTGAGAGCGCTGCCCTGTGAGTGAGAGCGCTGCCCTGCGAGAGAGATCGCTGCCCTGTTAGTGAGAGCGCTGCCCTGTGAGTGAGAGCGCTGCCCTGTGAGAGAGAGCACTGCCCTGTGAGTGAGAGCGCTGTCCTGTGAGTGAGAGCGCTGTCCTGTGAGTGAGAGCGGTGCCCTGTGAGAGGGAGCGCTGCCCTGTGAGAGATAGCGCTGCCCTGTGAGAGAGAGCGCTGTCCTGTGAGTGAGAGCGCTGCCCTGTGAGTGAGAGCGCTGCCCTGTGAGAGAGGGCGCTGCCCTGTGAGAGAGAGCGCTGCCCTGTGAGAGAGGGCGCTGCTCTGTGAGAGAGGGCGCTGCCCTGTGTGTGAGAGCGCTGCCCTATGAGAGAGAGCGCTGCCCTGTGAGAGAGAGCGCTGCCCTGTGAGCGAGAGCGCTGCCCTGTGAGTGAGAGTGCTGCCCTGTGAGAGAGAGCGCTGCCCTGTGAGTGAGAGCGCTGCCCTGTGAGTGAGAGTGCTGCCCTGTGAGTGAGAGCACTGCCCTGTGAGTGAGAGCGCTGCCCTGTGAGTGAGAGCGCTGCCCTGTGAGTGAGAGTGCTGCCCTGTGAGTGAGAGCGCTGCCCTGTGAGTGAGAGTGCTGCCCTGTGAGTGAGAGCACTGCCCTGTGAGTGAGAGCGCTGCCCTGTGAGAGAGAGCGCTGCCCTGTGAGAGAGAGCGCTGCCCTGTGAGCGAGAGCGCTGCCCTGTGAGTGAGAGCGCTGCCCTGTGAGAGAGACCGCTGCCCTGTGAGTGAGAGCGCTGCCCTGTGAGTGAGAGCACTGCTCTGTGAGTGAGAGTGGTGCCCTGTGAGAGTGATCGCTGCCCTGTGAGTGAGAGCGCTGCCCTGTGAGTGAGAGCGCTACCCTGTGAGTGAGAGTGCTGCCCTGTGAGTGAGAGCGCTGCCCTGTGAGTGAGAGTGCTGCCCTGTGAGTGAGAGCACTGCCCTGTGAGTGAGAGCGCTGCCCTGTGAGAGAGAGCGCTGCCCTGTGAGCGAGAGCGCTGCCCTGTGAGTGAGAGCGCTGCCCTGTGAGAGAGACCGCTGCCCTGTGAGTGAGAGCGCTGCCCTGTGAGTGAGAGCACTGCTCTGTGAGTGAGAGTGGTGCCCTGTGAGAGTGATCGCTGCCCCGTGAGTGAGAGCGCTGCCCTGTGAGTGAGGGCGCTGCCCTGTGAGTGAGAGCGCTGCCCTGTGAGAGAGAGCGCTGCCCTGTGAATGAGGGCGCTGCCCTGTGAGAGAGAGCGCTGCCCTGTGAGAGAGTGCGCTGCCCTGTGATAGAGAGCGCTGCCCTGTGAGTGAGAGCGCTGCCCTGTGAGAGAGAGCGCTGCCCTGTGAGAGAGATCGCTGCCCTGTTAGTGAGAGCACTGCCCTGTGAGAGAGATCGCTGCCCTGTGAGTGAGAGCGCTGCCCTGTGAGTGAGAGCGCTGCCCTGCGAGAGAGATCGCTGCCCTGTTAGTGAGAGCGCTGCCCTGTGAGTGAGAGCGCTGCCCTGTGAGAGAGAGCACTGCCCTGTGAGTGAGAGCGCTAACCTGTGAGAGAGAGAGCTGCCCTGTGAGGGAGAGCGCTGCCCTGTGAGAGAGAGCGCTGCCCTGTGAGAGAGAGCTCTGCCCTGTGAGAGAGATCGCTGCCCTGTTAGTGAGAGCGCTGCCCTGTGAGAGAGATCGCTGCCCTGTGAGTGAGAGCGCTGCCCTGTGAGAGAGAGCGCTGCCCTGTGAGAGAGAGTGATGCCCTGTGAGTGAGAGTGCTGCCCTGTGAGTGAGAGTGCTGCCCTGTGAGAGAGAGCGCTGCCCTGTGAAAGAGAGCGCTGCCCTGTGAGAGAGAGCACTGTCCTGTGAGTGAGAGCGCTGCCCTGTGAGTGAGAGCACTGCCCTGTGAGAGAGAGCGATGCCCTGTGAGAGAGAGCGCTGCCCAGTGAGTGAGAGTGCTGCCCTGTGAGAGAGAGCGATGCCCTGTGAGAGAGAGCGCTGCCCTGTGAGAGAGAGTGATGCCCTGTGAGTGAGAGTGCTGCCCTGTGAGTGAGAGTGCTGCCCTGTGAGAGAGAGCGCTGCCCTGTGAAAGAGAGCGCTGCCCTGTGAGAGAGAGCACTGTCCTGTGAGTGAGAGCGCTGCCCTGTGAGCGAGAGCACTGCCCTGTGAGAGAGAGCGCTGCCCTGTGAGTGAGAGCGCTGTCCTGTGAGAGAGAGCGCTGCCCTGTGAGAGAGAGCGCTGCCCTGTGAGAGAGAGCGCTGCCCTGTGGGAGAGAGCGCTGCCCTGTGAGTGAGAGCGCTGCCCTGTGAGTGAGAGCGCTGCCCTGTGAAAGAGAGCGCTGTCCTGTGAGTGAGAGCACTGCCCTGTGAGAGAGAGCACTGCCCTGTGAGTGAGAGCGCTGCCCTGTGAGTGAGAGCACTGCCCTGTGAGAGAGAGCGCTGCCCTGTGAGTGGGAGCGCTGCCCTGTGAGTGAGAGCGCTGTCCTGTGAGTGAGAGCGCTGCCCTGTGAGAGAGGGCGCTGCCCTGTGAGTGAGTGCGCTGCCCTGTGAGAGAGAGCGCTGACCTGTGAGAGAGAGCGCTGCCCTGTGAGAGAGGGCGCTGCCCTGTGAGTGAGGGCGCTGCCCTGTGAGAGAGAGCGCTGCCCTGTGAGTGAGAGCGCTGCTCTGTGAGAGAGGGCGATGCCCTGTGTGTGAGAGCGCTGCCCTATGAGAGAGAGCGCTGCCCTGTGAGAGAGAGCGCTGCCCTGTGAGAGAGGGCGCTGCTCTGTGAGAGAGAGCGCTGCCCTGTGAGTGAGGGCGCTGCCCTGTGTGTGAGAGCGCTGCCCTATGAGAGAGAGCGCTGCCGTGTGAGAGAGAGCGCTGCCCTGTGAGTGAGAGCGCTGCCCTGTGAGAGAGAGCGCTGCCCTGTGAGTGAGAGCGCTGCCCTGTGAGTGAGAGCGCTGCCCTGTGAGAGAGAGCGCTGCCCTGTGAGTGAGTGCGGCCCTGTGAGTGAGAGCGCTGCCCTGTGAGAGAGGGCGCTGCCCTGTGAGAGAGAGCGCTGCCCTGTGAGAGAGGGCGCTGCTCTGTGAGAGAGGGCGCTGCCCTGTGTGTGAGAGCGCTGCCCTATGAGAGAGAGCGCTGCCCTGTGAGAGAGAGCGCTGCCCTGTGAGAGAGAGCGCTGCCCTGTGAGTGAGAGCGCTGCCCTGTGAGAGAGAGCGCTGCCCTGTGAGAGAGAGCGCTGCCCTGTGAGTGAGAGTGCTGCCCTGTGAGTGAGAGCACTGCCCTGTGAGTGAGAGCGCTGCCCTGTGAGTGAGAGCGCTGCCCTGTGAGTGAGAGTGCTGCCCTGTGAGTGAGAGCGCTGCCCTGTGAGTGAGAGTGCTGCCCTGTGAGTGAGAGCGCTGCCCTGTGAGAGAGAGCGCTGCCCTGTGAGAGAGAGCGCTGTCCTGTGAGTGAGAGCGCTGCCCTGTGAGAGAGAGCGCTGCCCTGTGAGTGAGAGCGCTGCCCTGTGAGTGAGAGCACTGCTCTGTGAGTGAGAGTGGTGCCCTGTGAGAGTGATCGCTGCCCCGTGAGTGAGAGCGCTGCCCTGTGAGTGAGGGCGCTGCCCTGTGAGTGAGAGCGCTGCCCTGTGAGAGAGAGCGCTGCCCTGTGAATGAGGGCGCTGCCCTGTGAGAGAGAGCGCTGCCCTGTGAGAGAGAGCGCTGCCCTGTGATAGAGAGCGCTGCCCTGTGAGTGAGAGCGCTGCCCTGTGAGAGAGAGCGCTGCCCTGTGAGAGAGATCGCTGCCCTGTTAGTGAGAGCACTGCCCTGTGAGAGAGATCGCTGCCCTGTGAGTGAGAGCGCTGCCCTGTGAGTGAGAGCGCTGCCCTGCGAGAGAGATCGCTGTCCTGTTAGTGAGAGCGCTGCCCTGTGAGTGAGAGCGCTGCCCTGTGAGAGAGAGCACTGCCCTGTGAGTGAGAGCGCTGTCCTGTGAGTGAGAGCGTTGTCCTGTGAGTGAGAGCGCTGCCCTGTGAGAGGGAGCGCTGCCCTGTGAGAGATAGCGCTGCCCTGTGAGAGAGAGCGCTGTCCTGTGAGTGAGAGCGCTGCCCTGTGAGTGAGAGCGCTGCCCTGTGAGAGAGGGTGCTGCCCTGTGAGAGAGAGCGCTGCCCTGTGAGAGAGGGCGCTGCTCTGTGAGAGAGGGCGCTGCCCTGTGTGTGAGAGCGCTGCCCTATGAGAGAGAGCGCTGCCCTGTGAGAGAGAGCGCTGCCCTGTGAGCGAGAGCGCTGCCCTGTGAGTGAGAGTGCTGCCCTGTGAGAGAGAGCGCTGCCCTGTGAGTGAGAGCGCTGCCCTGTGAGTGAGAGTGCTGCCCTGTGAGTGAGAGCACTGCCCTGTGAGTGAGAGCGCTGCCCTGTGAGTGAGAGCGCTGCCCTGTGAGTGAGAGTGCTGCCCTGTGAGTGAGAGCGCTGCCCTGTGAGTGAGAGTGCTGCCCTGTGAGTGAGAGCACTGCCCTGTGAGTGAGAGCGCTGCCCTGTGAGAGAGAGCGCTGCCCTGTGAGCGAGAGCGCTGCCCTGTGAGTGAGAGCGCTGCCCTGTGAGTGAGAGCACTGCTCTGTGAGTGAGAGTGGTGCCCTGTGAGAGTGATCGCTGCCCTGTGAGTGAGAGCGCTGCCCTGTGAGTGAGAGCGCTGCCCTGCGAGAGAGATCGCTGCCCTGTTAGTGAGAGCGCTGCCCTGTGAGTGAGAGCGCTACCCTGTGAGAGAGAGCGCTGCCCTGTGAGTGAGAGCGCTGTCCTGTGAGTGAGAGCGCTGTCCTGTGAGTGAGAGCGCTGCCCTGTGAGAGGGAGCGCTGCCCTGTGAGAGATAGCGCTGCCCTGTGAGAGAGAGCGCTGTCCTGTGAGTGAGAGCGCTGCCCTGTGAGTGAGAGCGCTGCCCTGTGAGAGAGGGCGCTGCCCTGTGAGAGAGAGCGCTGCCCTGTGAGAGAGGGCGCTGCTCTGTGAGAGAGGGCGCTGCCCTGTGTGTGAGAGCGCTGCCCTATGAGAGAGAGCGCTGCCCTGTCAGAGAGAGCGCTGCCCTGTGAGCGAGAGCGCTGCCCTGTGAGTGAGAGTGCTGCCCTGTGAGAGAGAGCGCTGCCCTGTGTGTGAGAGCGCTGCCCTGTGAGTGAGAGTGCTGCCCTGTGAGTGAGAGCACTGCCCTGTGAGTGAGAGCGCTGCCCTGTGAGTGAGAGCGCTGCCCTGTGAGTGAGAGTGCTGCCCTGTGAGTGAGAGCGCTGCCCTGTGAGTGGGAGTGCTGCCCTGTGAGTGAGAGCACTGCCCTGTGAGTGAGAGCGCTGCCCTGTGAGAGAGAGCGCTGCCCTGTGAGCGAGAGCGCTGCCCTGTGAGTGAGAGCGCTGCCCTGTGAGAGAGACCGCTGCCCTGTGAGTGAGAGCGCTGCCCTGTGAGTGAGAGCACTGCTCTGTGAGTGAGAGTGGTGCCCTGTGAGAGTGATCGCTGCCCCGTGAGTGAGAGCGCTGCCCTGTGAGTGAGGGCGCTGCCCTGTGAGTGAGAGCGCTGCCCTGTGAGAGAGAGCGCTGCCCTGTGAATGAGGGCGCTGCCCTGTGAGAGAGAGCGCTGCCCTGTGAGAGAGAGCGCTGCCCTGTGATAGAGAGCGCTGCCCTGTGAGTGAGAGCGCTGCCCTGTGAGAGAGAGCGCTGCCCTGTGAGAGAGATCGCTGCCCTGTTAGTGAGAGCACTGCCCTGTGAGAGAGATCGCTGCCCTGTGAGTGAGAGCGCTGCCCTGTGAGTGAGAGCGCTGCCCTGCGAGAGAGATCGCTGCCCTGTTAGTGAGAGCGCTGCCCTGTGAGTGAGAGCGCTGCCCTGTGAGGGAGAGCACTGCCCTGTGAGTGAGGGCGCTAACCTGTGAGAGAGAGAGCTGCCCTGTGAGGGAGAGCGCTGCCCTGTGAGAGAGAGCGCTGCCCTGTGAGAGAGAGCGCTGCCCTGTGAGAGAGATCGCTGCCCTGTTAGTGAGAGCGCTGCCCTGTGAGAGAGATCGCTGCCCTGTGAGTGAGAGCGCTGCCCTGTGAGAGAGAGCGCTGCCCTGTGAGAGAGAGTGATGCCCTGTGAGTGAGAGTGCTGCCCTGTGAGTGAGAGTGCTGCCCTGTGAGAGAGAGCGCTGCCCTGTGAGTGAGAGCACTGCCCTGTGAGAGAGAGCGATGCCCTGTGAGAGAGAGCGCTGCCCAGTGAGTGAGAGTGCTGCCCTGTGAGAGAGAGCGATGCCCTGTGAGAGAGAGCGCTGCCCTGTTGGAGAGAGTGATGCCCTGTGAGTGAGAGTGCTGCCCTGTGAGTGAGAGCGCTGTCCTGTGAGTGAGAGCGCTGTTCTGTGAGTGAGAGCGCTGCCCTGTGAGAGGGAGCGCTGCCCTGTGAGAGATAGCGCTGCCCTGTGAGAGAGAGCGCTGCCCTGTGAGTGAGAGCGCTGCCCTGTGAGTGAGAGCGCTGCCCTGTGAGAGAGGGCGCTGCCCTGTGAGAGAGAGCGCTGCCCTGTGAGAGAGGGCGCTGCTCTGTGAGAGAGGGCGCTGCCCTGTGTGTGAGAGCGCTGCCCTATGAGAGAGAGCGCTGCCCTGTGAGAGAGAGCGCTGCCCTGTGAGCGAGAGCGCTGCCCTGTGAGTGAGAGTGCTGCCCTGTGAGAGAGAGCGCTGCCCTGTGAGTGAGAGCGCTGCCCTGTGAGTGAGAGTGCTGCCCTGTGAGTGAGAGCACTGCCCTGTGAGTGAGAGCGCTGCCCTGTGAGTGAGAGCGCTGCCCTGTGAGTGAGAGTGCTGCCCTGTGAGTGAGAGCGCTGCCCTGTGAGTGAGAGTGCTGCCCTGTGAGTGAGAGCACTGCCCTGTGAGTGAGAGCGCTGCCCTGTGAGAGAGAGCGCTGCCCTGTGAGCGAGAGCGCTGCCCTGTGAGTGAGAGCGCTGCCCTGTGAGAGAGACCGCTGCCCTGTGAGTGAGAGCGCTGCCCTGTGAGTGAGAGCACTGCTCTGTGAGTGAGAGTGGTGCCCTGTGTGAGTGATCGCTGCCCCGTGAGTGAGAGCGCTGCCCTGTGAGTGAGGGCGCTGCCCTGTGAGTGAGAGCGCTGCCCTGTGAGAGAGAGCGCTGCCCTGTGAATGAGGGCGCTGCCCTGTGAGAGAGAGCGCTGCCCTGTGAGAGAGAGCGCTGCCCTGTGATAGAGAGCGCTGCCCTGTGAGTGAGAGCGCTGCCCTGTGAGAGAGAGCGCTGCCCTGTGAGAGAGATCGCTGCCCTGTTAGTGAGAGCACTGCCCTGTGAGAGAGATCGCTGCCCTGTGAGTGAGAGCGCTGCCCTGTGAGTGAGAGCGCTGCCCTGCGAGAGAGATCGCTGTCCTGTTAGTGAGAGCGCTGCCCTGTGAGTGAGAGCGCTGCCCTGTGAGAGAGAGCACTGCCCTGTGAGTGAGAGCGCTGTCCTGTGAGTGAGAGCGCTGTCCTGTGAGTGAGAGCGCTGCCCTGTGAGAGGGAGCGCTGCCCTGTGAGAGATAGCGCTGCCCTGTGAGAGAGAGCGCTGTCCTGTGAGTGAGAGCGCTGCCCTGTGAGTGAGAGCGCTGCCCTGTGAGAGAGGGCGCTGCCCTGTGAGAGAGAGCGCTGCCCTGTGAGAGAGGGCGCTGCTCTGTGAGAGAGGGCGCTGCCCTGTGTGTGAGAGCGCTGCCCTATGAGAGAGAGCGCTGCCCTGTGAGAGAGAGCGCTGCCCTGTGAGCGAGAGCGCTGCCCTGTGAGTGAGAGTGCTGCCCTGTGAGAGAGAGCGCTGCCCTGTGAGTGAGAGCGCTGCCCTGTGAGTGAGAGTGCTGCCCTGTGAGTGAGAGCACTGCCCTGTGAGTGAGAGCGCTGCCCTGTGAGTGAGAGCGCTGCCCTGTGAGTGAGAGTGCTGCCCTGTGAGTGAGAGCGCTGCCCTGTGAGTGAGAGTGCTGCCCTGTGAGTGAGAGCACTACCCTGTGAGTGAGAGCGCTGCCCTGTGAGAGAGAGCGCTGCCCTGTGAGCGAGAGCGTTGCCCTGTGAGTGAGAGCGCTGCCCTGTGAGAGAGACCGCTGCCCTGTGAGTGAGAGCGCTGCCCTGTGAGTGAGAGCACTGCTCTGTGAGTGAGAGTGGTGCCCTGTGAGAGTGATCGCTGCCCTGTGAGTGAGAGCGCTGCCCTGTGAGTGAGAGCGCTGCCCTGCGAGAGAGATCGCTGCCCTGTTAGTGAGAGCGCTGCCCTGTGAGTGAGAGCGCTACCCTGTGAGAGAGAGCGCTGCCCTGTGAGTGAGAGCGCTGTCCTGTGAGTGAGAGCGCTGTCCTGTGAGTGAGAGCGCTGCCCTGTGAGAGGGAGCGCTGCCCTGTGAGAGATAGCGCTGCCCTGTGAGAGAGAGCGCTGTCCTGTGAGTGAGAGCGCTGCCCTGTGAGTGAGAGCGCTGCCCTGTGAGAGAGGGCGCTGCCCTGTGAGAGAGAGCGCTTCCCTGTGAGAGAGGGCGCTGCTCTGTGAGAGAGGGCGCTGCCCTGTGTGTGAGAGCGCTGCCCTATGAGAGAGAGCGCTGCCCTGTGAGAGAGAGCGCTGCCCTGTGAGCGAGAGCGCTGCCCTGTGAGTGAGAGTGCTGCCCTGTGAGAGAGAGCGCTGCCCTGTGAGTGAGAGCGCTGCCCTGTGAGTGAGAGTGCTGCCCTGTGAGTGAGAGCACTGCCCTGTGAGTGAGAGCGCTGCCCTGTGAGTGAGAGTGCTGCCCTGTGAGTGAGAGCGCTGCCCTGTGAGAGAGAGCGCTGCCCTGTGAGCGAGAGCGTTGCCCTGTGAGTGAGAGCGCTGCCCTGTGAGAGAGACCGCTGCCCTGTGAGTGAGAGCGCTGCCCTGTGAGTGAGAGCGCTGCCCTGTGAGTGAGAGCGCTGCCCTGTGAGTGAGAGCGCTGCCCTGTGAGTGAGAGTGCTGCCCTGTGAGTGAGAGCACTGCCCTGTGAGTGAGAGCGCTGCCCTGTGAGAGAGAGCGCTGCCCTGTGAGCGAGAGCGCTGCCCTGTGAGTGAGAGCGCTGCCCTGTGAGAGAGACCGCTGCCCTGTGAGTGAGAGCGCTGCCCTGTGAGTGAGAGCACTGCTCTGTGAGTGAGAGTGGTGCCCTGTGAGAGTGATCGCTGCCCCGTGAGTGAGAGCGCTGCCCTGTGAGTGAGGGCGCTGCCCTGTGAGTGAGAGCGCTGCCCTGTGAGAGAGAGCGCTGCCCTGTGAATGAGGGCGCTGCCCTGTGAGAGAGAGCGCTGCCCTGTGAGAGAGAGCGCTGCCCTGTGATAGAGAGCGCTGCCCTGTGAGTGAGAGCGCTGCCCTGTGAGAGAGAGCGCTGCCCTGTGAGAGAGATCGCTGCCCTGTGAGTGAGAGCGCTGCCCTGCGAGAGAGATCGCTGCCCTGTTAGTGAGAGCGCAGCCCTGTGAGTGAGAGCGCTGCCCTGTGAGGGAGAGCACTGCCCTGTGAGTGAGAGCGCTAACCTGTGAGAGAGAGAGCTGCCCTGTGAGGGAGAGCGCTGCCCTGTGAGAGAGAGCGCTGCCCTGTGAGAGAGAGCGCTGCCCTGTGAGTGAGATCGCTGCCCTGTTAGTGAGAGCGCTGCCCTGTGAGAGAGATCGCTGCCCTGTGAGTGAGAGCGCTGCCCTGTGAGAGAGAGCGCTGCCCTGTGAGAGAGAGTGATGCCCTGTGAGTGAGAGTGCTGCCCTGTGAGTGAGAGTGCTGCCCTGTGAGAGAGAGCGCTGCCCTGTGAACGAGAGCGCTGCCCTGTGAGAGAGAGCACTGTCCTGTGAGTGAGAGCGCTGCCCTGTGAGTGAGAGCACTGCCCTGTGAGAGAGAACGATGCCCTGTGAGAGAGAGCGCTGCCCAGTGAGTGAGAGTGCTGCCCTGTGAGAGAGAGCGATGCCCTGTGAGAGAGAGCGCTGCCCTGTTGGAGAGAGTGATGCCCTGTGAGTGAGAGTGCTGCCCTGTGAGTGAGAGTGCTGCCCTGTGAGAGAGAGCGCTGCCCTGTGAGAGAGAGCACTGTCCTGTGAGTGAGAGCGCTGCCCTGTGAGTGAGAGCACTGCCCTGTGAGAGAGAGCGCTGCCCTGTGAGTGAGAGCGCTGTCCTGTGAGAGAGAGCGCTGCCCTGTGAGTGAGAGCGCTGCCCTGTGAGTGAGAGCGCTGCCCTGTGAAAGAGAGCACTGTCCTGTGAGTGAGAGCACTGCCCTGTGAGAGAGAGTGCTGCCCTGTGAGTGAGAGCGCTGCCCTGTGAGTGAGAGCGCTGCCCTGTGAGTGAGAGCACTGCCCTGTGAGAGAGAGCGCTGCCCTGTGAGTGGGAGCGCTGCCCTGTGAGTGAGAGCACTGCCCTGTGAGTGAGAGCGCTGCCCTGTGAGTGAGAGCACTGCCCTGTGAGTGAGAGCGCTGCCCTGTGAGTGAGAGCACTGCCCTGTGAGAGAGAGCGCTGCCCTGTGAGTGGGAGCGCTGCCCTGTGAGTGAGAGCGCTGTCCTGTGATTGAGAGCGCTGCCCTGTGAGAGAGAGCGCTGTCCTGTGAGTGAGAGCGCTGCCCTGTGAGTGAGAGCGCTGCCCTGTGAGTGAGAGCGCTGTCCTGTGATTGAGAGCGCTGCCCTGTGAGAGAGAGCGCTGCCCTGTGAGTGAGAGCGCTGTCCTGTGAGTGAGAGCGCTGCCCTGTGAGTGAGAGCGCTGTCCTGTGATTGAGAGCGCTGCCCTGTGAGAGAGAGCGCTGCCCTGTGAGTGAGAGCGCTGTCCTGTGAGTGAGAGCGCTGCCCTGTGAGTGAGAGCGCTGCCCTGTGAGAGGGAGCGCTGCCCTGTGAGAGATAGCGCTGCCCTGTGAGAGAGAGCGCTGTCCTGTGAGTGAGAGCGCTGTCCTGTGAGTGAGAGTCCTGCCCTTGAGAGTGATCGCTGCCCTGTGATTGAGGGCGCTGCCCTGTGAGTGAGGGCGCTGCCCTGTGAGAGAGAGCGCTGCCCTGTGAGTGAGAGCACTGTCCTGTGAGAGAGAGCGCTGCCCTGTGAGAGAGATCGCTGTCCTGTGAGAGAGAGCGCTGCCCTGTGAGAGAGATCGCTGCCCTGTGTGTCAGAGTGCTGCCCTGTGAGTGAGGGCGCTGCCCTGTGAGTGAGAGCGCTGCCCTATGTGTGAGGGCGCTGCCCTGTGAGAGAGAGCGCTGCCCTGGGAGTGAGAGCACTGCCCTGTGAGTGAGGGTGCTGCCCTGTGAGTGAGGGCGCTGCCCTGTGAGAGAGAGCACTGCCCTGTGAGTGATAGCGCTGTCCTGTGAGTGAGAGCGCTGCCCTGTGAGTGAGAGCGCTGCCCTGTGAGAGAGAGCGCTGCCCTGTGAGTGAGAGCGCTGCCCTGTGAGAGAGGGCGCTGCCCTGTGAGTGAGAGCGCTGTCCTGTGAGAGAGAGCGCTGCCCTGTGAGAGAGAGCGCTGCCCTGTGAGTGAGAGCGCTGTCCTGTGAGAGAGAGCGCTGCCCTGTGAGTGAGAGCGCTGTCCTGTGAGAGAGAGCGCTGCCCTGTGAGTGAGAGCGCTGCCCTGTGAGTGAGAGCGCTGCCCTGTGAGTGAGGGCGCTGTCCTGTGAGTGAGAGCGCTGCCCTGTGAGTGAGAGCGCTGTCCTGTGAGTGAGAGCGCTGTCCTGTGAGTGAGAGCGCTGCCCTGTGAGAGGGAGCGCTGCCCTGTGAGAGATAGCGCTGCCCTGTGAGAGAGAGCGCTGTCCTGTGAGTGAGAGCGCTGTCCTGTGAGTGAGAGCGCTGCCCTGTGAGAGATGGCGCTGCCCTGTGAGAGAGAGCGCTGCCCTGTGAGAGAGGGCGCTGCTCTGTGAGAGAGGGCGCTGCCCTGTGTGTGAGAGCGCTGCCCTATGAGAGAGAGCGCTGCCCTGTGAGAGAGAGCGCTGCCCTGTGAGCGAGAGCGCTGCCCTGTGAGAGAGAGCGCTGCCCTGTGAGTGAGAGCGCTGCCCTGTGAGTGAGAGTGCTGTCCTGTGAGTGCGAGCACTGCCCTGTGAGTGAGAGCGCTGCCCTGTGAGTGAGAGCGCTGCCCTGTGAGTGAGAGTGCTGCCCTGTGAGTGAGAGCGCTGCCCTGTGAGTGAGAGTGCTGCCCTGTGAGTGAGAGCACTGCTCTGTGAGTGAGAGTGGTGCCCTGTGAGAGTGATCGCTGCCCCGTGAGTGAGAGCGCTGCCCTGTGAGTGAGGGCGCTGCCCTGTGAGTGAGAGCGCTGCCCTGTGAGAGAGAGCGCTGCCCTGTGATAGAGAGCGCTGCCCTGTGAATGAGGGCGCTGCCCTGTGAGAGAGAGCGCTGCCCTGTGAGAGAGAGCGCTGCCCTGTGATAGAGAGCGCTGCCCTGTGAGTGAGAGCGCTGCCCTGTGAGAGAGAGCGCTGCCCTGTGAGAGAGATCGCTGCCCTGTTAGTGAGAGCACTGCCCTGTGAGAGAGATCGCTGCCCCGTGAGTGAGAGCGCTGCCCTGTGAGTGAGAGCGCTGCCCTGCGAGAGAGATCGCTGCCCTGTTAGTGAGAGCGCTGCCCTGTGAGTGAGAGCGCTGCCCTGTGAGAGAGAGCACTGCCCTGTGAGTGAGAGCGCTAACCTGTGAGAGAGAGCGCTGCCCTGTGAGGGAGAACGCTGCCCTGTGAGAGAGAGCGCTGCCCTGTGAGAGAGAGCGCTGCCCTGTGAGAGAGATCGCTGCCCTGTTAGTGAGAGCGCTGCCCTGTGAGAGAGATCGCTGCCCTGTGAGTGAGAGCGCTGCCCTGTGAGAGAGAGCGCTGCCCTGTGAGAGAGAGTGATGCCCTGTGAGTGAGAGTGCTGCCCTGTGAGAGAGAGCGCTGCCCTGTGAGAGAGAGCGATGCCCTGTGAGAGAGAGCGCTGCCCAGTGAGTGAGAGTGCTGCCCTGTGAGAGAGAGCGATGCCCTGTGAGAGAGAGCGCTGCCCTGTGAGAGAGAGTGATGCCCTGTGAGTGAGAGTGCTGCCCTGTGAGAGAGAGCGCTGCCCTGTGAGTGAGAGCGCTGCCCTGTGAGTGAGAGCGCTGCCCTGTGAGAGAGAGCACTGTCCTGTTAGTGAGAGCGCTGCCCTGTGAGTGAGAGCACTGCCCTGTGAGAGAGAGCGATGCCCTGTGAGAGAGAGCGCTGCCCAGTGAGTGAGAGTGCTGCCCTGTGAGAGAGAGCGATGCCCTGTGAGAGAGAGCGCTGCCCTGTGAGAGAGAGTGATGCCCTGTGAGTGAGAGTGCTGCCCTGTGAAAGAGAGCGCTGCCCTGTGAGAGAGAGCAATGTCCTGTGAGTGAGAGCGCTGCCCTGTGAGTGAGAGCACTGCCCTGTGAGAGAGAGCGCTGCCCTGTGAGTGAGAGCGCTGTCCTGTGAGAGAGAGCGCTGCCCTGTGAGAGAGAGCGCTGCCCTGTGAGAGAGAGCGCTGCCCTGTGAGTGAGAGCGCTGCCCTGTGAGTGAGAGCGCTGCCCTGTGAAAGAGAGCGCTGTCCTGTCAGTGAGAGCACTGCCCTGTGAGAGAGAGCACTGCCCTGTGAGTGAGAGCGCTGCCCTGTGAGTGAGAGCACTGCCCTGTGAGAGAGAGCGCTGCCCTGTGAGTGAGAGCGCTGCCCTGTGAGTGAGAGCGCTGTCCTGTGATTGAGAGCGCTGCCCTGTGAGAGAGAGCGCTGCCCTGTGAGTGAGAGCGCTGTCCTGTGAGTGAGAGCGCTGCCCTGTGAGTGAGAGCGCTGCCCTGTGAGAGGGAGCGCTGCCCTGTGAGAGATAGCGCTGCCCTGTGAGAGAGAGCGCTGTCCTGTGAGTGAGAGCGCTGCCCTGTGAGTGAGAGCGCTGCCCTGTGAGTGAGAGCGCTGTCCTGTGATTGAGAGCGCTGCCCTGTGAGAGAGAGCGCTGCCCTGTGAGTGAGAGCGCTGTCCTGTGAGTGAGAGCGCTGCCCTGTGAGTGAGAGCGCTGTCCTGTGATTGAGAGCGCTGCCCTGTGAGTGAGAGCGCTCCCCTGTGAGTGAGAACGCTGTCCTGTGAGTGAGAGCGCTGCCCTGTGAGTGAGAGTCCTCCCCTTGAGAGTGATCGCTGCCCTGTGATTGAGGGCGCTGCCCTGTGAGTGAGGGCGCTGCCCTGTGAGAGAGAGCGCTGCCCTGTGAGTGAGAGCACTGTCCTGTGAGAGAGAGCGCTGCCCTGTGAGAGAGATCGCTGTCCTGGGAGAGAGAGCGCTGCCCTGTGAGAGAGATCGCTGCCCTGTGTGTCAGAGTGCTGCCCTGTGAGTGAGGGCGCTGCCCTGTGAGTGAGAGCGCTGCCCTATGTGTGAGGGCGCTGCCCTGTGAGAGAGAGCGCTGCCCTGTGAGTGAGAGCACTGCCCTGTGAGTGAGAGCGCTGCCCTGTGAGTGAGGGCGCTGCCCTGTGAGAGAGAGCACTGCCCTGTGAGTGATAGCGCTGTCCTGTGAGTGAGAGCGCTGCCCTGTGAGTGAGAGCGCTGCCCTGTGAGAGAGAGCGCTGCCCTGTGAGAGAGAGCGCTGCCCTGTGAGTGAGGGCGCTGCCCTGTGAGTGAGAGCGCTGTCCTGTGAGAGAGAGCGCTGCCCTGTGAGAGAGAGCGCTGCCCTGTGAGAGAGAGCGCTGCCCTGTGAGAGAGAGCGCTGCCCTGTGAGAGAGAGCGCTGCCCTGTGAGTGAGAGCGCTGTCCTGTGAGAGAGAGCGCTGCCCTGTGAGAGAGAGCGCTGCCCTGTGAGTGAGAGCGCTGCCCTGTGAGAGACAGCGCTGCCCTGTGAGTGAGAGCGCTGTCCTGTGAGAGAGAGCGCTGCCCTGTGAGTGACAGCGCTGCCCTGTGAGAGAGAGCGCTGCCCTGTGAGTGAGAGCGCTGCCCTGTGAGTGACAGCGCTGCCCTGTGAGAGAGAGCGCTGCCCTGTGAGAGAGAGCGCTGCTCAGTGAGAGAGAGCGCTGCCCTGTGAGTGAGAGCACTGCCCTGTGAGAGAGAACGCTGCCCTGTGAGAGAGAGCGCTGCCCTGTGAGAGAGAGCGCTGCCCTGTGAGTGAGAGCACTGCCCTGTGAGAGAGAACGCTGCCCTGTGAATGAGAGCGCTGCCCTGTGAGTGAGAGCGCTGTCCTGTGAGTGAGAGCGCTGCCCTGTGAGAGGGAGCGCTGCCCTGTGAGAGATAGCGCTGCCCTGTGAGAGAGAGCGCTGTCCTGTGAGTGAGAGCGCTGCCCTGTGAGTGAGAGCGCTGCCCTGTGAGAGAGGGCGCTGCCCTGTGAGAGAGAGCGCTGCCCTGTGAGAGAGGGCGCTGCTCTGTGAGAGAGGGCGCTGCCCTGTGTGTGAGAGCGCTGCCCTATGAGAGAGAGCGCTGCCCTGTGAGAGAGAGCGCTGCCCTGTGAGCGAGAGCGCTGCCCTGTGAGTGAGAGTGCTGCCCTGTGAGAGAGAGCGCTGCCCTGTGAGTGAGAGCGCTGCCCTGTGAGTGAGAGTGCTGCCCTGTGAGTGAGAGCACTGCCCTGTGAGTGAGAGCGCTGCCCTGTGAGTGAGAGCGCTGCCCTGTGAGTGAGAGTGCTGCCCTGTGAGTGAGAGCGCTGCCCTGTGAGTGAGAGTGCTGCCCTGTGAGTGAGAGCACTGCCCTGTGAGTGAGAGCGCTGCCCTGTGAGAGAGAGTGCTGCCCTGTGAGCGAGAGCGCTGCCCTGTGAGTGAGAGCGCTGCCCTGTGAGAGAGACCGCTGCCCTGTGAGTGAGAGCGCTGCCCTGTGAGTGAGAGCACTGCTCTGTGAGTGAGAGTGGTGCCCTGTGAGAGTGATCGCTGCCCCGTGAGTGAGAGCGCTGCCCTGTGAGTGAGAGCGCTGCCCTGTGAGAGAGAGCGCTGTCCTGTGAATGAGGGCGCTGCCCTGTGAGAGAGAGCGCTGCCCTGTGAGAGAGAGCGCTGCCCTGTGAGAGAGAACGCTGCCCTGTGATAGAGAGCGCTGCCCTGTGAGTGAGAGCGCTGCCCTGTGAGAGAGAGCGCTGCCCAGTGAGAGAGATCGCTGCCCTGTTAGTGAGAGCACTGCCCTGTGAGAGAGAGCGCTGCCCTGTGAGTGAGAGCGCTGCCCTGTGAGTGAGAGTGCTGCCCTGCGAGAGAGATCGCTGCCCTGTTAGTGAGAGCGCTGCCCTGTGAGTGAGAGCGCTGCCCTGTGAGAGAGAGCACTGCCCTGTGAGTGAGAGCGCTAACCTGTGAGAGAGAGCGCTGCCCTGTGAGGGAGAGCGCTGCCCTGTGAGAGAGAGCGCTGCCCTGTGAGAGAGAGCGCTGCCCTGTGAGAGAGATCGCTGCCCTGTTAGTGAGAGCGCTTCCCTGTGAGAGAGATCGCTGCCCTGTGAGTGAGAGCGCTGCCCTGTGAGAGAGAGCGCTGCCCTGTGAGAGAGAGCACTGTCCTGTGAGTGAGAGCGCTGCCCTGTGAGTGAGAGCACTGCCCTGTGAGAGAGAGCGATGCCCTGTGAGAGAGAGCGCTGCCCAGTGAGTGAGAGTGCTGCCCTGTGAGAGAGAGCGATGCCCTGTGAGAGAGAGCGCTGCCCTGTGAGAGAGAGTGATGCCCTGTGAGTGAGAGTGCTGCCCTGTGAGTGAGAGTGCTGCCCTGTGAGAGAGAGCGCTGCCCTGTGAAAGAGAGCGCTGCCCTGTGAGAGAGAGCACTGTCCTGTGAGTGAGAGCGCTGCCCTGTGAGTGAGAGCACTGCCCTTTGAGAGAGAGCGCTGCCCTGTGAGTGAGAGCGCTGTCCTGTGAGAGAGAGCGCTGCCCTGTGAGAGAGAGCGCTGCCCTGTGAGAGAGAGCGCTGCCCAGTGAGAGAGAGCGCTGCCCTGTGAGTGAGAGCACTGCCCTGTGAGAGAGAACGCTGCCCTGTGAGAGAGAGCGCTGCCCTGTGAGAGAGAGCGCTGCCCTGTGAGTGAGAGCACTGCCCTGTGAGAGAGAACGCTGCCCTGTGAATGAGAGCGCTGCCCTGTGAGTGAGAGCGCTGTCCTGTGAGTGAGAGCGCTGCCCTGTGAGAGGGAGCGCTGCCCTGTGAGAGATAGCGCTGCCCTGTGAGAGAGAGCGCTGTCCTGTGAGTGAGAGCGCTGCCCTGTGAGTGAGAGCGCTGCCCTGTGAGAGAGGGCGCTGCCCTGTGAGAGAGAGCGCTGCCCTGTGAGAGAGGGCGCTGCTCTGTGAGAGAGGGCGCTGCCCTGTGTGTGAGAGCGCTGCCCTATGAGAGAGAGCGCTGCCCTGTGAGAGAGAGCGCTGCCCTGTGAGTGAGAGTGCTGCCCTGTGAGTGAGAGTGCTGCCCTGTGAGAGAGAGCGCTGCCCTGTGAGTGAGAGCGCTGCCCTGTGAGTGAGAGCACTGCCCTGTGAGTGAGAGCGCTGCCCTGTGAGTGAGAGCGCTGCCCTGTGAGTGAGAGCGCTGCCCTGTGAGTGAGAGTGCTGCCCTGTGAGTGAGAGCGCTGCCCTGTGAGTGAGAGCGCTGCCCTGTGAGTGAGAGCACTGCTCTGTGAGTGAGAGTGGTGCCCTGTGAGAGTGATCGCTGCCCCGTGAGTGAGAGCGCTGCCCTGTGAGTGAGGGCGCTGCCCTGTGAGTGAGAGCGCTGCCCTGTGAGAGAGAGCGCTGCCCTGTGAATGAGGGCGCTGCCCTGTGAGAGAGAGCGCTGCCCTGTGAGAGAGAGCGCTGCCCTGTGATAGAGAGCGCTGCCCTGTGAGTGAGAGCGCTGCCCTGTGAGAGAGAGCGCTGCCCTGTGAGAGAGATCGCTGCCCTGTTAGTGAGAGCACTGCCCTGTGAGAGAGATCGCTGCCCTGTGAGTGAGAGCGCTGCCCTGTGAGTGAGAGCGCTGCCCTGCGAGAGAGATAGCTGCCCTGTTAGTGAGAGCGCTGCCCTGTGAGTGAGAGCGCTGCCCTGTGAGAGAGAGCACTGCCCTGTGAGTGAGAGCGCTATCCTGTGAGAGAGAGCGCTGCCCTGTGAGGGAGAGCGCTGCCCTGTGAGAGAGAGCGCTGCCCTGTGAGAGAGAGCGCTGCCCTGTGAGAGAGATCGCTGCCCTGTTAGTGAGAGCGCTTCCCTGTGAGAGAGATCGCTGCCCTGTGAGTGAGAGCGCTGCCCTGTGAGAGAGAGCGCTGCCCTGTGAGAGAGAGTGATGCCCTGTGAGTGAGAGTGCTGCCCTGTGAGTGAGAGTGCTGCCCTGTGAGAGAGAGCGCTGCCCTGTGAAAGAGAGCGCTGCCCTGTGAGAGAGAGCACTGTCCTGTGAGTGAGAGCGCTGCCCTGTGAGTGAGAGCACTGCCCTGTGAGAGAGAGCGATGCCCTGTGAGAGAGAGCGCTGCCCAGTGAGTGAGAGTGCTGCCCTGTGAGAGAGAGCGATGCCCTGTGAGAGAGAGCGCTGCCCTGTGAGAGAGAGTGATGCCCTGTGAGTGAGAGTGCTGCCCTGTGAGAGAGAGCGCTGCCCTGTGAAAGAGAGCGCTGCCCTGTGAGAGAGAGCACTGTCCTGTGAGTGAGAGCGCTGCCCTGTGAGTGAGAGCACTGCCCTGTGAGAGAGAGCGCTGCCCTGTGAGTGAGAGCGCTGTCCTGTGAGAGAGAGCGCTGCCCTGTGAGAGAGAGCGCTGCTCTGTGAGAGAGAGCGCTCCCCAGTGAGAGAGAGCGCTGCCCTGTGAGTGAGAGCACTGCCCTGTGAGAGAGAACGCTGCCCTGTGAGAGAGAGCGCTGCCCTGTGAGAGAGAGCGCTGCCCTGCGAGTGAGAGCACTGCCCTGTGAGAGAGAACGCTGCCCTGTGAATGAGAGCGCTGCCCTGTGAGTGAGAGCGCTGTCCTGTGAGTGAGAGCGCTGCCCTGTGAGAGGGAGCGCTGCCCTGTGAGAGATAGCGCTGCCCTGTGAGAGAGAGCGCTGTCCTGTGAGTGAGAGCGCTGCCCTGTGAGTGAGAGCGCTGCCCTGTGAGAGAGGGCGCTGCCCTGTGAGAGAGAGCGCTGCCCTGTGAGAGAGGGCGCTGCTCTGTGAGAGGGGGCGCTGCCCTGTGTGTGAGAGCGCTGCCCTATGAGAGAGAGCGCTGCCCTGTGAGAGAGAGCGCTGCCCTGTGAGCGAGAGCGCTGCCCTGTGAGTGAGAGTGCTGCCCTGTGAGAGAGAGCGCTGCCCTGTGAGTGAGAGCGCTGCCCTGTGAGTGAGAGTGCTGCCCTGTGAGTGAGAGCACTGCCCTGTGAGTGAGAGCGCTGCCCTGTGAGTGAGAGCGCTGCCCTGTGAGTGAGAGTGCTGCCCTGTGAGTGAGAGCGCTGCCCTGTGAGTGAGAGTGCTGCCCTGTGAGTGAGAGCACTGCCCTGTGAGTGAGAGCGCTGCCCTGTGAGAGAGAGCGCTGCCCTGTGAGCGAGAGCGCTGCCCTGTGAGTGAGAGCGCTGCCCTGTGAGAGAGACCGCTGCCCTGTGAGTGAGAGCGCTGCCCTGTGAGTGAGAGCACTGCTCTGTGAGTGAGAGTGGTGCCCTGTGAGAGTGATCGCTGCCCCGTGAGTGAGAGCGCTGCCCTGTGAGTGAGGGCGCTGCCCTGTGAGTGAGAGCGCTGCCCTGTGAGAGAGAGCGCTGCCCTGTGAATGAGGGCGCTGCCCTGTGAGAGAGAGCGCTGCCCTGTGAGAGAGAGCGCTGCCCTGTGATAGAGAGCGCTGCCCTGTGAGTGAGAGCGCTGCCCTGTGAGAGAGAGCGCTGCCCTGTGAGAGAGATCGCTGCCCTGTTAGTGAGAGCACTGCCCTGTGAGAGAGATCGCTGCCCTGTGAGTGAGAGCGCTGCCCTGTGAGTGAGAGCGCTGCCCTGCGAGAGAGATCGCTGCCCTGTTAGTGAGAGCGCTGCCCTGTGAGTGAGAGCGCTGCCCTGTGAGAGAGAGCACTGCCCTGTGAGTGAGAGCGCTAACCTGTGAGAGAGAGCGCTGCCCTGTGAGGGAGAGCGCTGCCCTGTGAGAGAGAGCGCTGCCCTGTGAGAGAGAGCGCTGCCCTGTGAGAGAGAGCGCTGCCCTGTGAGAGAGAGCGCTGCCCTGTGAGAGAGAGCGCTGCCCTGTGAGTGAGAGCGCTGTCCTGTGAGTGAGAGCGCTGCCCTGTGAGTGAGAGCACTGTCCTGTGATTGAGAGCGCTGCCCTGTGAGAGAGAGCGCTGCCCTGTGAGTGAGAGCGCTGTCCTGTGAGTGAGAGCGCTGCCCTGTGAGTGAGAGCGCTGCCCTGTGAGAGGGAGCGCTGCCCTGTGAGAGATAGCGCTGCCCTGTGAGAGAGAGCGCTGTCCTGTGAGTGAGAGCGCTGCCCTGTGAGTGAGGGTCCTGCCCTTGAGAGTGATCGCTGCCCTGTGATTGAGGGCGCTGCCCTGTGAGTGAGGGCGCTGCCCTGTGAGAGAGAGCGCTGCCCTGTGAGTGAGAGCACTGTCCTGTGAGAGAGAGCGCTGCCCTGTGAGAGAGATCGCTGTCCTGTGAGAGAGAGCGCTGCCCTGTGAGGGAGAGCGCTGCCCTGTGAGAGAGAGCGCTGCCCTGTGAGAGAGAGCGCTGCCCTGTGAGAGAGATCGCTGCCCTGTTAGTGAGAGCGCTTCCCTGTGAGAGAGATCGCTGCCCTGTGAGTGAGAGCGCTGCCCTGTGAGAGAGAGCGCTGCCCTGTGAGAGAGAGCACTGTCCTGTGAGTGAGAGCGCTGCCCTGTGAGTGAGAGCACTGCCCTGTGAGAGAGAGCGATGCCCTGTGAGAGAGAGCGCTGACCAGTGAGTGAGAGTGCTGCCCTGTGAGAGAGAGCGATGCCCTGTGAGAGAGAGCGCTGCCCTGTGAGAGAGAGTGATGCCCTGTGAGTGAGAGTGCTGCCCTGTGAGTGAGAGTGCTGCCCTGTGAGAGAGAGCGCTGCCCTGTGAAAGAGAGCGCTGCCCTGTGAGAGAGAGCACTGTCCTGTGAGTGAGAGCGCTGCCCTGTGAGTGAGAGCACTGCCCTTTGAGAGAGAGCGCTGCCCTGTGAGTGAGAGCGCTGTCCTGTGAGAGAGAGCGCTGCCCTGTGAGAGAGAGCGCTGCCCTGTGAGAGAGAGCGCTGCCCAGTGAGAGAGAGCGCTGCCCTGTGAGTGAGAGCACTGCCCTGTGAGAGAGAACGCTGCCCTGTGAGAGAGAGCGCTGCCCTGTGAGAGAGAGCGCTGCCCTGTGAGTGAGAGCACTGCCCTGTGAGAGAGAACGCTGCCCTGTGAATGAGAGCGCTGCCCTGTGAGTGAGAGCGCTGTCCTGTGAGTGAGAGCGCTGCCCTGTGAGAGGGAGCGCTGCCCTGTGAGAGATAGCGCTGCCCTGTGAGAGAGAGCGCTGTCCTGTGAGTGAGAGCGCTGCCCTGTGAGTGAGAGCGCTGCCCTGTGAGAGAGGGCGCTGCCCTGTGAGAGAGAGCGCTGCCCTGTGAGAGAGGGCGCTGCTCTGTGAGAGAGGGCGCTGCCCTGTGTGTGAGAGCGCTGCCCTATGAGAGAGAGCGCTGCCCTGTGAGAGAGAGCGCTGCCCTGTGAGTGAGAGTGCTGCCCTGTGAGTGAGAGTGCTGCCCTGTGAGAGAGAGCGCTGCCCTGTGAGTGAGAGCGCTGCCCTGTGAGTGAGAGCACTGCCCTGTGAGTGAGAGCGCTGCCCTGTGAGTGAGAGCGCTGCCCTGTGAGTGAGAGTGCTGCCCTGTGAGTGAGAGCGCTGCCCTGTGAGTGAGAGTGCTGCCCTGTGAGTGAGAGCACTGCCCTGTGAGTGAGAGCGCTGCCCTGTGAGAGAGAGCGCTGCCCTGTGAGCGAGAGCGCTGCCCTGTGAGTGAGAGCGCTGCCCTGTGAGAGAGAGCGCTGCCCTGTGAGTGAGAGCGCTGCCCTGTGAGTGAGAGCACTGCTCTGTGAGTGAGAGTGGTGCCCTGTGAGAGTGATCGCTGCCCCGTGAGTGAGAGCGCTGCCCTGTGAGTGAGGGCGCTGCCCTGTGAGTGAGAGCGCTGCCCTGTGAGAGAGAGCGCTGCCCTGTGAATGAGGGCGCTGCCCTGTGAGAGAGAGCGCTGCCCTGTGAGAGAGAGCGCTGCCCTGTGATAGAGAGCGCTGCCCTGTGAGTGAGAGCGCTGCCCTGTGAGAGAGAGCGCTGCCCTGTGAGAGAGATCGCTGCCCTGTTAGTGAGAGCACTGCCCTGTGAGAGAGATCGCTGCCCTGTGAGTGAGAGCGCTGCCCTGTGAGTGAGAGCGCTGCCCTGCGAGAGAGATAGCTGCCCTGTTAGTGAGAGCGCTGCCCTGTGAGTGAGAGCGCTGCCCTGTGAGAGAGAGCACTGCCCTGTGAGTGAGAGCGCTATCCTGTGAGAGAGAGCGCTGCCCTGTGAGGGAGAGCGCTGCCCTGTGAGAGAGAGCGCTGCCCTGTGAGAGAGAGCGCTGCCCTGTGAGAGAGATCGCTGCCCTGTTAGTGAGAGCGCTTCCCTGTGAGAGAGATCGCTGCCCTGTGAGTGAGAGCGCTGCCCTGTGAGAGAGAGCGCTGCCCTGTGAGAGAGAGTGATGCCCTGTGAGTGAGAGTGCTGCCCTGTGAGTGAGAGTGCTGCCCTGTGAGAGAGAGCGCTGCCCTGTGAAAGAGAGCGCTGCCCTGTGAGAGAGAGCACTGTCCTGTGAGTGAGAGCGCTGCCCTGTGAGTGAGAGCACTGCCCTGTGAGAGAGAGCGATGCCCTGTGAGAGAGAGCGCTGCCCAGTGAGTGAGAGTGCTGCCCTGTGAGAGAGAGCGATGCCCTGTGAGAGAGAGCGCTGCCCTGTGAGAGAGAGTGATGCCCTGTGAGTGAGAGTGCTGCCCTGTGAGTGAGAGTGCTGCCCTGTGAGAGAGAGCGCTGCCCTGTGAAAGAGAGCGCTGCCCTGTGAGAGAGAGCACTGTCCTGTGAGTGAGAGCGCTGCCCTGTGAGTGAGAGCACTGCCCTGTGAGAGAGAGCGCTGCCCTGTGAGTGAGAGCGCTGTCCTGTGAGAGAGAGCGCTGCCCTGTGAGAGAGAGCGCTGCTCTGTGAGAGAGAGCGCTCCCCAGTGAGAGAGAGCGCTGCCCTGTGACTGAGAGCACTGCCCTGTGAGAGAGAACGCTGCCCTGTGAGAGAGAGCGCTGCCCTGTGAGAGAGAGCGCTGCCCTGTGAGAGAGAGCGCTGCCCTGTGAGTGAGAGCACTGCCCTGTGAGAGAGAACGCTGCCCTGTGAATGAGAGCGCTGCCCTGTGAGTGAGAGCGCTGTCCTGTGAGTGAGAGCGCTGCCCTGTGAGAGGGAGCGCTGCCCTGTGAGAGATAGCGCTGCCCTGTGAGAGAGAGCGCTGTCCTGTGAGTGAGAGCGCTGCCCTGTGAGTGAGAGCGCTGCCCTGTGAGAGAGGGCGCTGCCCTGTGAGAGAGAGCGCTGCCCTGTGAGAGAGGGCGCTGCTCTGTGAGAGGGGGCGCTGCCCTGTGTGTGAGAGCGCTGCCCTATGAGAGAGAGCGCTGCCCTGTGAGAGAGAGCGCTGCCCTGTGAGCGAGAGCGCTGCCCTGTGAGTGAGAGTGCTGCCCTGTGAGAGAGAGCGCTGCCCTGTGAGTGAGAGCGCTGCCCTGTGAGTGAGAGTGCTGCCCTGTGAGTGAGAGCACTGCCCTGTGAGTGAGAGCGCTGCCCTGTGAGTGAGAGTGCTGCCCTGTGAGTGAGAGTGCTGCCCTGTGAGTGAGAGCGCTGCCCTGTGAGTGAGAGTGCTGCCCTGTGAGTGAGAGCACTGCCCTGTGAGTGAGAGCGCTGCCCTGTGAGAGAGAGCGCTGCCCTGTGAGCGAGAGCGCTGCCCTGTGAGTGAGAGCGCTGCCCTGTGAGAGAGACCGCTGCCCTGTGAGTGAGAGCGCTGCCCTGTGAGTGAGAGCACTGCTCTGTGAGTGAGAGTGGTGCCCTGTGAGAGTGATCGCTGCCCCGTGAGTGAGAGCGCTGCCCTGTGAGTGAGGGCGCTGCCCTGTGAGTGAGAGCGCTGCCCTGTGAGAGAGAGCGCTGCCCTGTGAATGAGGGCGCTGCCCTGTGAGAGAGAGCGCTGCCCTGTGAGAGAGAGCGCTGCCCTGTGATAGAGAGCGCTGCCCTGTGAGTGAGAGCGCTGCCCTGTGAGAGAGAGCGCTGCCCTGTGAGAGAGATCGCTGCCCTGTTAGTGAGAGCACTGCCCTGTGAGAGAGATCGCTGCCCTGTGAGTGAGAGCGCTGCCCTGTGAGTGAGAGCGCTGCCCTGCGAGAGAGATCGCTGCCCTGTTAGTGAGAGCGCTGCCCTGTGAGTGAGAGCGCTGCCCTGTGAGAGAGAGCACTGCCCTGTGAGTGAGAGCGCTGCCCTGTGAGTGAGAGCGCTGCCCTGTGAGAGAGAGCGCTGCCCTGTGAGGGAGAGCGCTGCCCTGTGAGAGAGAGCGCTGCCCTGTGAGAGAGAGCGCTGCCCTGTGAGAGAGAGCGCTGCCCTGTGAGAGAGAGCGCTGCCCTGTGAGAGAGAGCGCTGCCCTGTGAGTGAGAGCGCTGTCCTGTGAGTGAGAGCGCTGCCCTGTGAGTGAGAGCACTGTCCTGTGATTGAGAGCGCTGCCCTGTGAGAGAGAGCGCTGCCCTGTGAGTGAGAGCGCTGTCCTGTGAGTGAGAGCGCTGCCCTGTGAGTGAGAGCGCTGCCCTGTGAGAGGGAGCGCTGCCCTGTGAGAGATAGCGCTGCCCTGTGAGAGAGAGCGCTGTCCTGTGAGTGAGAGCGCTGCCCTGTGAGTGAGGGTCCTGCCCTTGAGAGTGATCGCTGCCCTGTGATTGAGGGCGCTGCCCTGTGAGTGAGGGCGCTGCCCTGTGAGAGAGAGCGCTGCCCTGTGAGTGAGAGCACTGTCCTGTGAGAGAGAGCGCTGCCCTGTGAGAGAGATCGCTGTCCTGTGAGAGAGAGCGCTGCCCTGTGAGAGAGAGCGCTGCCCTGTGAGAGAGATCGCTGCCCTGTTAGTGAGAGCACTGCCCTGTGAGAGAGATCGCTGCCCTGTGAGTGAGAGCGCTGCCCTGTGAGTGAGAGCGCTGCCCTGCGAGAGAGATAGCTGCCCTGTTAGTGAGAGCGCTGCCCTGTGAGTGAGAGCGCTGCCCTGTGAGAGAGAGCACTGCCCTGTGAGTGAGAGCGCTATCCTGTGAGAGAGAGCGCTGCCCTGTGAGGGAGAGCGCTGCCCTGTGAGAGAGAGCGCTGCCCTGTGAGAGAGAGCGCTGCCCTGTGAGAGAGATCGCTGCCCTGTTAGTGAGAGCGCTTCCCTGTGAGAGAGATCGCTGCCCTGTGAGTGAGAGCGCTGCCCTGTGAGAGAGAGCGCTGCCCAGTGAGAGAGAGCGCTGCCCTGTGAGTGAGAGCACTGCCCTGTGAGAGAGAACGCTGCCCTGTGAGAGAGAGCGCTGCCCTGTGAGAGAGAGCGCTGCCCTGTGAGTGAGAGCACTGCCCTGTGAGAGAGAACGCTGCCCTGTGAATGAGAGCGCTGCCCTGTGCGTGAGAGCGCTGTCCTGTGAGTGAGAGCGCTGCCCTGTGAGAGGGAGCGCTGCCCTGTGAGAGATAGCGCTGCCCTGTGAGAGAGAGCGCTGTCCTGTGAGTGAGAGCGCTGCCCTGTGAGTGAGAGCGCTGCCCTGTGAGAGAGGGCGCTGCCCTGTGAGAGAGAGCGCTGCCCTGTGAGAGAGGGCGCTGCTCTGTGAGAGAGGGCGCTGCCCTGTGTGTGAGAGCGCTGCCCTATGAGAGAGAGCGCTGCCCTGTGAGAGAGAGCGCTGCCCTGTGAGTGAGAGTGCTGCCCTGTGAGTGAGAGTGCTGCCCTGTGAGAGAGAGCGCTGCCCTGTTAGTGAGAGCGCTGCCCTGTGAGTGAGAGCACTGCCCTGTGAGTGAGAGCGCTGCCCTGTGAGTGAGAGCGCTGCCCTGTGAGTGAGAGTGCTGCCCTGTGAGTGAGAGCGCTGCCCTGTGAGTGAGAGTGCTGCCCTGTGAGTGAGAGCACTGCCCTGTGAGTGAGAGCGCTGCCCTGTGAGTGAGAGCGCTGCCCTGTGAGCGAGAGCGCTGCCCTGTGAGTGAGAGCGCTGCCCTGTGAGAGAGAGCGCTGCCCTGTGAGTGAGAGCGCTGCCCTGTGAGTGAGAGCACTGCTCTGTGAGTGAGAGTGGTGCCCTGTGAGTGAGGGCGGTGCCCTGTGAGTGAGAGCGCTGCCCTGTGAGAGAGAGCGCTGCCCTGTGAATGAGGGCGCTGCCCTGTGAGAGAGAGCGCTGCCCTGTGAGAGAGAGCGCTGCCCTGTGATAGAGAGCGCTGCCCTGTGAGTGAGAGCGCTGCCCTGTGAGAGAGAGCGCTGCCCTGTGAGAGAGATCGCTGCCCTGTTAGTGAGAGCACTGCCCTGTGAGAGAGATCGCTGCCCTGTGAGTGAGAGCGCTGCCCTGTGAGTGAGAGCGCTGCCCTGCGAGAGAGATAGCTGCCCTGTTAGTGAGAGCGCTGCCCTGTGAGTGAGAGCGCTGCCCTGTGAGAGAGAGCACTGCCCTGTGAGTGAGAGCGCTATCCTGTGAGAGAGAGCGCTGCCCTGTGAGGGAGAGCGCTGCCCTGTGAGAGAGAGCGCTGCCCTGTGAGAGAGAGCGCTGCCCTGTGAGAGAGATCGCTGCCCTGTTAGTGAGAGCGCTTCCCTGTGAGAGAGATCGCTGCCCTGTGAGTGAGAGCGCTGCCCTGTGAGAGAGAGCGCTGCCCTGTGAGAGAGAGTGATGCCCTGTGAGTGAGAGTGCTGCCCTGTGAGTGAGAGTGCTGCCCTGTGAGAGAGAGTGCTGCCCTGTGAGAGAGAGCACTGTCCTGTGAGTGAGAGCGCTGCCCTGTGAGTGAGAGCGCTGCCCTGTGAGTGAGAGCGCTGTCCTGTGAGAGAGAGCGCTGCCCTGTGAGAGAGAGCGCTGCTCTGTGAGAGAGAGCGCTCCCCAGTGAGAGGGAGCGCTGCCCTGTGAGAGAGAGCGCTGCCCTGTGAGAGAGAGCGCTGCTCTGTGAGAGAGAGCGCTCCCCAGTGAGAGAGAGCGCTGCCCTGTGAGAGAGAGCGCTGCTCTGTGAGAGAGAGCGCTCCCCAGTGAGAGGGAGCGCTGCCCTGTGAGTGAGAGCACTGCCCTGTGAAAGAGAGCGCTGCCCTGTGAGAGAGAGCACTGTCCTGTGAGTGAGAGCGCTGCCCTGTGAGTGAGAGCGCTGCCCTGTGAGTGAGAGCGCTGTCCTGTGAGAGAGAGCGCTGCCCTGTGAGAGAGAGCGCTGCTCTGTGAGAGAGAGCGCTCCCCAGTGAGAGGGAGCGCTGCCCTGTGAGAGAGAGCGCTGCCCTGTGAGAGAGAGCGCTGCTCTGTGAGAGAGAGCGCTCCCCAGTGAGAGAGAGCGCTGCCCTGTGAGAGAGAGCGCTGCTCTGTGAGAGAGAGCGCTCCCCAGTGAGAGGGAGCGCTGCCCTGTGAGTGAGAGCACTGCCCTGTGAGAGAGAACGCTGCCCTGTGAATGAGAGCGCTGCCCTGTGAGTGAGAGCGCTGTCCTGTGAGTGAGAGCGCTGCCCTGTGAGAGGGAGCGCTGCCCTGTGAGAGATAGCGCTGCCCTGTGAGAGAGAGCGCTGTCCTGTGAGTGAGAGCGCTGCCCTGTGAGTGAGAGCGCTGCCCTGTGAGAGAGGGCGCTGCCCTGTGAGAGAGAGCGCTGCCCTGTGAGAGAGGGCGCTGCTCTGTGAGAGGGGGCGCTGCCCTGTGTGTGAGAGCGCTGCCCTATGAGAGAGAGCGCTGCCCTGTGAGAGAGAGCGCTGCCCTGTGAGCGAGAGCGCTGCCCTGTGAGTGAGAGTGCTGCCCTGTGAGTGAGAGTGCTGCCCTGTGAGTGAGAGCACTGCCCTGTGAGTGAGAGCGCTGCCCTGTGAGTGAGAGCGCTGCCCTGTGAGTGAGAGTGCTGCCCTGTGAGTGAGAGCGCTGCCCTGTGAGTGAGAGTGCTGCCCTGTGAGTGAGAGCACTGCCCTGTGAGTGAGAGCGCTGCCCTGTGAGAGAGAGCGCTGCCCTGTGAGCGAGAGCGCTGCCCTGTGAGTGAGAGCGCTGCCCTGTGAGAGAGACCGCTGCCCTGTGAGTGAGAGCGCTGCCCTGTGAGTGAGAGCACTGCTCTGTGAGTGAGAGTGGTGCCCTGTGAGAGTGATCGCTGCCCCGTGAGTGAGAGCGCTGCCCTGTGAGTGAGGGCGCTGCCCTGTGAGTGAGAGCGCTGCCCTGTGAGAGAGAGCGCTGCCCTGTGAATGAGGGCGCTGCCCTGTGAGAGAGAGCGCTGCCCTGTGAGAGAGAGCGCTGCCCTGTGATAGAGAGCGCTGCCCTGTGAGTGAGAGCGCTGCCCTGTGAGAGAGAGCGCTGCCCTGTGAGAGAGATCGCTGCCCTGTTAGTGAGAGCACTGCCCTGTGAGAGAGATCGCTGCCCTGTGAGTGAGAGCGCTGCCCTGTGAGTGAGAGCGCTGCCCTGCGAGAGAGATCGCTGCCCTGTTAGTGAGAGCGCTGCCCTGTGAGTGAGAGCGCTGCCCTGTGAGAGAGAGCACTGCCCTGTGAGTGAGAGCGCTAACCTGTGAGAGAGAGCGCTGCCCTGTGAGGGAGAGCGCTGCCCTGTGAGAGAGAGCGCTGCCCTGTGAGAGAGAGCGCTGCCCTGTGAGAGAGAGCGCTGCCCTGTGAGAGAGAGCGCTGCCCTGTGAGTGAGAGCGCTGTCCTGTGAGTGAGAGCGCTGCCCTGTGAGTGAGAGCGCTGTCCTGTGATTGAGAGCGCTGCCCTGTGAGAGAGAGCGCTGCCCTGTGAGTGAGAGCGCTGTCCTGTGAGTGAGAGCGCTGCCCTGTGAGTGAGAGCGCTGCCCTGTGAGAGGGAGCGCTGCCCTGTGAGAGATAGCGCTGCCCTGTGAGAGAGAGCGCTGTCCTGTGAGTGGGAGCGCTGCCCTGTGAGTGAGGGTCCTGCCCTTGAGAGTGATCGCTGCCCTGTGATTGAGGGCGCTGCCCTGTGAGAGAGAGCGCTGCCCTGTGAGTGAGAGCACTGTCCTGTGAGAGAGAGCGCTGCCCTGTGAGAGAGATCGCTGTCCTGTGAGAGAGAGCGCTGCCCTGTGAGAGAGAGCGCTGCCCTGTGAGAGAGATCGCTGCCCTGTTAGTGAGAGCACTGCCCTGTGAGAGAGATCGCTGCCCTGTGAGTGAGAGCGCTGCCCTGTGAGTGAGAGCGCTGCCCTGCGAGAGAGATAGCTGCCCTGTTAGTGAGAGCGCTGCCCTGTGAGTGAGAGCGCTGCCCTGTGAGAGAGAGCACTGCCCTGTGAGTGAGAGCGCTATCCTGTGAGAGAGAGCGCTGCCCTGTGAGGGAGAGCGCTGCCCTGTGAGAGAGAGCGCTGCCCTGTGAGAGAGAGCGCTGCCCTGTGAGAGAGATCGCTGCCCTGTTAGTGAGAGCGCTTCCCTGTGAGAGAGATCGCTGCCCTGTGAGTGAGAGCGCTGCCCTGTGAGAGAGAGCGCTGCCCTGTGAGAGAGAGTGATGCCCTGTGAGTGAGAGTGCTGCCCTGTGAGTGAGAGTGCTGCCCTGTGAGAGAGAGCGCTGCCCTGTGAAAGAGAGCGCTGCCCTGTGAGAGAGAGCACTGTCCTGTGAGTGAGAGCGCTGCCCTGTGAGTGAGAGCACTGCCCTGTGAGAGAGAGCGATGCCCTGTGAGAGAGAGCGCTGCCCAGTGAGTGAGAGTGCTGCCCTGTGAGAGAGAGCGATGCCCTGTGAGAGAGAGCGCTGCCCTGTGAGAGAGAGTGATGCCCTGTGAGTGAGAGTGCTGCCCTGTGAGTGAGAGTGCTGCCCTGTGAGAGAGAGCGCTGCCCTGTGAAAGAGAGCGCTGCCCTGTGAGAGAGAGCACTGTCCTGTGAGTGAGAGCGCTGCCCTGTGAGTGAGAGCACTGCCCTGTGAGAGAGAGCGCTGCCCTGTGAGTGAGAGCGCTGTCCTGTGAGAGAGAGCGCTGCCCTGTGAGAGAGAGCGCTGCTCTGTGAGAGAGAGCGCTCCCCAGTGAGAGAGAGCGCTGCCCTGTGAGTGAGAGCACTGCCCTGTGAGAGAGAACGCTGCCCTGTGAGAGAGAGCGCTGCCCTGTGAGAGAGAGCGCTGCCCTGTGAGTGAGAGCACTGCCCTGTGAGAGAGAGCGCTGTCCTGTGAGTGAGAGCGCTGCCCTGTGAGTGAGAGCGCTGTCCTGTGAGTGAGAGCGCTGCCCTGTGAGTGAGAGCGCTGTCCTGTGAGTGAGAGCGCTGCCCTGTGAGAGGGAGCGCTGCCCTGTGAGAGATAGCGCTGCCCTGTGAGAGAGAGCGCTGTCCTGTGAGTGAGAGTGCTGCCCTGTGAGTGAGAGCGCTGCCCTGTGAGAGAGGGCGCTGCCCTGTGAGAGAGAGCGCTGCCCTGTGAGAGAGGGCGCTGCTCTGTGAGAGGGGGCGCTGCCCTGTGTGTGAGAGCGCTGCCCTATGAGAGAGAGCGCTGCCCTGTGAGAGAGAGCGCTGCCCTGTGAGCGAGAGCGCTGCCCTGTGAGTGAGAGTGCTGCCCTGTGAGAGAGAGCGCTGCCCTGTGAGTGAGAGCGCTGCCCTGTGAGTGAGAGTGCTGCCCTGTGAGTGAGAGCACTGCCCTGTGACTGAGAGCGCTGCCCTGTGAGTGAGAGCGCTGCCCTGTGAGTGAGAGTGCTGCCCTGTGAGTGAGAGCGCTGCCCTGTGAGTGAGAGTGCTGCCCTGTGAGTGAGAGCACTGCCCTGTGAGTGAGAGCGCTGCCCTGTGAGAGAGAGCGCTGCCCTGTGAGCGAGAGCGCTGCCCTGTGAGTGAGAGCGCTGCCCTGTGAGAGAGACCGCTGCCCTGTGAGTGAGAGCGCTGCCCTGTGAGTGAGAGCACTGCTCTGTGAGTGAGAGTGGTGCCCTGTGAGAGTGATCGCTGCCCCGTGAGTGAGAGCGCTGCCCTGTGAGTGAGGGCGCTGCCCTGTGAGTGAGAGCGCTGCCCTGTGAGAGAGAGCGCTGCCCTGTGAATGAGGGCGCTGCCCTGTGAGAGAGAGCGCTGCCCTGTGAGAGAGAGCGCTGCCCTGTGATCGAGAGCGCTGCCCTGTGAGTGAGAGCGCTGCCCTGTGAGAGAGAGCGCTGCCCTGTGAGAGAGATCGCTGCCCTGTGAGTGAGAGCGCTGCCCTGTGAGAGAGAGCGCTGCCCTGTGAGAGAGAGCGCTGCCCTGTGAGTGAGAGCGCTGTCCTGTGAGTGAGAGCGCTGCCCTGTGAGTGAGAGCGCTGTCCTGTGATTGAGAGCGCTGCCCTGTGAGAGAGAGCGCTGCCCTGTGAGTGAGAGCGCTGTCCTGTGAGTGAGAGCGCTGCCCTGTGAGTGAGAGCGCTGCCCTGTGAGAGGGAGCGCTGCCCTGTGAGAGATAGCGCTGCCCTGTGAGAGAGAGCGCTGTCCTGTGAGTGAGAGCGCTGCCCTGTGAGTGAGGGTCCTGCCCTTGAGAGTGATCGCTGCCCTGTGATTGAGGGCGCTGCCCTGTGAGTGAGGGCGCTGCCCTGTGAGAGAGAGCGCAGCCCTGTGAGTGAGAGCACTGTCCTGTGAGAGAGAGCGCTGCCCTGTGAGAGAGATCGCTGTCCTGTGAGAGAGAGCGCTGCCCTGTGAGAGAGATCGCTGCCCTGTGTGTCAGAGTGCTGCCCTGTGAGTGAGGGCGCTGCCCTGTGAGTGAGAGCGCTGCCCTGTGAGAGAGAGCGCTGCCCTGTGAGAGAGAGCGCTGCCCTGTGAGAGAGAGCGCTGCCCTGTGAGAGAGAGCGCTGCCCTGTGAGAGAGAGCGCTGCCCTGTGAGTGAGAGCACTGCCCTGTGAGTGAGAGCGCTGCCCTGTGAGTGAGGGCGCTGCCCTGTGAGAGAGAGCACTGCCCTGTGAGTGAGAGCGCTGTCCTGTGAGTGAGAGCGCTGCCCTGTGAGTGAGAGCGCTGCCCTGTGAGAGAGAGCGCTGCCCTGTGAGTGAGAGCGCTGGCCTGTGAGAGAGGGCGCTGCCCTGTGAGTGAGAGCGCTGTCCTGTGAGAGAGAGCGCTGCCCTGTGAGAGAGAGCGCTGCCCTGTGAGAGATATGCGCTGCCCTGTGAGAGAGAGCGCTGCGCTTTGAGAGACAGCGCTGCCCTGTGAGTGAGAGCGCTGTCCTGTGAGAGAGAGCGCTGCCCTGTGAGAGAGAGCGCTGCCCTGTGAGTGAGAGCGCTGCCCTGTGAGAGAGAGCGCTGCCCTGTGAGTGAGAGCGCTGTCCTGTGAGAGAGAGCGCTGCCCTGTGAGTGAGAGCGCTGCCCTGTGAGTGAGAGCGCTGCCCTGTGAGTGAGAGCGCTGCCCTGTGAGAGAGAGCACTGCCCTGTGAGAGAGAGCGCTGCCCTGTGAGAGAGAGCGCTGCCCTGTGAGAGAGAGCGCTGCCCTGTGAGAGAGAGCGCTGCCCAGTGAGAGAGAGCGCTGCCCTGTGAGTGAGAGCACTGCCCTGTGAGAGAGAACGCTGCCCTGTGAGAGAGAGCGCGGCCCTGTGAGAGAGAGCGCTGCCCGGTGAGTGAGAGCACTGCCCTGTGAGAGAGAACGCTGCCCTGTGAATGAGAGCGGTGCCCTGTGAGAGAGAGCGCTGTCCTGTGAGTGAGAGCGCTGCCCTGTGAGAGAGAGCGCTGCCCTGTGAGAGAGAGCGCTGCCCTGTGAGAGAGAGCGCTGCCCTGTGAGAGAGAGCGCTGCCCTGTGAGAGAGAGCGCTGCCCTGTGAGAGAGAGCGCTGCCCTGTGAGTGAGAGCACTGCCCAGTGAGAGAGAGCGCTGCCCTGTGAGTGAGAGCGCTGCCCTGTGAGTGAGAGCACTGCCCTGTGAGAGAGAACGCTGCCCTGTGAATGAGTGCGCTGCCCTGTGAGTGAGAGCGCTGCCCTGTGAGAGAGAGCGCTGTCCTGTGAGTGAGAGCGCTGCCCTGTGAGTGAGAGCGCTGCCCTGTGAGAGAGAGCGCTGCCCTGTGAGTGAGAGCGCTGCCCTGTGAAAGAGAGCGCTGTCCTGTGAGTGAGAGTGCTGCCCTGTGAGTGAGAGCACTGCCCTGTGAGTGAGAGCGCTGCCCTGTGAGTGAGAGCGCTGCCCTGTGAGAGAGAGCGCTGTCCTGTGAGTGAGAGCGCTGCCCTGTGAGTGAGAGCGCTGCCCTGTGAGAGAGAGCGCTGTCCTGTGAGTGAGAGCGCTGCCCTGTTAGAGAGAGCGCTGCCCTGTGAGTGAGAGCGCTGCCCTGTGAGAGAGAGCGCTGCCCGGTGAGTGAGAGCGCTGCCCTGTGAGTGAGAGCGCTGCCCTGTGAGAGAGAGCGCTGCCCTATGAGCGAGAGCGCTGCCCTGTGAGTGAGAGCGCTGCCCTGTGAGTGAGAGCACTGTCCTGTGAGAGAGAGCGCTGCCCTGTGAGAGAGATCGCTGTCCTGTGAGAGAGAGCGCTGCCCTGTGAGAGAGATCGCTGCCCTGTGTGTCAGAGTGCTGCCCTGTGAGTGAGGGCGCTGCCCTGTGAGTGAGAGCGCTGCCCTGTGAGAGAGAGCGCTGCCCTGTGAGAGAGAGCGCTGCCCTGTGAGAGAGAGCGCTGCCCTGTGAGAGAGAGCGCTGCCCTGTGAGAGAGAGCGCTGCCCTGTGAGTGAGAGCACTGCCCTGTGAGTGAGAGCGCTGCCCTGTGAGTGAGGGCGCTGCCCTGTGAGAGAGAGCACTGCCCTGTGAGTGAGAGCGCTGTCCTGTGAGTGAGAGCGCTGCCCTGTGAGTGAGAGCGCTGCCCTGTGAGAGAGAGCGCTGCCCTGTGAGTGAGAGCGCTGGCCTGTGAGAGAGGGCGCTGCCCTGTGAGTGAGAGCGCTGTCCTGTGAGAGAGAGCGCTGCCCTGTGAGAGAGAGCGCTGCCCTGTGAGAGATATGCGCTGCCCTGTGAGAGAGAGCGCTGCGCTTTGAGAGAGAGCGCTGCCCTGTGAGTGAGAGCGCTGTCCTGTGAGAGAGAGCGCTGCCCTGTGAGAGAGAGCGCTGCCCTGTGAGTGAGAGCGCTGCCCTGTGAGAGAGAGCGCTGCCCTGTGAGTGAGAGCGCTGTCCTGTGAGAGAGAGCGCTGCCCTGTGAGTGAGAGCGCTGCCCTGTGAGTGAGAGCGCTGCCCTGTGAGTGAGAGCGCTGCCCTGTGAGAGAGAGCGCTGCCCTGTGAGAGAGAGCGCTGCCCTGTGAGAGAGAGCGCTGCCCTGTGAGAGAGAGCGCTGCCCTGTGAGAGAGAGCGCTGCCCAGTGAGAGAGAGCGCTGCCCTGTGAGTGAGAGCACTGCCCTGTGAGAGAGAACGCTGCCCTGTGAGAGAGAGCGCGGCCCTGTGAGAGAGAGCGCTGCCCGGTGAGTGAGAGCACTGCCCTGTGAGAGAGAACGCTGCCCTGTGAATGAGAGCGCTGCCCTGTGAGTGAGAGCGGTGCCCTGTGAGAGAGAGCGCTGTCCTGTGAGTGAGAGCGCTGCCCTGTGAGAGAGAGCGCTGCCCTGTGAGAGAGAGCGCTGCCCTGTGAGAGAGAGCGCTGCCCTGTGAGAGAGAGCGCTGCCCTGTGAGAGAGAGCGCTGCCCTGTGAGAGAGAGCGCTGCCCTGTGAGTGAGAGCACTGCCCAGTGAGAGAGAGCGCTGCCCTGTGAGTGAGAGCGCTGCCCTGTGAGTGAGAGCACTGCCCTGTGAGAGAGAACGCTGCCCTGTGAATGAGTGCGCTGCCCTGTGAGTGAGAGCGCTGCCCTGTGAGAGAGAGCGCTGTCCTGTGAGTGAGAGCGCTGCCCTGTGAGTGAGAGCGCTGCCCTGTGAGAGAGAGCGCTGCCCTGTGAGTGAGAGCGCTGCCCTGTGAAAGAGAGCGCTGTCCTGTGAGTGAGAGTGCTGCCCTGTGAGTGAGAGCACTGCCCTGTGAGTGAGAGCGCTGCCCTGTGAGTGAGAGCGCTGCCCTGTGAGAGAGAGCGCTGTCCTGTGAGTGAGAGCGCTGCCCTGTGAGTGAGAGCGCTGCCCTGTGAGAGAGAGCGCTGTCCTGTGAGTGAGAGCGCTGCCCTGTGAGAGAGAGCGCTGCCCTGTGAGTGAGAGCGCTGCCCTGTGAGAGAGAGCGCTGCCCGGTGAGTGAGAGCGCTGCCCTGTGAGTGAGAGCGCTGCCCTGTGAGAGAGAGCGCTGCCCTATGAGCGAGAGCGCTGCCCTGTGAGTGAGAGCGCTGCCCTGTGAGTGAGAGCGCTGCCCTGTGAGTGAGAGCGCTGCCCTGTGAGTGAGAGCGCTGCCTGTGAGAGAGAGCGCTGCCCTGTGAGCGAGAGCGCTGCTCTGTGAGAGAGAGCGCTGCCCTGTGAGTGAGGGCGCTGCCCTGTGTGTGAGAGCGCTGCCCTATGAGAGAGAGCGCTGCCCTGTGAGAGAGAGCGCTGCCCTGTGAGCGAGAGCGCTGCCCTGTGAGTGAGAGCGCTGCCCTGTGAGTGAGAGCGCTGCCCTGTGAGTGAGAGGGCTGCCCTGTGAGAGAGAGCGCTGCCCTGTGAGCGAGAGCGCTGCCCTGTGAGTGAGAGCGCTGCCCTGTGAGAGTGATCGCTGCCCTGTGAGTGAGAGCGCTGCCCTGTGAGTGAGGGCGCTCCCCTGTGAGTGAGAGCGCTGCCCTGTGAGAGAGAGCGCTGCCCTGTGAGTGATGGCGCTGCCCTGTGAGAGAGAGCGCTGCCCTGTGAGTGAGAGCGCTGCCCTGTGAGAGAGAGCGCTGCCCTGTGAGAGAGAGCACTGCCCTGTGAGTGAGAGCGCTGCCCTGTGAGTGAGAGCACCGCCCTGTGAGAGAGAGCGCTGCCCTGTGAGTGAGAGCGCTGTCCTGTGAGAGAGAGGGCTGCCCTGTGAGTGAGAGCGCTGTCCTGTCAGAGAGAGCGCTGCCCTGTGAGTGAGAGCACTGCCCTGTGAGAGAGAGCGTTGCCCTGTGAGTGAGAGCACTGCCCTGTGAGTGAGAGCACTGCCCTGTGAGTGAGAGCGCTGTCCTGTGAGATAGAGGGCTGCCCTGTGAGTGAGAGCGCTGCCCTGTGAGAGAGAGCGCTGCCCTGTGAGTGAGAGCGCTGCCCTGTGAGTGAGAGCGCTGCCCTGTGAGTGAGGGCGCTCCCCTGTGAGTGAGAGCGCTGCCCTGTGAGAGAGAGCGCTGCCCTGTGTGTGATGGCGCTGCCCTGTGAGAGAGATCGCTGCCCTGTGAGTGAGAGCGCAGCCCTGTGAGAGAGAGCGCTGCCCTGTGAGTGAGAGCGCTGCCCTGTGAGAGAGAGCGCTGCCCTGTCTGTCAGAGTGCTGCCCTGTGAGAGAGAGCGATGCCCTGTGAGAGAGAGTGCTGCCCTGTGAGAGAGAGCGATGCCCTGTGAGTGAGAGTGCTGCCCTGTGAGTGAGAGTGCTGCCCTGTGAGAGAGAGCGCTGCCCTGTGAAAGAGAGCGCTGCCCTGTGAGAGAGAGCGCTGTCCTGTGAGTGAGAGCGCTGCCCTGTGAGTGAGAGCACTGCCCTGTGAGAGAGAGCGCTGCCCTGTGAGTGAGAGCGCTGTCCTGTGAGAGAGAGCGCTGCCCTGTGAGAGAGAGCGCGGCCCTGTGAGAGAGAGCGCTGCCCTGTGAGTGAGAGCGCTGCCCTGTGAGTGAGAGCGCTGCCCTGTGAAAGAGAGCGCTGTCCTGTGAGTGAGAGCACTGCCCTGTGAGAGAGAGCACTGCCCTGTGAGTGAGAGCGCTGCCCTGTGAGTGAGAGCACTGCCCTGTGAGAGAGAGCGCTGCCCTGTGAGTGAGAGCGCTGCCCTGTGAGTGAGAGCGCTGTCCTGTGAGTGAGAGCGCTGCCCTGTGAGTGAGAGCGCTGTCCTGTGAGTGAGAGCGCTGTCCTGTGAGTGAGAGCGCTGCCCTGTGAGAGGGAGCGCTGCCCTGTGAGAGATAGCGCTGCCCTGTGAGAGAGAGCGCTGCCCTGTGAGTGAGAGCGCTGTCCTGTGAGAGAGAGCGCTGCCCTGTGAGAGAGAGCGCGGCCCTGTGAGAGAGAGCGCTGCCCTGTGAGTGAGAGCGCTGCCCTGTGAAAGAGAGCGCTGTCCTGTGAGTGAGAGCACTGCCCTGTGAGAGAGAGCACTGCCCTGTGAGTGAGAGCGCTGCCCTGTGAGTGAGAGCACTGCCCTGTGAGAGAGAGCGCTGCCCTGTGAGTGAGAGCGCTGTCCTGTGAGAGAGAGCGCTGCCCTGTGAGTGAGAGCGCTGCCCTGTGAGTGAGGGCGCTGCCCCGTGTGTGAGAGCGCTGCCCTGTGTGTGAGAGCGCTACCCTGTGAGTGAGAGCGCTGCCCTGTGAGAGAGAGCGCTGCCCCGTGTGTGAGAGCGCTGCCCTGTGTGTGAGAGCGCTACCCTGTGTGTGAGAGCGCTGCCCTGTGTGTGAGAGCGCTGCCCCGTGTGTGAGAGTGCTGCCCTGTGAGTGAGAGCGCTACCCTGTGCATGAGAGCGCTGCCCTGTGAGTGAGAGCGCTGTCCTGTGAGAGAGAGCGCTGCCCTGTGAGTGAGAGCTCTGCCCTGTGAGAGAGAGCGCTGCCCTGTGAGTGAGAGCGCTGTCCTGTGAGTGAGAGCGCTGCCCTGTGAGTGAGAGCGCTGCCCTGTGAGAGAGAGCGCTGCCCTGTGAGTGAGAGCGCTGTCCTGAGAGAGAGAGCGCTGCCCTGTGAGAGAGAGCGCTGCCCTGTGAGAGACAGCGCTGCCCTGTGAGAGAGAGTGCTGCCCTGTGAGCGAGAGCGCTGCCCTGTGAAAGAGAGCGCTGTCCTGTGAGAGAGAGCGCTGCCCTGTGAGAGAGAGCGCTGCACTTTGAGTGAGAGCGCTGCCCTGTGAGAGAGAGCGCTGCCCTGTGAGTGAGAGCGCTATCCTGTGAGAGAGAGCGCTGCCCTGTGAGTGAGAGCGCTGCCCTGTGAGTGAGAGCGCTGCCCTGTGAGTGAGAGTGCTGCCCTGTGAGTGAGAGCGCTGCCCTGTGAGTGAGAGCGCTGCCCTGTGAGTGAGAGCGTTGCCCTGTGAGAGGGAGCGCTGCCCTGTGAGAGATAGCGCTGCCCTGTGAGAGAGAGCGCTGTCCTGTGAGTGAGAGTCCTGCCCTGTGAGAGTGATCGCTGCCCTGTGAGTGAGAGCACTGCCCTGTGAGAGATAGCGCTGTCCTGTGAGTGAGAGCGCTGCCCTGTGAGTGAGAGCGCTGCCCTGTGAGAGGGAGCGCTGCCCTGTGAGAGATAGCGCTGCCCTGTGAGAGAGAGCGCTGTCCTGTGAGTGAGAGCGCTGTCCTGTGAGTGAGAGCGCTGCCCTGTGAGAGGGAGCGCTGCCCTGTGAGAGATAGCGCTGCCCTGTGAGAGAGAGCGCTGTCCTGTGAGTGAGAGCGCTGCCCTGTGAGTGAGAGTCCTGCCCTGTGAGAGTGATCGCTGCCCTGTGAGTGAGAGCACTGCCCTGTGAGAGAGAGCGCTCCCCTGTGATTGAGGGCGCTGCCCTGTGAGAGAGCGCTGCCCTATGTGTGAGGGCGCTGCCCTGTGAGAGAGAGCGCTGCCCTGTGAGTGAGAGCGCTGCCCTGTGAGTGAGAGCACTGCCCTGTGAGTGAGAGCACTGCCCTGTGAGAGAGAGCGCTGCCCTGTGAGTGAGAGCGCTGCCCTGTGAGAGAGAGCGTTGCCCTGTGAGTGAGAGCGCTGCCCTGTGAGTGAGAGCGCTGCCCTGTGAGTGAGAGCGCTGCCCTGTGAGTGAGAGCGCTGCCCTGTGAGTGAGAGCGCTGCCCTGTGAGTGAGAGCGCTGCCCTGTGTGTGAGAGCGCTGCCCTGTGAGTGAGGGCGCTGCCGTGTGAGAGGGAGCGCTGCCCTGTGAGTGAGAGCGCTGCCCTGTGTGTGAGAGTGCTGCCCTTTGAGAGAGAGCGCTGCCCTGTGAGTGAGGGCGCTGCCCTGTGAGAGAGTGCGCTGCCCTGTGAGTGATAGCGCTGCCCTGTGTGTGAGAGCGCTGCCCTGTGAGTGAGAGCGCTGCCCTGTGAGTGAGAGCGCTGCCCTGTGAGTGAGAGCGCTGCCCTGTGAGTGAGAGCGCTGCCCTGTGAGTGAGAGCGCTGTCCTGTGAGAGAGAGCGCTGCCCTGTGAGTGAGAGCGCTGCGCTGTGAGAGACAGCGCTGCCCTGTGAGTGAGAGAGCGCTGCCCTGTGAGTGAGAGCGCTGCCCTGTGAGTGAGAGCGCAGCCCTGTGAGTGAGAGCGCTGCCCTGTGAGTGAGAGCGCTGCCCTGTGCGTGAGAGCGCTGTCCTGTGAGTGAGAGCGCTGCCCTGTGAGTGAGAGCGCTGCCCTGTGAGTGAGAGCGGTGCCCTGTGAGAGAGAACGCTGCCCTGTGAGTGAGAGCGCTGCCCTGTGAGAGACAGCGCTGCCCTGTGAGCGAGAGCGCTGCCCTGTGAGAGAGAGCGCTGCCCTGTGAGAGAGAGCGCTGCCCTGTGAGAGAGGGTGCTGCCCTGTGAGTGAGGGCGCTCCCACCTGTGAGAGAGAGTGCTGCCCTGTGAGTGAGAGCGCTGCTCTGTGAGAGAGGGCGCTGCCCTCTGAGTGAGAGCGCTGCCCTGTGAGAGAGAGCGCTGCCCTATGAGAGAGAACGCTGCCCTGTGAGTGAGAGCGCTGCCCTGTGAGCGAGAGCACTCCCCTGTGAGTGAGAGCGCTGCCCTGTGAGTGAGAGCGCAGCCCTGTGAGAGACAGCGCTGCCCTGTGAGTGAGAGCGCTGCCCTGTGAGTGAGAGCGCTGCCCTGTGAGAGAGAGCACTGCCCTGTGAGTGAGAGCGCTGCCCTGTGAGTGAGAGCGCTGCCCTGTGAGTGAGAGTGCTGCCCTGTGAGTGAGAGCACTGCTCTGTGAGTTAGAGTGGTGCCCTGTGAGAGTGATCGCTGCCCTGTGAGTGAGAGCGCTGCCCTGTGAGTGAGAGCGCTGCCCTGTGAGTGAGAGCGCTGCCCTGTGAGAGAGAGCGCTGCCCTGTGAGAGAGAGCGCTGCCCTGTGAGTGAGAGTGCTGCCCTGTGAGAGAGAGCGCTGCCCTGTGAGAGAGAGCGCTGCCCTGTGAGAGAGAGCGCTGCCCTCTGAGTGAAAGCGCTGCCCTGTGAGTGAGAGCGCTGCCCTGTGAGTGAGAGTGCTGCCCTGTGAGTGAGAGTGCTGCCCTGTGAGTGAGAGTGCTGCCCTGTGAGTGAGAGTGCTGCCCTGTGAGTGAGAGTGCTGCCCTGTGAGTGAGAGCGCTGCCCTGTGAATGAGAGCACTGCTCTGTGAGAGAGAGCGCTGCCCTGTGAGTGAGAGCGCTGCCCTGTGAGTGAGAGCGCTGTCCTGTGAGTGAGAGCGCTGCCCTGTGAGTGAGAGCGCTGCCCTGTGAGTGAGAGCGCTGCTCTGTGAGTGAGAGCGCTGCCCTGTGAGTGAGAGCGCTGCCCTGTGATTGAGAGCGCTGCCCCGTGAGAGAGAGCGCTGCCCTGTGAATGAGAGCACTGCTCTGTGAGAGAGAGCGCTGCCCTGTGAGAGAGAGTGCTGCCCTGTGAGTGAGAGCGCTGCCCTGTGAGAGAGAGCGCTGCCCTGTGAGAGAGAGTGCTGCATTGTGAGTGAGAGTGCTGCCCTGTGAGAGGGAGCGCTGCCCTGTGAGTGAGGGCGCTGCCCTGTGAGTGAGAGTGCTGCCCTGTGAGTGAGGGTGCTGCCCTGTGAGTGAGGGTGCTGCCCTGTGAGTGAGAGCGCTGCCCTGTGTGTGAGAGCGCTGCCCTGTGAGAGAGAGCGCTGCCCTGTGAGAGAGAGCGCTGTCCTGTGAGAGAGAGCGCTGCCCTGTGAGTGAGAGCGCTGCCCTGTGAGAGAGAGCGCTGTCCTGTGAGAGAGAGCGCTGCCCTGTGTGTGAGAGGGCTGCCCTGTGAGAGAGAGCGCTGCCCTGTGAGAGAGAGCGCTGCCCTGTGAGTGAGAGCGCTGCCCTGTGAGAGAGAGCGCTGCCCTGTGAGAGAGAGCGCTGCCCTGTGAGAGAGGGTGCTGTGCTGTCAGTGAGGGCGCTCTCCTGTTAGTGAGAGTGCTGTCCTGTGAGAGAGAGCATTGCCCTTTGAGAGAGAGCGCTGCCCTGTGAGAGAGAGCGCTGTCCTGTGAGTGAGAGCGCTGCCCTGTGAGTGAGAGCGCTGCCCTGTGAGTGAGAGCACTGCCCTGTGAGTGAGAGCACTGCCCTGTGATAGAGAGCGCTGTCCTGTGAGAGAGAGCGCTGTCCTGTGAGAGAGAGCGCTGTCCTTTGAGTGAGAGCGCTGCCCTGTGAGTGAGAGCGGTGCCCTGTGAGTGAGAGCGCTGCCCTGTGAGAGAGAGCGCTGCCCTGTGAGAGAGAGCGCTGCCCTGTGAGAGAGGGTGCTGTGCTGTCAGTGAGGGCGCTCTCCTGTTAGTGAGAGTGCTGTCCTGTGAGAGAGAGCGCTGTCCTGTGAGTGAGAGCGCTGCCCTGTGAGTGAGAGCACTGCCCTGTGAGTGAGAGCACTGCCCTGTGATAGAGAGCGCTGTCCTGTGAGAGAGAGCGCTGTCCTGTGAGAGAGAGCGCTGTCCTTTGAGTGAGAGCGCTGCCCTGTGAGTGAGCGGTGCCCTGTGAGTGAGAGCGCTGCCCTGTGAGAGAGAGCGCTGCCCTGTGAGAGAGAGCGCTGCCATGTGAGTGAACGCGGTGCCCTGTGAGTGAGAGCGCTGCCCTGTGAGAGGGAGCACTGCCCTGTGAGAGAGAGCGCTGCCCTGTGAGAGAGAGCGCTGCCCTGTGAGAGAGAGCGCTGCCCTGTGAGTGAGAGCGCTGCCCTGTGAGAGGGAGCGCTGCCCTGTGAGAGAGAGCGCTGCCCTCTGAGTGATAGCACTGTCCATTTGGCCCAGCCAGTGTGTCCTGGTCACCCATGATCCAGTTGATCCTCCACCTCAGCTCCCTGTTTTTTCTGTGTCGCCTGCAAGAATGAGTACTTTTCACTGTATCCTGATACCTGTGACAATAATACATCAAATCTTGCGGGTGAATTGTTAAACTGTGGCTCCATCTGCCTCTCGCTTCAGGGTGGTTTGCGGGGAGGAGACATGTCATCGATCCCATGGCCACTGTATTGAAAAGGAACAGAGCAATTATTCCCAGTGTCCTGGGCAGTCCAGGGGAAACATCCTGTCCACATTCCCGTTCTTTTCCAATTCGATCCCAGAATGTGACTGAACCGCACTGGCTGAGTGAGCGGGCGGTTTGTCTGTGATGATTTTGAACCTCCACCTTTCTTTGTGTTCACACTATTTCGAATCAAACCTGAGGGATCTCGCTCTCTCTTATTGCGCTGCCCTTGCCCTGCTGACCCGTGAGTGAGAGAGCACTCACTGGCTCTGTGTGTGGACATGGCCAGCTGGTCCTTGAAGACAGAGATGAGGAGGGATTCTTCTCTCAGAGACCATAAGACCATAAGACATAGGAGCAGAATTAGGCCACTCGGCCCATTAAGTCTGCTCCGCCATTCAATCATGGCTGACATTTTTCTCATCCCAATTCTCCTGCCTTTTCCCATAACCCCTGATCCCCTTATCAATCAAGAACCTATCTATCTCTGTCTTAAAGACACTCAATGACCTGGCCTCCACAGCCTTCTGCGGCAAAGAGTTCCACAGATTCACCACTCTCTGGCTGAAGAAATTCCTCCTCATCTCTGTTTTAAAGGATCGTCCCTTCAGCCTGAGGTTGTGCCCTCTGGTTCTAGTTTTTCCTACTAGTGGAAACATCCTCTCCACGTCCACTCTATCCAGGCCTTGCAGTATCCTGTAAGTTTCAATAAGATCCCCCCTCATCCTTCTAAACTCCAACGAGTTAAGGACTCTGGGTCTGTAAAAGACCCAGCGTCCTTAACCGTTCCTCATACAGCAAGCTCTTCATTCCAGGGATCATTCTTGAGAACCTCCTCTGGACCCTTTCCAAGGCCAGCACATCCTTCTTTAGATATGGAGCCCAAAACTCCTCACAATACTCCAAATGGGGTCTGACCAGAGCCTTATACAGCCTCAGAAGTACATCCCTGCTCTTGTATTCTAGCCCTCTCAACATGAATGCTAACATTGCATTTGCCTTCCTAACTGCCGACTGAATCCGCATGTTAACCTTAAGAAAATCTTGAACAATGACTCCCAAGTCCCTTTGTGCTTCTGATTTCCTCAGCATTTTCCCATTTAGAAAATAGTCAATGCCTCCATTCCTCCTTCCAAAGTGCATAACCTCACACTTTTCCACATTGTATTCCATCTGCCACTTCTTTGCCCACTCTCCTAACCTGTCCAAGTCCTTCTGCAGCCCCCCTGCTTCTTCAATACTACCTGTCCCTCTTCGTATCTTTGTATCAACTGCAAACTTAGCAACAGTGCCTTCAGTTCCTTCCTCCAAATTGTTAATGTATATTGTGAAAAGTTGTGGTCCCAGCACCGACCCCTGAGGCACACCACTAGTCACCGACTGCCATCCTGAAAAAGACCCCTTTATCCCCACTCTCTGCCTTCTGCCAGTCAGCCAATCCTCTATCCATGCCAGGATCTTACCCTTAACACCATGGACTCTTAACTTCTTTAACAGAGGCTGGTTTGTGTTTGGAATTCTCTCCCCGAGAGAGCAGTCGGAGCTGTGGGTCAGTGAATTTTTTCAAGGCTGAGTTAGACAGGTTTCTGATCGACTCAGGGAGTGAAGGATGATGGGGGACAGAGAGGAAAGTGGAGTTGGGGCCACAACCAGGCCTTGAATGGCATTGACCACTTCCTACAGCTTGGCAGTCTACTGTCCACTAGTGCAGACATCGACAATGCAGTTCCACTATGCCTTCAGTGTGCCAGAGCAGCCTTCAGTCACCTGAGGAAGAAAGTGTTTGTCGACCGAGACTTCAGACCTGGCCGCATACTCATGGTCCACAGAGCAGTCGTGATACTTGCCCTCCTCTATGGCTCAGAGATGTGGACTATGTACAACAGACACCTCAAAACCTTGGGAAAGTACCATCAGCGCTCCCTCTGCAAGATCCCGCAAATCCATTTTGATTTGATTTGATTTATTATTATCACATGTATTAACATACAGTGAAAAGTATTATTTCTTGCGTACTATACAGACAAAGCATACCATTCATAGAGAAGGAAAGGAGAGGGTGCAGAATGTAGTGTTACAGTCATAGCTAGGGTGTAGAGAAAGATCAACTTCATGCAAGGTAAGTCCATTCAAAAGTCTGATGGCAGCAGGGAAGAAGCTGTTCTTGAATCGGTTGGTACGCGACCTCAGACTTTTATATCTGTTTCCTGACGGAAGAAGGTGGAAGAGAGAATGTCCGGGGTGCGTGGGGTCCTTCATTAAGCTGGCTGCTTTGCCGAGGCAGCGGGAAGTGTAGACAGAGTCAATGGATGGGAGGCTGGTTTGTGTGATGGATTGGGTTTTTGTAGTTTCTTGCAGTCTTGAGTCAGAGCAGGAGCCATCCCAAGCTGTGATACAATCAGAAAGAATGCTTTCGATGGCAGAATAGGCGCACCAAGGCCAGCTTTCCTGCTCAGGCTGACATTCCCAGCATCCAAACATTGACCACTCTCGATCAACTCCACTGGACGGGGCCACATGGTCCACATGCCTGACACAGGATTCCCCAAACAAACACTCTACTCAGAGCTCCGACAGAGCATTGAGTCCCAGAAGGGCAGAGGTTCATGGAGATCCTGGAAACCTTCCTGAAAAAAATGCAACATTCCCACCAGCACCTGGGAATTCCAATCCGCCCAAAGTGGAGGAAGAGTGGATGGGAAGGAGTTGAGCAACACCAAGCAGGGCAGATAGAATGATACATCAGAGGAGAACAGTCAACCTGGCCACGCCAAACTAGAAGCCTTCCTCCTGATGTATAGATTGCCAGTCAGCAACTCCCCTCATACCCTATGCGTGTTGTATTAATGTATTATTTATTATTGTCACAAGTCGGCTTACATTAACACTGCAATGAAGTTACTGTGAAAATCCCCCAGTCGCCACACTCAGGCACCTGAGTAAATATTCAGCCTGATGTTGGGAGTAAGGCGACAGACATTGGAACTATTACAAAAGGCAAATCATGGCCTGATAACCTGGGAGCTGTCCCGTGTGGAATGGGCTCACTGATAGATTATTGCAGATGCAAATTATGAAATAATTTCAGGGCCATTTGGGATGTCACAGTTCAGACACAATTACATTCATCAACGTGAGGGCAGCTCAGTCAGGGCCACATATCAGCACAGCAGCAGCTGTTCCAAACAGACGCCCAGTTTGGATCCGTTACAGGTGGCTTTGGCAGCAAGAACCAGAGGTTTGCCAGGTTTTAATGCCCGCTCCCAAATCCCCACCGCATTCCCCCCGCCCCCCCCCCCCCCCCCCGCCAGCTGCAGAGACCCAGGGCACACCGCACGGTCGGAGGAAATGGTGAACTGAGCCCTAAGGACCTACCTGCTCTGCCAGGCGGGCGGCATCCGATCCCAGTGCCAATCAGGATTTTCAGGTCAATTAGTTCATTGCTCAAGATGTGAGGGTTAGGTTGATTGGCCATGCTAAAATTGCCCCTTCGTGTCCTGAGATGTGTAGGTTAGAGTGATTAGCGGGTAATACGTAGGGATATGGGGGTAGGGCCTGGGTGGGATTGTGGTCGGTGCAGACTCGATGGGCCGAATGGCCTCTTCCTGCACTGTAGGGTTTCTATGATTTCTATGATTGCTGTTGGTGGGATCTTGCTGTGTAACAAATAGAACATAGAACATAACAGCGCAGTACAGGCCCTTCGGCCCTCGATGTTGCGCCGACCAGTGGAACCAATCTACAGCCCCTCTAATCTACACTATTCCAATATCATCCATATGTTTATCCAATAACCACTTGAATGCTCTTAATGTTGACGAGTCCACTACTGCTGCAGGCAGGGCATTCCACGCCCTTACTACTCTTTGAGTAAAGAACCTACCTTTAACATCTGTCCTATATCCCTCACCCCTCAATTTAAAGCTATGTCCCCTCGTGCTAGCCATCACCATCCGAGGAAAAAGGCTCTCACTATCCACCCTATCTAATCCTCTGATCATCTTGTATGCCTCTATTAAGTCACCTCTTAACCTTCTTCTCTCCAACGAAAACTACCTCAAGCCCCTCAGCCTTTCCTCATACGATTTTCCTACCATACCAGGCAACATCCTGGTAAATCTCCTCTGCACCCTTTCCAACACTTCCACATCTTTCCTATAATACGGCGACCAGAACTGTACGCAATACTCCAATTGCGGCCGCACCAGAGTTTTGTACAGTTGCAGAATGACCTCCTGGCTCCGAAACTCAATCCCTCTACCAATAAAAGCTAACACACCATACACCTTCTTAACAACCCTATCAACCTGGGTGTCAACTTTCAGAGATCTATGCACATGGACACCCAGATCCCTCTGTTCATCCACACTACCAAGTATCTTACCATTAGCCCAGTACTCTGTATTCCTGTTACTCCTTCCAAAGTGAATCACCTCACACTTTCCCGCATTAAACTCCATTTGCCACCTCTCAGCCCAGCTCTGCAGCTTATCTATGTCCCTCTGTAACCTGCCACTTCCCTCTGCACTGTCTACAACTCCACCGACTTTCGTGTCATCCGCAAATTTACTAATGCATCCTTCCACGCCCTCATCCAGGTCATTGATAAAAATGACAAACAGCAGTGGCCCCAAAACAGATCCTTGTGGTACACCACTAGTAACTGAACTCCAGGATGAATATTTCCCATCAACCACCACCCTCTGTTTTCTTACAGCTAGCCAATTCCTGATCCAAACCACTCAATCACCCTCAATCCCATGTGTCCGTATTTTCTGCAAAAGCTTACCATGGGAAACCTTATCAAACGCTTTGCTGAAATCCATATACACCACATCAACCGCTTTACCCTCATCTACCTCTTTGGTCACCTTCTCAAAGAACTCAATAAGGTTTGTGAGGCACGACCTACCCTTCACAAAACCGTGCTGACTATCCCTAATCAAATTATTCCTTTCCAGGTCATTATAAATCCTATCTCTTATAATCCTTTCCAATACTTTGCCCACAACAGAAGTAAGGCTCACCGGTCTATAAGTACCAGGGTTGTCCCTACTCCCCTTCTTGAACAAGGGGACAACATTTGCTATCCTCCAGTCTTCTGGCACTGTTCCTGTAGACAATGACGACACAAAGATCAAAGCCAAAGGCTCTGCAATCTCCTCTCTAGCCTCCCAGAGAATCCTAGGATAAATCCCATCTGGCCCAGGGGACTTATCTATTTTTACCCTTTCCAGAATTGCTAACACCCCCTCCTTATGAACATCAATCCCATCCAGTCCAACAGCCTGCATCTCAGTACTCCCCTCGACAACACTGTCCCTCTCCAGTGTGAATACCGACAAAAAAATATTCATTTAGTGCCTCTCCTATCTCTTCAGACTCCACACACAACTTCCCACGACTGTCCTTGACTGGCCCTAATCTTACCCTCGTCATTCTTTTACTCCTGACATACCTATAGAAAGCTTTAGGGTTTCCTTGATCCTACCTGCCAAAGACTTCTCATGTCCCCTCTTGGCTCTTCTTAACTCTTTCTTTAGGTCCTTCCTGGCTAACTTGTAACTCTCAAGTGCCCTAACTGAGCCTTCACGTCTCATCTTAACATAAGTCTCCTTCTTCCTCTTCACAAGAGATTCAACCTCCTTAGTAAACCACGGTTCCCTCACACGTCTGCTTCCTCCCTGCCTGACAGGTACATATTTATCAAGGACGCGTAGTAGCTGTTCCTTGAACAAGTTCCACATTACAATTGTGCCCATCCCCTGCAGTTTCCTTCCCCAACCTATGCCAGCTAAATCTCGCCTAATCGCATCATAATTTCCTTTCCCCCAGCTATAACTCTTGCCCTTTGGTATATACCTATCCTTTTCCATTGCTAAGGTAAACGTAATCGAATTGTGGTCACTGTCACCAAAGTGCTCACCTACCTCCAAATCTAACACCTGGCCTGGTTCATTACCCAGTACCAAATCCAATGTGGCCTCGCCTCTTGTTGGTCTATCTCCATACTGCGTCAGGAAGCCTTCCTGCACACATTGGACAAAAACTGACCCCTCTAAAGTACTCGAACTATAGCTTTTCCAGTCAATATTTGTAAAGTTAAAGTCCCCCAGTACAACTACCCTGTTACTTTCGTTCCTATCCAGAATCATCTTGCCATCTTTTCCTCTACATCTCTGGAACTTTTTGGAGGTCTATAAAAAACTCCCAACAGGGTGACCTCTCCTTTCCTGTTTCTAACCTCAGCCCAAACTACCTCAGTAGACGAGTCCTCATCAAATGTCCTTTCTGCCACCGTAATACTGTCCTTGACTAACAATGCCACACCTCCCCCTCTTTTACCACCTTCCCTGCACTTACCGAAACATCTAAACCCCGGAACCTGCAACAATTATTCCTGTCCCTGCTCTATCCATGTCTCCGAGATGGCCACAACATCGAAATCCCAGGTACCAACCCATGCTGCAAGCTCACCCACCTTATTCCGGATGCTCCTGGCGTTGAAGTATCCACACTTCAAACCGCCTTCCTGCCTGCCAGTACACTCCTGCGACTCTGAAACCTCATCCATGACCTCACTACTCTCAACCTCCTGCACACCGGAGCTACAATTCAGGTACCCCCCCCCCTGCTGAATTAGTTTAAACCCTCCCGAAGAGCATTAGCAAATTTCCCCCCCAAGATATTGGTACCCCTCTGGTTCAAGTGCAGACCATCCTGTTTGTAGAGGTCCCACCTACCCCAGAAAGAGCCCCAATTGTCCAGGTATCTGAATCCCTCCCTCCTGCACCGTCCCTGTAACCACGTGTTCAACTGCTCTCTCTCCCTATTCCTCTCCTCACTATCACGTGGCACGGGTAACAAACCAGAGATAACAACTCTGTTTGTTCTTGCCCTAAGCTTCCACCCTAACTCCCTGAATTTCTGCCTTACATCCCTATCCCTTTTCCTACCTATGTCTTGAGTGCCTATGTGAACCCCAACTTGGGGCTGGTGCCCCTCCCCCTTAAGGATTTCGAAAACACGATCCGAGACATCGCGGACTCTGGCTCCTGAGAGGCAACACACCAACCGCGAGTCTCTCGTTCCCGCAGAATCTCCTATCCGTCCCTTTAACTATGGAGTCCCCAATGACTAATCCTCTACTCCTCTCCCCCCTTCCCTTCTAAGCCACAAGGACAGACTCTGAGCCAGTGACCTGTACACCATGGCTTACCCCTGCTAAGTCGTCCCCCCCCAACAGCATCCAAAAGTGTACTATCCCCAATTTCTACGACATTTTTTGTTTCTCCCCCCACTTGGATGGCTCCCTGTACCTTGGTGCTGTGGTCAGTTTGCTCATCCTCCCTTTCCCTCCCCTTCTGAGCTGCCGGGCCGGACTCTGCCCCGGAGGCACGGCCACTGTTGCTTCCCCCAGGTAGGCTGCTCCCCCCAACAGCACTCAAACAGGAGTACTTATTTTTAAGGGGCACAGCCACTGGGGTACTCTCTAGTACCTGACCTTTCCCCTTCCCCTTCCTAACCGTGACCCACTTGTCTGTCTCCCGTGGCCCCGGTGTGACCACCTGCCTGTAACTCCTATCTATCACCTCCTCATTCTCCCTAACCAGACAAAGGTCATCGAGCTGCAGTTCCAGTTCCCCAACGCGGTCCCTTAGGAGCTGCAGCTCGACGCACCTGGCGCAGATATGGACGTCCGGGAGGCTAGCTGACTCCAGGACCTCCCACATCCGACACTGAGAACAACAAACTGGCCTCACAATCATAATTCCCCCTTTCTTCCAATGGCACAGGAAAAGCTGTCTAAACCTACCCCACCTCTGCCTGTTTACGCCGAAGCCCGATGAGCCAAAGCCCGTCAGCTCTCACTCTACTTCCCACTCACTCCACTGCCCGCTCCCGAGGCTGCCCGCTCAAAAGTGCGGCCTGCTTTTAAACCCTCCAAAAACCTTCCCAGGCTTCTCCTGGGCCTACTTCCTGTTTTGGAAAAAAAACCCTCTGATTTTTAACACAAATGTAACTGAAAAATAAATAAATCAATCAAATGCAGAAACACACTCCCTTACCCTCAGCCTGCTCCTGTGGAACAATGAGCAAAATGGCTGTCATCGTCCCTACAGCACAGCTGTCAATAAACAGCAAGGAGTGCTTCTGTGGTTAGCTAGTGGCTGGAGATATGCTGATGTCATGAGAGGCGCTACATCAATGTAAATGTGTTATTTTGGAATGGGGCTGTGGGAGGGTAGTGGGGTGGTTTCCCCGCCTCTGAGAGGGACAGAGAAGTGAATTCCAATTCAGAAACGCAGTAACAATGATGTGGGGAGGGGGAGGGGGTGAATTTTTGATTTGATTTGATTTATTATTGTCACATGTATTAGTATACAGTGAAAAGTATTGTCTCTTGTGCGCTATACAGACAAAGCATACCGTTCATAGAGAAGGAAAGGAGAGAGTGCAGAATGTAGTGTTGTTGGTGAGGTGTGAGGGATGTTGTTTGTGGGGTGGATGGGGGTGCGGAGGGTGTTATGTGTGGGATGGGGTGTGGGAAGGCTGTTGTTGAGGGGAGGGTGGGTGTTGGGGGGTGTGGGCAGGGTGATGTTGATGGGGGGTGGGTCGGGGGGGTCTCCTAACCCCTGGAGATTTTCCCGTTTGAAAGTCAGCTGCAGGGTTTATTGTCAATTCCCCCAACACCCACCCACTGGAAACTCCCACCCACTGCTGGAAGACACGGCGTGTTGGGTGGGGGGGGGGGGGGGGGGGGGGGGAGGGCGGTTCTGGGTGGCCTGTGATGCTCACCGTGAGTGAATAACCCAGTGTCAATTGCCGCCTCAGCCTCTTAGAGATTAAGGGACTATCATTCATAGAATCCTGACAGTGCAGAAGAGGCCATTCGGCCCATCAAGTCTGCACCAACTCTCTGACAGAGTATCATACCCAAGTCCTCTCCCCTACCCAATCCCTGTAACGCCACACATTTACCATGGCTAATCCGTCTTTGGAGCACCCAGAGGAAACCCACGCAGACACGGGGAGAACGTGCAAACTCCACACAGACAGTGACCCAAGGCCGGGATTGAACCCAGGTCCCTGGCGCTGTGAGGCAGCAGTGCTAACCACTGTGCCACCGTGTCGCCCATAATTAATAAGAATGGAATAAAAGCAATCAGCACTCAGAGACTCTTGGTTATATTCCCAGCAAATTTCTGGAGCTAAAAAGCTTGCAAGACTGTATACTTCAGGCTAATTCACAAAACTCCCCAGGAGCCTCCGGATAGAGCAGGCTCCCATTGTGCTGCCTTCTGGCCTTGGCTGACAGCCTCAGAGACAGGATGAGCTGCTGCTGTTAGGCCCAGCTTGGCTGTAAGGCTGTGGCAGTCAGTGACTGAAGGCTGTGCCATTCTCTGCCCTCTCTGACCCATCCAGGAATGGGGCAGAGAGTCTGTTCAGGGAGGGAGGCAGGATGGAGAGCGGGGGACAGATGAAGACTCTGCACTCATTCATTGCTGCCAACCTGACCCTCGCTGATTTCCAGGCGGCCAGCTCTCCTCCTTCCCCATCATCACTCCTTCAGTGTATCTTATCACCCATTCATCCCTTCCCGCAGTGTCGGGGATGAGAACCGAGCCATCGGCCATCCTCCCTTCACAACCCAACCAAACTCTCAATCTTCTCAGGTGCCTGATGGACAGATGGACAAATTGCAATGGCCAAACAAGCCACACAGTTCAATGGGCAATTAGGGATGGGCAACAAATGCTGGCCCAGCCAAAGATGCCCACCTCCCATGTAAACATAACCAGATAGAGAGAGAGATAGAGGGATAGAGATAGAGAGAGAGATAGATAGAGAGAGATAGATAAGAGAGAGAGAGAGATAGATAGAGAGATAGATGAGAGAGCGAGATAGATAGATAGATAGATAGATAGATAGATAGATAGATAGATAGATAGATAGATAGATAGATAGATAGATAGATAGATAGATAGATAGATAGAGAGAGAGATAGAGAGAGAGAGAGATAGATAGATAGATAGAGATAGATAAGAGAGAGAGAGATAGATAGAGAGAGAGATAGATAGAGATAGATAAGAGAGAGAGAGATACTTAGATAGAGAGATAGATGAGAGAAAGAGAGATAGATAGATAGAGAGAGAGATAGATAGATAGAGATAGATAAGAGAGAGAGATAGATAGATAGATAGATAGAGAGATAGACAGTCAGATAGAGAGAGAGATAAACAGATAGACAGATAGATAGATAACTGATCTTTGAAGAATCACCATGATGTGGAGATTAACCTGGTGTTGTTAAAACTCTTACGAAGAATCATCATGTCAGCAGATACTGAATAATGATGATGATAGAAATGAAACAAGTGATCAGAATTCTTAACGCGGTTATAAACAATGATTAAGATACAAATCTAATGTAAAATAATAAAAGGGTTCATTTTAATATACAAATAATTACCATATGTTGAAAAATGCAGGTTGTAAGGTGTGTGCGTTTATATGTGCACGCGGGGTGTGCACGCGGGGGGGTGCGCGCGGGGGTGTGCGTCAGGGTGTGTGCGTGAGGCTGTGTGCGTGAGGCTGTGTGCGTGAGGGTGTGTGCGTGAGGCTGTGTGCGTGAGGGTGTGTGCGTGAGGGTGTGTGCGTGAGGCTGTGTGCGTGAGGGTGTGTGCGCGCGGGGGTGTGTGTGCGTGGGAGGGGTTTTTGTCAGGAATTACAGTGAATCACAACATTGCATTCACACACGTTATGGGCGGAATTTTACCGGCATGTCCACCCGAGGTTCGTACAATCCCAGCCGAGGCCAACGGAGAATGCCGTTCTCTGAGCCTTTCCCGATCCCCGGAATCAGGGCGGGCGTGCCGGTAAAATTCCGGCCCCTGTGGCTAAGGGGAATCTTGCAGAGTGCTGGGAGCTCGCGGTGCGGCTGGGAGAGTTTGCCCTGTGTTTGAGGCTGGCATTATTTGGGAAATTCTCAAAGGGGAAGAGTGTGAATGAGGGAGTAAGGCGTTACCTTCAGGCAGAGGCCATTTATCACCCAGCCCAGTCACCCTGAGCAGCTGTGTTTTGGCTGAGCTCCTTTTTAAAGAGTGGTAGAGTGACAGCACAGAAACAGACCATTCGGCCCAACCATTTGACGCTGGTTCTAATACACCAGAGCTGCCTCCTCCCACTCTATCAATACATCCTTCTATCCCTTTCTCCCTCTTGTGCTTCCCCTTGAGAAAGTTTGTTAAAAAAATGGGATGGCACGGCGGCACAGTGGTTAGCACTGCTGCCTCACAGCACCAGGGACCCGGGTTCAATTCCTGGCTTGGATCACTGTCTGTGTGAAGTTTGCACGTTCTCCCCGTGTCTGCGTGGGTTTCCTCCGGGTGCTCCGGTTTCCTCCCACAGTCCGAAAGACGTGCTGGTTGGGTGGATTGGCCATGCTTATCCCTTAGTGTCAGGGGGACTAGCTGGGATAAATGCACGGGGTTATGGGGATGGGGCCTGGGTGGGATTGAGGTCGGTGCAGACTTGATGGGCCGAATGGCCTCCTGCTGCACTGTAGGATTCTATGATCTCCTTAAATATTCCTTTGCCTCAATCACTCCCTGTGGGAGAGAACTCCACATTCTCACGACACGCAGTGTGAATGAGGGTAACGTCCGGTCCCTGAGGCCTTGGAGATGGGGAGTTGGTTGTTTAGCTCGCCGCTCCCTGGCCCATCTCTCTGCTGGCCTCGAAAACCTATTAAATTCTGCGTTACCGTTTACCACATCAGGAGTGGAACCCGTGACCTGAAGGAACGTTCGAAATGCCTTTTTAAACGCTTCCTTTTAGTCTCTGTCTCCAACGTGACGGTCTTCGCCAGACTGTTGGGGGGAAACGTCTCCAACTCTTTGTGGTTGCAAGAATCTAATGTGAAGTGGCTTCGAGCAACCCACACACATCAGCTATGCAAAATATCACAACGTGCCTCATTGGGAGAATCAGTGCGACTGGAGCAGGATCGAGGGTAAAATGGGTTAACCCAGGATGACAGGTTCCATAGACTAGACTCACATTCCCTCCAGTACAGAAGATTAACAGCTAACCTAATTGAGTGGTTTAAGATGATTAAAGGACTGATGGGCGCAGTAGAGAGAAATTATTTCCTCTGGCTGCGGGAAGCCCAGCACAACGGGAGGTGGAACATTAAAATTCCAGCCGGGATGTTCAGGGCGTTGTGCGGGAACATTTCTTCTCATGCAGGGGAGTGGGAATGTGGAACTCTCTCCCTTAAAGATCTGTAGAAGTTGGGCAAGAATTTGGAATCATAGAATCCATACAGTGCAGAAGGAGGCCATTCAGCCCATCGGGCCTCCACCGACGACAAACCCACCCGGTTCCTATCCTCATAAAGCCACGTATTTACCCTACTAATCCCCCTGACGCTCAGGGGCAATTTAGCATTGCCAATCCGCTTAACCTGCACACCTTTGGACTCCGGAGCACCCGGAGGAAACCCACGCAGAGACAGGGAGAACGTGCAGACTCCATACAGACAGTCACCCGAGGCCAGAATTGAATCTGGGTCCCTGGCGCTGTGAGGCGGCAGTGCTAACCATTATGCCACTGTGCCGCCCCTAATACCATGTTGAATGCAATTTAAAATGATAAAAGCAAAGTACTGCGGATGCTGGAATCTGAAACAAAAACAGAAAATGTTGCAAAATCTCAGCAGGTCTGACAGCGTCTGTGGAGAGAGAATAGAGCCAACGTTTCGAATCTGAATCCTGACTTGAAACATTGGCTCTATTCTCTCTCCAAAGAATTTAAAATGTCTGTATTGAGATTGATAGCTCGTTATTGGGTAAGGGGGTGTTAGGGGGTTATGGGATCAATGCAGGTTGACGGCGTTAAGATGCAGATCAGCCACGATCAAATTGAATGCAGAACAGGCTTGAGGGGCTGAATGGCCTCTTCCTGTTTGTATGTGCCTCTGTCAGTGAAGGTCTGGTGAGGGAACTCCTCCAACTTCACTCCTGTCCTCCCAGAGATGGTTAAAATGGAATTAGATAAAATGGCAAAGATATGGGCTAAGAGCAAAGAAGTAGGACGAACCCAAATACTGCCCAAAGAGCTGGCGTAGCCTTGATGGGCCGAATGGCCCCCTGTACTATTCATTGATTCAGGATTCCCCGGTCTCTAGTGGCCATACTGTCTATGCCTGAAAATCTGATATTCCTTCCTCAAAGCCTCCTCTCTACACTTTAAAACAATTAAAAACGACCTCCCCCTACCCCACCATCCAATTCCCTTTTCCCCTTTCCTCTCCCATTCCCCCATTCCTCCTCCCATTCCAATTCCTCGCTCCCCGATTCCACTCCCTCCTCCCCATTCCCACCCTCCTTTCCCCATTCCCACTCCCCACCTCCTCCCCTGCCCCTCCCCCATTCCGCTCCCACTTCCCCCTCCCCCATTCCCCCTATCCATTCCCCTACCCACTCCCCCCTCGCCCACCTCCTACGCGCCCCTCCTCGCTCCCCCTCCCCACTTTCTCCATTCCTCCTCCCCATCCACGTTCCTTTCCCATCTCCCATTCCCCTTCTCCTCTCCCTCGCCATTCTTCCTCCCCCATCCTCCCTCCCATTCCCCCCTCGCTCTCCTCCTACTCTCCCCATTCCCCATTCCCTCTCCCCATTTCCCCCGCCCCCTCCTCCTCCTCCCCTCACCCATTCCCCATTACCTCTCCCCATTCCGCCTCTCCCCATTCCCCCTCCCCTTCTTCCTCCCCCATTCCCCCTCCCCTCAGCCTCCCCTCCCCCATTCCCTCTCCCCATTCCCTCTCCCCATTCCCCCCTCCCCTTCTTCCTCCCCCATTCCCCCTCCCATTCCCCCCTTCCCCTCGGCCTCCCCTCCCCCATTCCCTCTCCCCATTCTCCCTTCCCATTCCCCCCATTTGAACTTTGCCCTGCTGACTCATGGCTCCTCTGAAAGGGCCAATTGCAGGTTTGGTCACCTTGGCTCTCGCCGTTGACACCGCTTTGTTATTTTGGGGGAATTGCCGGTGTTTTTCCCTCCGAATCCCAGCGGGCTGCTCCCTCGGGATTCAATTTCCCTGGTTGTGATTGGTTGATGGTGTCAGTGCCTGTGATTGGCTGCCGCTCCTCATTCTCATTAACCAGATGTTCTCCAGCTTCTGAAATAGAAACACACAGATTATCAGGCCATCCTCATTTAACTCAATCAGAATAATTACATTAGGACAGCATTAATAAATCTGCCACTTCATACGTGAGTCAATGTTAATTCGTACAGTTAATCCTCTCAAAACACACTCCTGTTGTTCCTTGATTCTGCCTCCATGTCATAGAACAATAGAATCCCTACAGTGCAGTGGAGGCCATTCAGCCCATTGAGTCTGCACCAAATCTCTGACAGAGTATCTTACCCAGAACCACCCCTCGCCCTATCCCCATAACCCCACGCATTTACCCCGCTAATCCCGTGGACACTATGGGGAAATTTAACATGGCCAATCCACCTAACCTGTGCATCTTTGGATTATGGGAGGAAACCGGAGCACCTGGAGGAAACCCACGCAGACATGGGGAGAACGTGCAGACTCTGCACAGACAGTGACCCAGGTCCCTGGCCCTGTGAGGCAGCAGTGCTAACCACTGTGCCGTTGTTTTTTTTAATAGATATTTGAACTTTAAACAGCAGCGATAAAGGGTGTCATCAGCCTCCAACACTCGTCAGTATTAGAGTCACAGCGACACATTACAGATTACGGTCACCCAAGGCCGGATTTGAATTTGGGTCCCTGGTGTCGTGAGGCAGCAGTGCTAACCACTGTGCCACCGTGCGATCATTTCCACTTCGGCCCCGTTGATGTAGACAGAGGCTTGTCCTCCATTACGCTTCCTGAAGTCGATGACAATCTCCTTCATTTTGTTGATGAGGGGATGCCGGCATTTGACTGGGGTGGGCACAGTAAGAAGTCTCACAACACCAGGTTATTTGGGATCCAGAGCTTTCGGAGCACTGCTCCTTCCTCAGGTGAGGAGATTTTGTTGACATTGTGGGCGAGATTATTGTTGCCGCACCAGTTCACCAGATTCTCTATCTCATTCCTGTTCTCTGCCTTGTCATTGTTTGAGATCCGACCCACTACGGTGGTGTCATCAGCAAACTTGAAAATCGAATTGGAGGGGAATTTGGCCACACAGTGATAGGTGTATAAGGAGTATAGTAGGGGGCTGAGGACACAGTCTTGTGGGGTACCGGTGTTGAGGATAATCGTGGAGGAGGTGTTGTTGCTTATCCCTACTGATTGTGGTCTGAGAGTTAGGAAGTTCAGGATCCAGTCGCAGAGGGAGGAGCCGAGGCCCAGGCCACGGAGTTTGGAGATGAATTTTGTGAGAATAATAGTGTTGAAGGCTGAGCTGTAGCCAATAAATAGGAGTCTGACATAGATGTCCTTGTTATCTAGGTACGGTAGCACAGTGGTTAGCACTGCTGCTTCACAGCTCCAGGGTCACGGGTTCAATTCCTGGCTCGGGTCACTGTATGTGTGGAGTTTGCGCATTCTCCTCGTGTCTGCGTGGGTTTCCTCCGGGTGCTCCGGTTTCCTCCCACAGTCCAAAGATGTGCGGGTTAGGTTGATTGGCCAGGTTAAAAATTGCCCCTTAGAGTCCTGAGATGCGTAGGTTAGAGGGATTGGTGGGTAAATATGTGGGGGTAGGGCCTGGGTGGGATTGTGGTCGGTGCAGACTCGATGGGCCGAATGGCCTCCTTCTGCACGGTAGGGATTCTATGATTCTGAGGTGTTCCAGGGTTGAGTGCAGGGCCAGGGAGATGGCATCTGCTGTGGACCTGTTGCGGTGGTAGGCAAACTGTAGTGGATCCAGGTAGTCTGGGAGGCTGGAATTGATTCGTGCCATGACTAACCTTTCGAAGCATTGGATAATGATGGATGTCAGAGCCACCGGACGATAGTCATTAAGGCACACTGCCTACCTTTTCTTTGGTACTGGGATGACGATTGACTTCTTGAATCAGATAGGGACCTCAGATTGGTGTAAAGAGAGGTTGAAGATGTCTGCGAATACCCCTGAGTGCTGAGTGTCTTGCTCAGTCATCTCAGAGGGCGATTAAGAGTCAACCACATTGTTGTAGGTCTGGAGTCACATGTAGGCCAGACCGGAGAAGAATGGCAGATTTCCTTCCCTAAAGGGCAGTCGTGAGCCAGATGGGTGTTTCACAACCTGATAGTCCCTTTTATCAATGATTTTTGCTCCAGATTGTTGAATTAACGGAACTCCAATTCACAAGCTGCCCTGAACCAGATTTGAATTTACAACTCGAGACGTCTAGTCCCGGATTACTAACGCAGCGACATGGCCGTTACACCGCTGTGCATGTTGGCGGATATGCCACTGAAATGCCCACCAGCAACACCGATAAATCCTGCTCCGAGCTGCTCAGAGTGATAGTTCAGGGCACTCAGCGATGAGAGGTGCCAGAGAGAGTCAGTGCGTGGGAACAGGGTGGCTGGGGGAGGAGGGGTGGTTTGGAGGAGGAGTTGTACACACCTCATTGAGCGCAATGCCAGAAGATTTAAAGGAATGGCTAATGTTATTCCAATCTTTCAAAGAGAGATAACACTGAGAATTCCAGGGTTATGAATGTAATGTCCGCAGAGGGAGATTTATTGGAGGCTGTTCTTTACGGATTAACTGAAGCAAAGCTAACAGGAGCAGAAAGGCAATAACTCCAAGTGAGTGTGGGCAAGAGACAGATTTATGGTCCCCCTCGGAGGAATGTAATTCAGCTCACTGAGAATTACTGAGCAGTTCTTGCTGAATTCCAGCAGACACTGGGTGAGGTGTGTGCCAACGCGTTGATTTCCTGAGTGAAGGTTCTTGGGTTTAGGGTGTGAATTAGCAGGAGGGTGAGAGGTGTGGGTTGAGGATGGTGAGGGTGGAGGGGGGGAGTGTGGGGGGGGGGGGGGGGGGGTGGTGATGGCGGAGGCAGTTTGAATTTGACCAGTTGTCATCCACCCAGCCCCGATCACAGGATCAGACCCTCCGGCCGTGATGGTTCTTCGTCTCCATCAAAGATCCGGAGGAAGAGGATGCAAGCAGAATCTTTCAGATTACAGATGATACCGATGGCGCGGTGGCACAGTGGGTTAGCACTGCTGCCTCACAACGCCAGGGGCCCAGGTTCGATTCCCGGCCTCGGGTCACTGTCTGCACGTTCTCCCCGTGTCTGTGTGGGTTTCCTCCGGGTGCTCCGGTTTCCTTCCACAGTCCGAAATGCTGATTAGGTGCATTGGCCGTGCTAAAAAGCCCCTTAGCGTCAGGGGGATTATAGGGTAAATACATAGGGTTACGGGACGGGGCCTGGGTGGGATTGTTGTCGATACAGGCTGGATGGACCAAATAGCCTCCTTCTACACTGTAAGGATTCTATAGATTCTACGAACTGTGTGGACAAGCAAAGAGAAGGGACAACATTTACAGAGATCAACAAAAACAAGTTACATTTATACAGCACATTGTACAAATACCCCAAGGAGCTTGATAGGTGCGATTCTCAAACACAATTTGACACTGAACAACAGAAGGAGATGTTCAGTCAAGTGACTAAAATCTTGGTTAAAGTGGTAGGTTTAAATGAACGTCTTAAAGGAGGAGAGAGAGCTAGACAGGTAGAGGGTCTTAGGACCAATGGCAGCTGCTGGTATGGCCACCGATGGTGGGGGGATTAAAATTGGGGATAAGTGAGAATGAGAGGTGGTGGCATGGTGGTCTAATGACGACCATGAAACCATCGTCGATTGTGGTGGAAATGAAATCTGTCGTCTTTACCAGGTTGACACAAGAACAGCTTCTTCCCTGCTGCCATCAGACTTTTGAATGGACCTACCTTGCATCAAGTTGATCTTTCTCTACACCCTAGCTATGACTGTAACACTACATTCTGCACCCTCTCCTTTCCTTCTCTATGAATGGTATGCTTTGTCTGTATAGCGCGCAAGAAACAATACTTTCCACTGTATACTAATACATGTGACAATAATAAATCAAATCAAAACAGAAAGCACATGTGCAATCTGGTGTTTTAGACCATAAGGCATAGGAGCAGAATTAGGCCACTCGGCCCATCGAGTCTGCTCCACCATTCAGTCATGGCTGATAAGATTCTCATCCCCATTCTCCTGCCTTCTCAAGATTCTCATCCCCATTCTCCTGCCTTCTCCCCATAACCCTTGTCTGGCCTACATGTGACTCCAGACCCACAGCAATGTGTTGACTCTTAACTGCTCTCAGGGATGGGCGACAAATGCTGGCCCAGCCAGCGACGCCCACATCCTGTGAACAAGTGAAAATAATAATAATTTTAAAAAAGAATAAGAAAAAGTATGAGAGGAGGGTAGAGATATTGGAGAGTTCTGGGAAAGGTGGAGATTATAGAGATAGGCGAGGCCATTTGAACACCAGGGCCAGAATTTTGAAATCAAAGTGTTGCTTGAAGGTCAACAACTACGGGGTTGAAGGTGGGCGGGGGGCGGGGGGGGGGGGGGGGGTCGAACAAACTTGCTGCGAGTGAGGATAACTCATTTACTCACATTTGGGAAGTGCCGAGAGGATGTTGGGGACTACATGGAAACTTCCCTCAGGAATGGGTGGATTGGTTACTGCCTAGGAAAGCAGGCGGTTTAATGGGCTGAATGGCCTTTTCTCGCCAGAAACTATTTTGCTGATTAGACCCAGAGACAATGTGTTTGACAATGGGTGGACCATGAAAGGTCAGTGTGTCCTCTCGATGTGACACCAGTAATTGTTCTCATTTCATTCAGGGTGAGCTCACTGGGCTATGATTCCTTTCATCAGCCTATTGATCGCAAACCTTTTGACATTGAATCTATTGAGTGCGCTCTTTTTATTCCTGTTGGTGTAATTGCTGGCCTGGCCAATATTTATTCCACAAGCAACGTCGCTTAAACACATTAATGGGTTCTTGTCTCATTGCTGCTTGTGGAATCTTGCTATGCACAAATTGGCACCTGCCTTTCCTACATTGCAACAATGAATACACTTTAAAAATACCTCATTGACTGTAAAGCCTGCTTGGGATGTCTGGGAGCTGTGAAAGGTGCTATAGAAATGCAAGCTTTTCTTCTGGCAGCACAGCAGTGGTTAGCACTGCTGCCTCACAGCGCCAGGGACCCAGGTTAGCTCGGGTCACTGTCTGTGTGGAGCTTGCACGTTCTCCCCATGTCTGCGTGGGCTTCCTCCGGGTGCTCCGGTTTCCTCCCACGGTCCAAAAATGTGTGGGTTAGGTGGATTGGCCATGTTAAATTCTCCCTCAGTGTTAGGGGACTAGCTAGGGTAAGTTCATGGGGTTATGGAGATAGGGCCTGGGTAGGATTGTGGTGGGTGTAGACTTGATGGGCCGAATGGCCTCTTTCTGCACTGTAGGGCAGAATTCTCTGGCAGCGCTGGTCTAAAAGCTGGAAATTCAATGGGGTTTCACATTGTCCGTAACCCACCTGCTAAAATTCCATTGGCGGGAGGGATGGGAGAATTCCGGTCGAGGATTCTATTCCATGATCTATAACCCATACTCCAGTTGCCTTCAAAATTATTTTAGCAACAGCTTTGCGCCTGGCCAAAATGTCTCAATGAATTCCCCGGGAGCGATTATCGAAGACAGTTTGACTCTGAGCTAAACAACGAGGACAGTTAGGCAGTAACCTAATGCTTGGATAATGAGGAGTGAGTTAACGGAGCAAAGGGAGAGAGGTTAGGGGAGGAATTCCAGAGCTTGGGCCCAGGCAGCCCAGGGCATGCCCACCTATGGAATCAGCCAAAGTCTAGAAATGGAAGAATATGGAAAACACAAGGGGTTGGGGGCCTGGAGGAGATGGGGGCAGGGGGGGGGCGGTGCGGGGGAATGAGATCATGGAGGGACTTGAGGCAAGGATGCAGACTCGATGGGCTGAATGGCCTCCTTCTGCACTGCAGGGATTCTATGATTCCATGAAAATGTTAAAGTCAAGGTTGCTTGATCAGCTGCAGCTCAGTGAGCACAGATGGGTGAATGGGAGTTGATGCCCATTAGGAGATGGGACATAGAGTTTTGAATGAGCTCAAATTTTCAGAGGGCCTGGGGAGGCCAGCCAGGAGTGTGTCGTAACAGCTGTGACGAGAGGTAACAAAGGCATGGGTGAGGTATTCAGCAGCAGAAGAGCTAGGGTGGGGAGAGGGAATCGGGCAGTGTTACGGAGACGGAAATCGGTGGTCTTTCTGATGGAGAGGGCATGGGGTTCAGACACTCATAGAAACATTGAAGAGGCCATTCGGCCCTTCGAGCCTGCTCTGCCATTCATCACGATCATGGCTGATCGTCCAACTCAATAGCCTAATCCTACTTTCTCCCCATAACCTTTGATCCCATTCGCCCCAAGTGCTATATCCAGCCGCCTCTTGAGCACATTCAATGTTTTAGCATCAACTACTTCCTGTGGTAATGAATTCCACAGGCTCACCACTCATTGGGTGAAGAAATGTCTCCTCATCTCTGTCCTAAATGGTCTACCCTGAATCCTCAGACTGTGCCCCCTGGTTCTGGACACCCCCACCACCGGGAACATCCTTCCTGCATCTATCCTGTGTAGTCCTGTTAGAATTGTATAAGTCTCTATGAGATAAAGTTTAAAGCTTATTTATTAGTCACAAGTAAGGCTTACATTAACACTGCAATGAAGATTATTGTGAAATTCCCCTAGTCGCCAGAGTCTGGCGCCTGTATGTATTCAAGATCCCCCCCTCATTCGTCTGAACTCCAGCAAAAACAATCCTAACCTAGTCAATCTCTCCTCCTACATCAGTCCCGCCATCTCTGGAATCAGCCTGGTAAACCTTTGATTTGATTTGATTTGATTTATTATTGTCACATGTATTAACACACAATGAAAAGTATTGCGTGCTATACAGACAAAGCATACCGTTCATAGAGAAGGAAACGAGAGAGTGCAGAATGTAGTGTTACAGTCATAGCTAGGGTGTAGAGAAAGATCAACTTAATGCAAGGTCGGTCCATTCAAAAGTCTGACAGCAGCAGGGAAGAAGCTGTCCTTGAGTTGGTTGGTCTGTGACCTCAGACTTTTGTATCTTTTTCCCCGAAGGAAGAAGGTGGAAAAGAGAGAATGTCCGGGGTGCGTGGGGTCCTTAATTATGCTGGCTGCTTTGCCAAGGCAGCGGGAAGTGTAGACAGAGTCAATGGATGGGAGGCTGCACTCCGAGAGCAAGAACATCCTTCCTCAGAAAAGGAGACCAAAACTGCACACAATGTTCTAGGCGTGGCCTCACCAAGGCCCTGTATAATTGCAACAGCACATCCCTGCTCCTGTACTCCAACCAGTTTGGTGCAGAGTGGAGTTGTTTGGGTTCCATTGTTTATGGAGGATTGCTGGCTGGAGCCCGTTATTTAAATCTTGCTGCTGTGCACTCAGACGGATTAGTCTGCCCACGCTGTGATGAGATTAGCATCTGTGCTAATGTCACTTAAGCCTGTGGAGCTTTCAGCGGGAGCTGGTGATGCAGGAGCCAGTGCGGTGACAGCGATGTTAGCGCTCAAGGAACAAAATACAACATGTGTTGGTTATATTTTTGACAAGTTTAAAAGTGGCAGAAGGTTAACTTAGGGTCGATATCTCCTTGGCCCAGGGAATGACCAACTCATGTAAGGGGCGAGAGGTGAGGAGGCTGGAGAGATTACCTGCATTTGTTCAAACGGATATTCCGATGTGGTGGAGAGCGATTGGAGTTTGGAGTCTGGGCTGATGAGCTTACATGTGAACGGGCTCCCTCACCTCGACTATGCTTGTCCTGTCCAGGTTTTTTCTGCTAGGTATGTCAACTGTTAAAAGAAGATTGGACAGAGGTGTTGAAAAGAATGAAGGGTTTAGGAAAAGGAACTATTTCCAAAGGCTGAGGTGTTGATAATCAAAGGACACGGATTTAAACTGATTAACAGGGAAAGGAAAGGTGGAATGAGGAATTATTTCCTTACACAACAAGTGGTTAGGAATTTTGTAGTGTTGTCCCTTTAAGGGAAACACAGCGGAGTAAGGATACATTGTTTTTAATAAATAACTGTCGTGTTCATAAATGTAATCTGCCAAACTGCACCTTGACGGATTTGGAATGCACTGCCTGATAAGATAGTGCCATTTTTTCTGCTTCCATGGAATGCGGTTATCACTGGCAAGGCAGTGCAGCACTCCCTCAGTACTGACCCTCTGACAGTGTGGCACTCCCTCAGTACTGACCCTCTGACAGTGCGGCACTCCCTCAGTACTGACCCTCTGACAGTGCGGCACTCCCTCAGTACTGACCCTCTGACAGTGCGGCACTCCCTCAGTACTGACCCTCTGTCAGTGCAGCACTCCCTCAGTACTGACCCTCTGACAGTGCGGCACTCCCTCAGTACTGTCCCTCTGACAGTGCGGCACTCCCTCAGTACTGACCCTCTGACAGTGCAGCACTCCCTCAGTACTGACCCTCTGACAGTGCAGCATTCCCTCAGTACCGACTCTCTGACAGTGCAGCACTCCCTCAGTACTGACCCTCTGACAGTGCAGCACTCCCTCAGTACTGACCCTCTGACAGTGCAGCGCTCCCTCAGTACCGACTCTCTGACAGTGCAGCACTCCCTCAGTACTGACCCTCTGACAGTGCAGCACTCCCTCAGTACTGACCCTCTGACAGTGCGGCACTCCCTCAGTACTGACCCTCTGACAGTGCGGCACTCCCTCAGTACTGACCCTCTGACAGTGCAGCACTCCCTCAGTACTGACCCTCTGACAGTGCAGCACTCCCTCAGTACTGACCCTCTGACAGTGCGGCACTCCCTCAGCACTGACCCTCTCCCTACCTCAACCTTAAATATGGACTCTGCCTCTACTGCTCTCTGAGGAAGAGAGATCCAAAGATTCACGACCTTCTGAGGGAAAACATTTCTTCTCATCTCTGTCTAAAAGGGGCGGGGGCAGCCTTATTTTTAAACTGTGTTCCTGCATTCTAGTCTCTCCCACAAGGAAGAATATCCTCTCAGCATCCAATAAAACCAATCAAATTTACAACACGGCTAATTCATCCTATCTTGTCAGTGCAGGCGATGCACCAGCATAATCTCAAACTAATCCCTCTTCCCAGCTCTCTCTCTCTCGCTCTCAGTCGCTCCACAGTCCTCTATCTTCCTCAACTTCAATTATTTATCTGCTTTTCCCTTGAAAGGCTTAATATTCTCTGAGTTAGCCACTCCCTGTGATCATGCATTCCGTCGTCCAACAACACTCAGTGCAAAGAAATCTCTCTTAACCCATCTCCTCACTCTATTAGTCATCACTTTCGATTAATTATTCCTCTGTGGCTAAACCAAAGGAAATAGTTCACTCTTTACGCTGACAAAACACTTCATGATATTTTTCAAAGAATTATTGAATCTCCTCTTAGCCTCTCTCTCTCTCTCTGCTCCAGTGAAAACAGTTTCAAGTCTCTCCTCGTTATTATCGTTTCCCAAACTTGGCAACGTCCCGGTGAAGCTGCACTCTGCGTTCCCGGAAGGTTTAATGTTCTTCCCATTATGTGGCACTCAAAACTGAAATCAATGGAGATGGAAAAATGAAGTCAGAGGATTCATTTCAGTTTCATAGAACCGGAGAGAGAGAGAGAGGGGGAGAGAGAGGGGGAGGGAGAGAGAGGGAGAGAGAGAGGGAGGGAGAGAGGGAGAGAGAGAGAGAAAGAGAGAGAGGGGGAGAGAGAGAGGGAGGGAGAGAGAGAGAGGGAGGGAGGGGGGAGAGAGAGGGAGGGAGGGGGGAGAGAGAGGGAGGGAGAGAGAGGGAGAAAGAGAGAGAGGGGGAGAGAGAGAGGGAGAAAGAGAGGGATAAAGGGAGGGAGGGGAGAGGGAGGAGGGGGGAGGGAGGGGGGGAGAGAGAGAGGGAGAAAGAGAGAGAGGGGGAGAGAGAGAGAGGGAGAGAGAGAGGGAAGGAGAGAGGGATAAAGAGAGGGAGGGGGAGAGAGAAAGAGAGAGAGGGGGAGAGAGAGAGGGAGGGAGAGAGAGAGAGGGAGGGAGGGGGGAGAGAGAGGGAGGGAGGGGGGAGAGAGAGGGAGGGAGAGAGAGGGAGAAAGAGAGAGAGGGGGAGAGAGAGAGGGAGAAAGAGAGGGATAAAGGGAGGGAGGGGAGAGGGAGGAGGGGGGAGGGAGGGGGGGAGAGAGAGAGGGAGAAAGAGAGAGAGGGGGAGAGAGAGAGAGGGAGAGAGAGAGGGAAGGAGAGAGGGATAAAGAGAGGGAGGGGGAGAGAGAGAGGGAGGGAGAGAGGGAGGGAGAAAGAGGGAGAGAGAGGGAAAGTCGAGATGCTGGAGGCTTGGGAAATTGTACCACTTGGATAAAACGGGCAATGAGATTTGGAAGGGCAGATATAAGACCATAAGATATAGGAGCAAAATTAGGCCATTCGGTCCATCGAGCCTGATCCATTCATTCATGGCTGATACGTTTTTCAACTTCATTCTCCCACCTTTTCCCCGTAACCTTTGATCCCTTTACCAATCAACAACCTATCTATCTCTGTCTTAGATACACTCAATGACCTGGCCTCCACAGCCTTCTGGGGCAATGAATTCCATAGATTCACCACTGTCTGGCTGAAGAAATTCTTCCTCCTCTCGGTTCTAAAGGGTCGTCCCTTTACTCTGAGGCTGTGCCCTCGGATCTGAGTCTGTCCTACAGATGGGAACATCTTCTCTACGTCCACACCATAAAATGCCAACGCCAATTCAAATCGGTCGAAATGGAATCATAAAATGGTTATGGGACAGAAGGAGGCCATTCAGTGCTCCTTGTCCATGTTAGCTCTGTACAGGAACAGTCTACATCATGCCACACCCTTATCTTTTCCTCATTGCCCTGCACAGTTTTTCCTTTTCAGATAATGATCGAATAATGATCCAATGGGGTTCCCTGCACAGGTTCGAGCCCTGCTCGCAACGAGTGTGTTTATTCTCTTGGGGTGACATGGTGGCACAGTGGTTAGTACTGCTGCCTCACAGCTCCAGGGACCCGGTTTCAATTCCCGGCTTGGGTCACTGTCTGTGTGGAGTTTGCACGTTCTCCCCGTGTCTGCATGGGTTTCCTCCGGGTGCTCCGGTTTCCTCCCACAGTCCAAAGATGTGTGGATTAGGTGGATTGGCCGTGCTAAATTGCCCCTTAGTGTCAGGGGACGAGTTAGGGTAAATGCATGGGGTTACGGGGATTGGGCCTGGGTGGGATTGTGGTCGGTGCAGACTTGATGGGCCGAATGGCCTCCTTCTGCACTGTAGGGATTCTATGATTCTATGAATCTAGGATAATTCCCACCATTTGCTGTGGCTTGCCGTCAATTTGTTTTTTCATGTCGAGCTCAGGCCATTGCTGGTGGCTGATGTCACTTACCACCTGTGAAGTGAATACGGATCAATATTGGCACTGGCCATTCACTGTCACCTGGGCTGAACAATGGCCTGAGGACAAAACTGCAGCAAGTCATGAGAAAAAAATATATCCATTTGTTACATTTTGTTTTCACAGAGGTTAAATACTTCAAAGAAGAATTAAAGGTGTCAGTAACCAGCATGCATTGCCCTGAAGACCTGTACAGATTTGCCATTGGTCCAAACCAGCCATAAACCTTGTAACATCAGCGCCCAATTATCCCCTGTGTGAGACAACTGAGCAGGTTTCAAACACTGGCCAATGGCTGTTCTCAGTAAGTTCAAAACCCTTTGAATCTTCAAACAAAGAATGTCAAGGTCTTGGAGAGAATGCAGAGGGAGATTTGCTGGAATGCTCCCAGGGATCAGGGACTTCAGTTAATGTGGAGAGACTGGAGAAGCTGGGATTGTTCTCCTTAGAGCAGAGGAGATGAAGGGGAGATCGAACAGAGGTTTTGAAAATCACAGAGAGTTTTGATCGAGTAAGTAGGTTTGGCAGCAGAATCAGTGACCAATGAACAAAGATTTAAGGCGTTGGCAAAATGTCTCAGTTTAACGTTTATTTACTACTGAAATGGTTGCTACGAGAGGACACAGGTTTATTTACTACTGAAATGGTTGCTACGAGAGGACACAGGTTTAAGGTGCTGGGGGGTAGGTACAGGGGGGATGTCAGGGGTAAGTTTTTCACTCAGAGGGTGGTGGGTGAGTGGAATCGGCTGACGTCGGTGGTGGTGGAGGCAAACTCGTTGGGGTCTTTTAAGAGACTTCTGGATGAGTACATGGGATTTAATGGGATTGAGGGCTATAGATAGGCCTAGAGGTGGGGATGTGATCGGCGCAACTTGTGGGCCGAAGGGCCTGTTTGTGCTGTGGCTTTCTATGTTCTATGTTCTATGTACTGTCACGAGTAGGCTTACATTAACACTGCAATGAAGTTACTGTGAAAATCCCCTGGTCGCCACACTCCGGCGCCTGTTCGGGTATGCTGAGCAAGAATTTAGTATGACCAATGCACCCTAACCAGCAGGTCTTTCAGACAGTGGGAGGAAACTGGAGCACCCGGAGGAAACCCACGCAGACACGGGGAGAATGTGCAGACTCCACACAGACAGTGACCCAAGCCGCGAATCGAATGCGGGTCCTTGGCGCTGTGAGGCAGCAGTGCTAACCACTGCGCCACCGTGAAATGTGGAGAATTTAATTTTCATTCAGTGAGAATAGGACTTTAGTTCGGCCACATTTGGAATACTGCATACAGCTCTGGTCGCCACACTACCAGAAGGAGAAAGTACAGAAAAGGTTTACCAGGATGTTGCCTGGTTTGGGGGATATTAGCTATGAGGAGAGATTGAACAAATTTGGTTTGTTTTCACTTGAATGTCGGAGGCTGAGGGGCGACCTGATAAAGTTTACAAAATTATGAGAGAAACGGATAGGCGGAGTCTTTTTTCCCAGGGTAGAAATGTCAATTACTTGGGGACATATATTTGAGATAAAAGGGGGAAAGTTTAAAGGAGATGTGAGAGGCAAGTTTTTTACACAGAGGGTGGTAAGGGCCTGGAATGCACTGCCAGGGGAGGTGGTAGAAGCAGATACAACAGCAATGTTTAAGAGGCATCTTGACAGATACATGAATAGAGAGGGAATAGAGGAATTTTATATGATTTGATTTATTATTGTCACATGTATTAGTGTGCAGTGAAAAGTATTGTTTCTTGTGCGCTGTACATACAAAACATACCGTTCATAGAGAAGGAAACGAGAGAGTGCAGAATGTAGTGTTACAGTCATAGCTAGGGTGTAGAGAAAGATCAACTTAGTGCGAGGTAAGTCCATCCAAAAGCCTGTTGGGAGCAGGGAAGAAGCTGTTCTTGAGTTGGTTGGTACATGACCTCAGACTTTTGTATCTTTTTCCCGATGGAAGAAGGTGGAAGAGAGAATGTCCGGGTGCGTGGGGTCCTTAATTATGCTGGCTGCTTTGCTGAGGCAGCAGGAAGTGTAGAGAGAGTCAATGGATGGGAGGCTGGTTTGCATGATGGATTGGGCTACATTCACGACCTTTTGTAGTTTCTTGCGGTCTTGGGCAGAGCAGGAGCCATACCAAGCTGTCATACAAGAAAGAATGCTTTCTATGGTACATCTGTAAAAGTTGGTGAGAGTTATAGCTGACATGCCAAATTTTCTTAGTCTCCTGAGAAAGTGGAGGTGTTGGTGGGCTTTCTTCACTATAGTGTCAGCATGGGGGACCAGGACAGGTTGTTGGTGATCTGGACACCTAAAAACTTGAAGCTTTTGACCATTTCTACTTCTATACAGACCATGTAGAGGCAAAAGATCTTTAGTTAAGCAGGCTTGGTGGTCCGAAGGGCCTGATACTGTGCTGTCCTGTTCTTTGTTCTTTGAGTTGTTGTCACCTGGAAGGGATTGCCTGAAAGGGCATTGGAAGCAGATTGGATAGAAAATCTCAAAAATGCAATTGGAAAAATAGTTGAGAAGGAACATCTTGCTTCTTGGAGAGCTCTTTCAATGATCCAGAACAGGTACGATGAACTGACTGGCCTCCTTTTGTTCAGTAAGATTCTGTGATTAACAGCTCAGTTACCGTTTCTGAGCTGTGGTGATGGGTGATTGGCGATTTAACACAGAAGTGATAGGTAATGCAAATTACCCATCCACATTTTCAAATTTTACTGCAAGATGTTCCTCCCAGGGATTCAGCAGGTTTCCACGACTTTACCCATCGGTATAATGACTCATAAACACTGCTGTGTTTCCTTCTGCTTACGAGTGCTTTCGACAGCCTGACTGAAGACTCGTCATTGCTCATTGCATTAACATCCCTGCCTCTAACGCTCACAAACAGTGCGAGGCGATTTATCCTATGACGCCCACCACCAGTTGCTTATTTCCTCACCCACTTTCTAGAACGACAAGGGTAACAGGGGATCAGGGAATCACCCCCAGATTCTCCTCCTTCCCAAACTGGAAATATATCACCTGTTACTTCATTGTTGCTGGGTGGAATCCTGGAACTCCCTCCTGTGGGTGTACCTATCCCTCAGGGACTGCAGCGGTTCAAGAAGACAACTCACCCACCATCTTCTTGAGGGGCAGCTGAGGATGGGCAAGAAATGGTTCCCTTGCCAGTGCTGCCCAGCTATTGTTGAGCCTACCTGTGTACATTGCAGCTTTTTTTCAAAGTGGAGCTGGTGTGTGTTAAATGCAAATTCAAAATTATCTACCAGAGTCTTGAAAAGATATTCAGTTTCGTAATCACTAACATATCCTTGGGCACATCTGCTGTTCAGGTTCAGTATCTAGTGAACCAGATTAGCATGGCCAATCCACCTAACCTAAGCATCGTGGGACACTAAGGAGCAATTTAGCATGGCCAATCCACCTAACCTACACATCTTGGGACACTATGGGGCAATTTAGCATGGTCAATCCACCCAACCCACACATCTTGGAACACGATGGGGCAATTTAGCATGGCTAATCCACCTAACCTACACATCTTGGGACACTACAGGGCAATTTAGCATGGCAAATCCACCTAACCTACACATCTTTGGACACTAAGAGACAATTTAGCATGGTCAATCCATTTCACCTGCACATCTTGGGACACTATGGGGCAATTTAGCATGGCCAATCCACCTAACCTGCACATCTTGGGACACTAAGTTAAATCTCATGGGATCCAGGGTGAGGTATCTAAATGGATACAAAATTGGCTTCTTGACAGAAGCCAGAAGCCAGTTGTAGAAAGTTGTTTTTCAAACTGGAGGCCTGTGACCAGCGGTGTGCCTCAGGGAACAGTGCTGGGCCCACTGTTATTTGTCATTTATATTAATAATTTGGATGAGAATATAGGGGGCATGGTTAGTAAGTTTGCAGATGACACCAAGATTGGTGGCATGGTGGACAGTGAGGAAGGTTATCTCCAATTGCAGCAGGATCTTGATCAATTGGGCCAGTGGGCTGACGAGTGGCAGATGGAGTTTAATTTAGACAAATGCGAGGTAATGCATTTTGGTAGATTGAACCAGGGCAGGACTTACTCAGTTAATGGTAGGGCGTTGGGGAGAGTTACAGAACAAAGAGATCGAGGGGCACATGTTCATAGTTCCTTGAAAGTGGAGTCACAGGTGGACAGAGTGGTGAAGAAGGCATTCGGCATGCTTGGTTTCATCGGTCAGAACATTGAATACAGGAGTTGGGACGTCTTGTTGAAGTTGTACAAGACATTGGTAAGGCCACACTTGGAATACCGTGTGCAGTTCTGGTCACCCCATTATAGAAAGGATATTATTAAACTAGAAAAAGTGCAGAAAAGATTTACTGCGATGCTACCGGGACTTGATGGATTGAGTTATAAGGAGAGTCTGAATAGACTGGGACTTTTTTCTCTGGAGTGTAGGAGGCTGAGGGGTGACCTTATAGAGGTCTATAAAATAATGAGGGGCATAGACAAGGTAGATAGTCAATATCTTTTCCCAAAAGTAGGGGAGTCTAAAACTAGAGGGCATAGGTTTAAGGTGAGAGGGGAGAGATACAAAAGTGTCCAGAGGGGCAATTTCTTCACACAGAGGGTGGTGAGTGTCTGGAACAAGCTACCAGAGGTAGTAGTAGAGACGGGTACAACTTTGTCTTTTAAAAAGCATTTAGACAATTACATGGGTACAATGGGTATGGAGGGATATGGGCCAAATGCGGGCAATTGGGACTAGCTTCGGGGTTTAAAATAAAGGGCGACATGGACAAGTTGGGCCGAAGGGCCTGTTTCCATGCTGTAAACCTCTATGACTCTATGACTAAGGGGCAATTTAGCATGGCTAGTCCACCTAACCTGCACATCTTTGGACACTACAGGGCAATTTAGCACGGTCAATCCATCTTAGCACTGCTGCCTCACAGCGCCAGCGACTCGGGTTCGATTCCTTGCTTGGGTCAGTGTCTGTGCGGAGTCCGTACGTTCTCCCCGTGTCTGCATGGATTTTCTCCGGGTGCTCCAGTTTCCTCTCACAGTCCAAAAGACGTGCTGGTTAGGTACATTGGCCATGCCAAATTCTCTCTCAGTGTACCCGAACAGGCGCCGGAGTGTGGCGACTAGGGGATTTTTGCAGTAACTTCATTGTAGTGTTGATGTAAGCCTACTTGTGACACTAATAAATAAACTTTAACTTTAAACTAACTTGCACATCTTTGGTCACTCAGGGGAAATTTAGCCTGGCCAATCCACCTAACCTCCAATACCTCCTCCTTATCAATTTTAAACCCATCTAGTTTCTGAATTTCCTCTTCTTCCATCATGACCTGGGGAGCATCTTCTTCCGTGGTAAAGACAGTATTGATGTCGCACCTCAGCCATGCTCTCTGTCCCCATGTGTAAATTCCCTTGTTGGTCCCTCGTTGGCCTTACACCTCCTTTTCCCAGCCTTTACTCTTTATACACCTTTCCCTTTTAGCTGCCAGTCTTTCTTCATGCTCACTCTTTGCTGCTCTTATTTGCTTTTGCAAATCCCCTCTTGGTTTAGTTTGGATCTCCAGTGTATTATTTGATTTGATTTGATTTATTATTGTCACATGTATTAGTGAAAAATATCGTTTCTTGTGCGGTACAGATACAGCGTACCGTTCATAGAGAAGGAAAGGAGAGAGTGCAGAATGTAGTGTTACAGTCATGGCTAGGGTGTAGAGAAAGATCAACTTAATGCAGGGTAGGTCCATTCGAACGTTTGACAGCAGCAGGGAAGAAGCTGTTCTTGAGTTGGTCGGTACGTGACCTCAGACTTTTGTATCTTTTTCCCGATGGAAGAAGGTGGAAGAGAGAATATTCACCTGTCACAAGCATATTTTTCTCTTGTTCATCTTAATCTCTGTCTCTTTCCTGACCCAGGTAGCTCCGGATTTGTCCACCTTACCCTTTATGGGAATATACCTTTACCCCAGACTAGCTCCTCATCAAAAGAAGCCCGTTCTTCAGTTCCAGTTTTGCCTGATAGTCTTTGATTGAAATTTATTTAGGGCGGATCTATCCTCAACTCCCCCCCACCCCACCTTGCAGTTGGCTTTCCACAAGTTAATTATTCTCACTTTGGATTACTCCTGATCCTTCTCCAGTCTAATCCTTACGATACAATGATCACTGTATCCCCAATGACACCTGAACCATTGGCCCAGCTTATTTGCAAGAACCAGATCGTGTAGTTCCCCTTTTTGTGTTGGACTGGAAACATCCTGTTGTGGAACATTCTCCTGAACACACTCCAGAAAGTACCCAGATATCGATAGCCGGAATACTAACAACAAGCCCTGTCACTCCAAGGATTTGAGCAAATGTTGAAGGCATGAGGAAGCCATCCCAGACCGCTCCCCGTTTGATAGAATCTTTTTGTTCGCAGACAAAGCCCTCCTCACAAACCAAGTCCCATCGCACAATTCTCATCAATGGGCTCTTTATGAGATCATTAGCTGCTGCTTTCGCCAGAGAGGTTTCAGGCCAATTGAACACATTTGGAGTAAGAGTGAATATATATCACTCTGGTCCGTCATAAATGCGAGGCTTGAGCCCTGCAGCGAATAGAATGGCTGTTTAACGGTTGCCATAGCAAGGCAGCATCATGATTGTGTCAAGGCTGAGGGTTTGGTACAGAAATGGGGGAAGAATGAGGTTGACTGCTCTACCACGGAACAGCTCTGCAGTGCCAAGACACAGCAAACAATTGGGTCCAGTTCATTTTTCCCTCAATGGGCCACCACCCCATTGTAATTCGAGGTTAAATGACTTGGTTGCTTCCCGGCCGAGGGTCATGGGAATTTCTAAGGGGGTTTGTCGACGTTAACCCTTTGAGGAGAGTTCCTGGATAATAAACAACCAAAGCAGAAACCCTCCAGACCTGTCCATTGTCTTACACTTGTCTTTTTGTCTCCCCTGAGAGAAATTTTAAAGTAAAGTTTAAAGTTTATTTATTAGTCACAAGTAAGGCTTACTAGAAATTATAGAAACCCTACAGTGCAGAAGGAGGCCATTCGGCCCATCGAGTCTGCTCCAACCACAATCCCACCCAGGCCCTATCCCCACATATTTACCCGCTAATCCCTCTAACCTACGCATCCCAGGACTCTAAGGGGCAATTTTTTTTTTAACCTGGCCAATCAACCTAACCCGCACATCTTTGGACTGTGGGAGGAAACCGGAGCACCCGGAGGAAACCCACGCAGACACGAGGAGAATGTGCAAACTCCACACAGACAGTGACCCGAGCCGGGAATCGAACCCGGGACCCTGGAGCTGTGAAGCAGCAATGCTAACCACTGTGCTACCATGCTACATTACATTACATTAACACCGCAATGAAGTTACTGTGAAATTCCCCTCGTCGCCGCAATCCGGCACCTGTTCGGGTCAATTCACCTAACCAGCACGTCTTTCAGACTGTGGGAGGAAACCGGAGCACCCGGAGGAAACCCACGCAGACACGGGGAGAACGTGCAAACTCTACACAGACAGTGACCCAAGCCGGGAATCGAACACAGGTCCATAGCGCTGTGAAATGGCAATGCTAACCACTGTGCTACTGTGCCGGCAATTTAACCATAATTTATAAAATTATGAGGGGTATAGATAGGATGAATAGTTAGAAGCTTTTTCCCAGGGCAGAAATGACAATTACAAGGGGGCACCAGTTCAAGGTAAGGGGGGGAAAGGTTCAGTGGAGATGTGCGGGGGAAATTTTTTACAGAGTGGTGGTGGGGGCCAGGAATGCACTGCCCAGCGAGGGGGTTGAGGCAGACACATTAGCGACATTTAAGACTTATGTGGATAGACACATGAACAGATGGGGAATAAAGGGATATAAGCGGTTGGTCTAGATAGGACAACGTGTTCGATGCAGGCTTGGAGGGCCGAAGGGCCTGTAGTGTACTGTTCTTTGCTCTTTGTCCTAGTCTCAAGCTTGTTTTCTCAGTTTTTGCACGGGGAAATGAGCCGTGTTGGAACGCTTCCTTATTTTCCTCCGTTTTACTTTCCCAGCATATTAGCTGTGGCTCGGTGGTGGCATTCACACCTCTGAGTCAGGAGGTCATGGCTTTGAAGTTCCACTTGACATGAGCGCACACTCTAAGCTGGCACTCTGTGTGTGATACAACACCGTCTTTCAGATGAAAGAAAGTATTTACATCTTTTACAACCTCAGTGCTTTCCAGCCAAAGGAGGGGGTTGCATTGTGGGAAACACGAATTGGCAAAAGGATAAATAGCAAAGTGAGGAAAATCTCTTTCATGTAGCGAGCGCTTAAGGTCTGGAACACGCTGCCTGAGAGTAATGGCAGAACCCTTAAGAGTATTGATAGGCAGAGGGATCTGGGTGTACAGGTACACAGGTCACTGAAAGTGGCAATGCAGGTGGGGAAGGTAGTCAAGAAGGCATACGGCATGCTTGCCTTCATCGGCTGGGGTACTGAGTTTAAAAATTGGCAAGTCATGTTGCAGCTTTATAGAACCTTAGTTCAATTCCGGTCGCCGCACTACCAGAAGGATGTGGAGGATTTGGAAAGGGTACAGAAAAGATTTACCAGGATGTTGCCTGGTATGGAGGGCATTAGCTATGAGGAGAGTTGGAGAAACTTGGTTTGTTCTCACTGGAGCGACGGAGGTTGAGGGGAGAGCTGATAGAAGTCTACAAGATTATGAGAGGCATGGACAGAGTGGATAGTCAGAAGCTTTTTCCCAGGGTAGAAGAGTCAATTACTAGGGGGCACAGGTTTAAGGTGCGAGGAGCAAGGTTTAAAGGAGATGTACGAGGCAGATGTTTTACACAGAGGGTGGTGGGTGCCCGGAACTCGTTGCCAGGGGAGGTACTGGAAGCGGATACGGTAGTGACTTTTAAGGGACGTCTTGACAAGTACATGAATAGGATGGGAATAGAGGGATATGGTCCCCGGAAGGGTAGGGGGTTTTAGTTAAGTTGGGCAGCATAGTCGATGCAGGCTTGGAGGGCCGAAGGGCCTGTTCCTGTGCTGTAATTTTCTTTGTTCTTTGTTCTTTGAGTGTACGGTTCAGTCAAAGAGAATTAGATTGTTATCTGTAAAGGAAGAATGTTCAAGGTTATGGAGAGAAGGGAGGTGAATTGCTGATTGGGAGAGCCAGTACAGACACAAAGGGCCGAATGGTCCCTTTCAGTGATTCGGAACTCTGCAGCCAATTTGCTGAAGGGACTTTGCACTGAGGGTCTGTCTTGGGCAGTAGATTTGAATGTGTCATTTTGGAGAAGAGGAGGGGAGTTGTCCCAGGGTCATGTTCGGTTTTTATCCTTCAACCACCTTAACCAGAATCTGGTCATTATCTCATTGCTGCTTGTGGGATCTTGCTGTGTGCAAATTGGCTGCTGTGTGTTTCCTACATTCCAACAGAGACCACGCTTCAAAATTCTCTGTGTCTGTGAAATGTTTGGGATGTCCTGAGATCATGATAGGCACCATGGAAATGCAAGTCTTTCTTTTCAATATGACTTTGATTCTGCTTACCAAATTAAAATTCCAGTTGGAAAGGTCGCCTCTTCTGGCCATCCCACTCAGAGACACAGGTTGGATCCCAGTGGGGAGTGATGGTAATTGCTTTAACTGTTGGAACCAATAGAAACCCAGAATTCAAGCCCATCACGCAAACCAGCCTCCCATCCATTGACTCTATCTACACTTCCTGCTGCCTCAGCAAAGCAGCCAGCATAATTAAGGACCCCACGCACCCGGGTCACACACTCTTCCACATTCTTCCGTCGGGAAAAAGATACAAAAGTCTGAGGTCACGTACCAACCAACTCAAGAACAGCTTCTTCCCTGCTGCTATCAGACTTTTGAATGGACCTACCTCGCACTAAGTTAATGTTTCTCTACACCCTAGCTATGATTGTAACACTACATTCTGCACCCTCTCCTTTCCTTTTCCATGAACGGTATGCTTTGACTGTATAGCGCGCAAGAAGCAATACTTTTCACTGTATGTTAATACGTGACAATAATAAATCAAATCTCTTGTATACGGGCGGCACGGTGGCACAGTGGGTGTTAGCACTGCTGCCTCACAGTGCCAGGGACCCAGGTTCGATTCTCGGCTTGGGTCACTGTCTGTGTGGAGTTTGCACGTCCTCCCCATGTCTGCGTGGGTTTCCTCCGGCTGCTCCGGTTTCCTCCCACAGTCTGAAAGATGTGCTGGTTAGGTGCATTGGCCATGCTAAATTCTCCCTCAGTGTATCTGAACAGGTGGCGACTAGGGAATTTTCACAGTAACTTCATTGCAGTGTTAATGTAAGCCTTACTTGTGACAAATAAATAAACTTAAAATTTAAGCAGAGCTCTCTACATAGTTAATTGAAGCACAGTTCTTGACATTCAGGCCTGGGTGTTCTCACAGTCAGAAAGACCTTTTAAAATTATTTTAAAATTGCCGGCAGGGTCCGTTGATGTGCGGGTTAGGTTGATTGGCCAGGTTAAAAATTGTCCCTGAGATGTGTAGTTAGAGGGATTAGCGGGTAAAATATGTGGGGGTAGGGCCTGGGTGGAATTGTGGTCGGTGCAGACTCGATGGGCCGAATGGCCTCCTTCTGCACTGTAGGGTTTCTATGTTTCTATGTTTCTGGGATTCCTGCCCCCAATCTCAGCGGCCCTCAATTTTCACCTGTGCAGTATAAAGATGCAGGTAGAGACCCCTCACCCTGCACTGCTGACCTGGCCATCTCCATCGCACCCCCTACCAGCCCCGCCCCCCCCCCCCCCCCCCCCACCCCCCCCCCCCCCCCCCCCCCCCCCAGCAATTTCCGTGCAGTCGGGCCAGCTTCTCCTGGGCCGCGGCCCCCTCAGCTGAACCATAGCCTGGATTCGGCAACTCATTGTAAAATAAGTTCGAAAAGTCTTTACTCAGTTGTGAATGGGTCTTACCCATTGCCCCTTCCAGATGCCCCCATGGCTGCCAACTGTACTCCGTGAGTCCAACTTCATCCCACACCTCTGCACCCACCTGAGCAAAGATGGCAACATTGGGGGCCATTGTATCAGGAAGCGGCTGGTAGGCCTGGAACTTTCCCGTCTGGAGCTAGCTGCTTTCACAGAAAAGATCCAGCCCTCAATATACTGCTGAGGGAGTGTTGTCGTTTGAAGTACAAACACTTCTGTACTATAGGATCTGCAGGAAGCAATGTACACACAGCAATCTCCCACAGACAGCAATGGGGATTATTTTATTCATTCACGGGATGTGGGTGTCGCTGGCTAGTAAGAAGTTTAACAACACCAGGTTAAAGTCCAACAGGTTTATTTGGTAGCAAAAGCCACAAGCTTTCGGAGCCTTAAGCTCCTTCTTCAGGTGAGTGTCTCTCTCTCTCCAGGAGCAAGAAGGAGCTTAAGGCTCCGAAAGCTTGTGGCTTTTGCTACCAAATAAACCTGTTGGACTTTAACCTGGTGTTGTTAAACTTCTTACTGTGTTTACCCCAGTCCAACGCCGGCATCTCCACATCTTGTCGCTGGCTAGGCCAGCATTTATTGCCCATCCCTAATTGCCCCTTGAGAAGGTGGTAGTGAGCTGCCTTCTTGAACCACTGCAATCCCTGAGGTGTAAGTACACCCACAGTGCTGTTAGGGCGTTCCATGATTTTGACCGAGCGACAGTGAAAGAACAGCGATATAGTTCCAAGTTGGGATGGTGAGTGCTCTGAGGGGAACCTCCAGGTGGTGATGTTCCCATGAATTCCACGACGAATGATGTTGTTTTAATGATGTTGATTGAGGGATGAATATTGGCATATGGTATGGGGAGATCTTGGGGTGGCACAGTAGTTAGCACTGCTGCCTCACAGCATCGGGAACCTGAGTTCAAGTCCGCCCTTGGGTCACTGTCTGTGTGGAGTTTACATGATGGGTGAGCCTGGGTGAGATGCGCTTTTGGAGATTCGGTGCAGACTCGATGGGCCGAATGGTTGTTTTCAGTACTGTACTGATGCTGTGGATTCTACGCTTCTAATTCCCCTCATGATCCAGTCATTTATCATGGAATTCCTGGGAACATCACCACCTGGAGGTTCCCCTCCAAGTCACTCACCATCCAGACTTGAAAAAGTAATGCCCTTCCTTCAGTCCTCCCCTCTGAAATTGAGGCAGTGTGATTAGTCACCAACCACCTCAGAGAGGCCTCATTTTAACATCTCACATCATAGAATTCCGACAGTACAGAAGAAGGTCATTCGGTCCATCGAGTCTGTACCGACCACAAACCCACCCAGGCCCTATTCCCATAATGCCATACATTTACCCGAGCTAGTCCCCCTGAAACTAAGGGGCAATTTAGCATGGCCAATCCACCTAACCCGGGCATCTTTGGAGTGTGGGAGGAAACTGGAACATCTGGAGGAAGCCCACGCAGACACGGGGAGAATGTGCAGACTCCACACAGACGGTGACCCAAGCCGGGAATTGAACCTGGGTCCCTGGTGCTGTGAGGCAGCAGTGCTAACCACAGACAGACCGCACCTCCGACAGTGCAGCACCCCTGCGTCCCGCCTCCCATGAGTATTCCACTGGAAATGTTGGCCGGGGTTATTTCTGAGGTGTCTGGAGAGAGAGAGAGAGAGAAACTTTGTGGACAAGTCTGTCAGCCAGCAGTCTCGGAGGATTGGAACCCAGGGGGTAGAAAGTAACGCTGACCTCAGCTGTACTGAGGAGTTCTATCTCCGCCAATGGATCTATTCTAGCTCCAGAATACTTGGCAGCAGCAAGCTGTTGTAAGTCTAGGCATCAGCGCTTTCACACTGGAGATGATGCTTTCAAATATAGCCCTTCACAAGAACACATGTGAGGGAGGTGAGCACATCAATTAGAACATGAATGATCTTGTAATTATTACTAATCTTGTTTGTGGGTGTTCCCCCTTTTGTACAGCAGCAAGCAAAGAAAATATTCCTCAATGAATATAATTGTCCCTGATTATTTTCCTCTCCCTCCCTGTGGTGATGATCTGATCACTGACTGCACTGCGTACGTGCCTCTCCAACCAATCACACAATGATACACTACAGCAGAGGCCATTCAGCCCATCATGCTTGTGTCAGCTGTTTGAAAAAGCTAACAGAATAGTCCCCCAGTGTCCTAGCCTTCTCCCCCCCCTTCCCCCCTGCCTCACTCTCCCCCATTCCCCCCCTCCTGAGTATTTATCCAGCCCTCTGTTAGAACATAGAACATAGAACAGTACAGCACAGAACAGGCCCTTCGGCCCACGATGTTGTGCCGACCTTCATCTGAAACCAAGATCAAGCTATCCCACTCCCTACCATCCTGGTGTGCTCCATGTGCCTATCCAATAACCGCTTAAATGTTCCTAAAGTGTCTGACTCCACTATCACTGCAGGCAGTCCATTCCACACCCCAACCACTCTCTGCGTGAAGAACCTACCTCTGATATCCTTCCTGTATCTCCCACCATGAACCCTATAGTTATGCCCCCTTGTAATAGCTCCATCCACCCGAGGAAATAGTCTTTGAACGTTCACTCGATCTATCCCCTTCATCATTTTATAAACCTCTATTAAGTCTCCCCTCAGCCTCCTCCGCTCCAGAGAGAACAGCCCCAGCTCCCTCAACCTTTCCTCATAAGACCGACACTCCAAACCAGGCAGCATCCTGGTAAATCTCCTCTGCACTCTTTCCAGCGCTTCCACATCCTTCCTATAGTGAGGTGACCAGAACTGCACACAATATTCCAAATGTGGTCTCACCAAGGTCCTGTACAGTTGCAGCATAACCCCACGGCTCTTAAACTCCAACCCCCTGTTAATAAAAGCTAACACACTATATGCCTTCTTCACAGCTCTATCCACTTGAGTGGCAACCTTTAGAGATCTGTGGACATGGACCCCAAGATCTCTCTGTTCCTCCACTGTCTTCAGAACCATTTTGAATTCGCTTCCACTGCCTCATTCTGGGCAGTGAGTTTCCAGGTCAGCCCCTTGTGAGTGGGCATTTGGGATGAGATTTGGATTAGCAGTCAGCACCGAGATGGCCACAGAATCACGGGGTTGTGGCGGTGCAGGAGGGAGGCCATTCGGTCCATCGCCTCAAAGCTAAAAGCTGCAGTCGGAGGACAGGATTGGCCGCCAGCAAGATCTTCCGCCCCCGCCGGTGTCTGCAGAGATATAGCATGGCTTGCCTGTCCTGCCACCGGGGAACCCACTGCTCGGGGGGGTGGGGGGGGAGGGTGGTGGGGGGGGGGGGGGGGGGGGGAGTGTGGGGGGTGGGGGGGGGGGGGTTCGCTTTCTGCGGGACCTGAAGATCCCACCCTGAGAATAGAGCACGGAGTGATGATGCACCAGAGTGAGTGCAGGGATTGTGCATGTAGAGCGTTACCCACGTTACAACATTAGCTATACTTGTAGAGATCCATTAGCTGTAAAGAACCCTGTGACGTTCTGAGGCAGTGATAGGCGCTATATAAATGCAATCTTCTTTTTTCTCAATTGATGTGAAACTAATATTACAGGACATCTCTGGCTCAGTGAGACATGGGCGTTAACAATTTAGGCTAACACTCCCCCCACATTGCAGTGCTAAGGTAGTGTCACACTGCCAGAGGTGCTGTCTTTCAGATGAGGCAGTACAGATGCTGGGAAGAACAATTCCAGGTTCTTCCCGGTGTTGTGACCAATATTTATTCCTCAACTAACCTCGCCGAGAGAAAGATTATCATTACCATTGCCACATTTCTGTTTGTGGGAACTTGCAGTGCAAGGATTGGTTGCTGCATAACAATATTGACTGCACTTCAACGTTTCATTGGCTGTAAAGTGTTTTGGGATGCTTGGAGGATGTGAAAGGTGTGATACACAACCCTGCGAATTCAACAGCAGGATAGCTTCCAATGTAGGTGTCCTTTCTCAGGCCAAGAACCCCAAGGGTTCGAGGCACTGGTTGTGGTTAATCAGCAACATTGGGCAAACCGCATCATCCACAAGCCTGACACAAGACCCCCAAAGCAAGTTCCCTGCTCCGGGTTTCATCACTGCAAGCGGTTACCAGGGCGACAGAGGAAGCCTTTCATGGACATCTGAAAAACCTTTGATTTGATTTGATTTATTATTGTCACATGTATTAACATACAGTGAAAAGTATTGCTTCTTGCGCGCTATACTGACAAAGCATACCGTTCATAGAGAAGGAAAGGAGAGAGTGCAGAATGTGGCCTTACAGTCATAGTTAAGGTGTGGAGAAAGATCAACTTAGTGCAAGGTAGGTCCATTCAAAAGTCTGACAGCAGCAGGGAAGAAGCTGTTCTTGAGTTGATTGGTCTGTGTCCTCAGACTTTTGTATCTTTTTCCCGACTGAAGAAGGTGGAAGAGAGAATGTCCGGGGTGCGTGGGATCCTTAATTATGTTGGCTGCTTTGCCGAGGCAGCGGGAAGTGTAGACAGAGTCAATGGATGGGAGGCTGGTTTGCGTGATGGACTGGGCTACAGTCATGACCTTTTGTAGTTTATTGTGGACTTGGGCAGAGCAGGAGCCATACCAAGCTGTGATACAACCAGAAAGAATGCTTTCTATGGTGCATCTGTAAAAATTGGTGAGAGTCGTAGCTGACATGCCAAATTTCCTTAGTCTTCCGAGAAGGTAGATGGCGTTGGTGGGCTTTCTTAACTATAATGTCGGTATGGGGGGACCAGGACAGGTTGTTGGTGATCTGAACTTGAAGCTCTCGACCATTTCTACTTTGTCCCAGTTGATGGAGACAGGGGCATGTCCTCCTCTTTGCTTTCTGAAGTCGATGACTATCTCCTTCGTTTTGTTGACATTGAGGGAGAGATTATTGTCGCTGCACCAGTTCACCAGATTCTCTATCTCATTCCTGTACTCTGTCTCGTCATTGTTTGAGATCCAACCCACTACGGTGGTGTCGTCAGCAAACTTGAAAATCAAATTGGAGGGGGAAAATATATGACATCCCTATCAATTTGTGGGAATCCCTTGCTCGATAGCATCCAAACTAGAGAAGGAGCGTCTGTGAAGATACCAAGGTATCTTCCCAGGTGGAGACCAAGCAAAAGAACAGCAGAAAGAGAAACCCACCCGCCTCATATTACACACGAGCTGCCCCATCTGTAGTGAAGAGTGTGGATCCAGCATTGGACTGTTCAGTCACCTGAGGACCACAGTGGAAGAAAGTCAGCCTCGCTCCTGAGGGACTGCCTAAGAAGGAGACGATACAAATGAAGATCTTTCATTCTACCTTGGAAGTTTTATTATATGTCTTTGACTTCTTGAATTCCAGGAGATATCAGGACAAACCTGGAAGGTTGGCAACTGAAGTACGGTGTTGAGATAATGGATTAGCCATATTGAATGGCGGAGCAGGATCAAATGACCTACTCCTGCTCCTATTTTCTATGTTTCTAACTCCGATACCAAGTGGTCAGCACTGCTTCCTCACAGCGCAGGGACCCGGGTTCGATTCCCGGCTTGGGTCACTGTCTGTGCGGAGTCTGCACTTTCTACCCGTGTTTCCCCTGGATGCTCCAGCTTCCTCCCACAGTCCAAAGATGCGCAGGTTAGGTGCATTGGCCATGCTAAATTGACCCTAGTTTCGGGGAGATTAGCAGGGTAAATATGTGGGATTACGGGCATAGGGTGGGATTGTTGTCAGTCTAGGCTCGATGGGCCAAATGGCCTCCTTCTGTACTGTAGGGATTCTATGATTCTACGAAGTCTGTCTATCCCCACAAGGGCCAACGGTCCACTTAAATTTGATTTCCTACCAGTGTTTGGTATTCAGTAGGGATTACCACAAATCCAGTTGCTGCTAAGTGCTGTTTGTTTGAGCATTAGGTTTGGTTACAACTGGATTTGATGTCCCCCTCTCCAGCACTTTCTGATTTGACTGAACGGAACCTTTCAACGGGTATTTAGTGGGTGGAGGGACATGATTTGTGACTGCTCTTGCTGACTCTGGGTGATGCCACAGAATCTCAGATCCCCCAGACATTTGTTGTATAAATGACAGGAGAGGTTCAAGTGAAGAAAGTTAAAGTCTTTCAGAACAGAAGCAGGCCATTCAGCCCATTGTGCCTGTGCTAGCTCCTTGAAATAGCTGCACCACCCTCTGCTCTTTCCCCATAGCCTTTTAAACTTTTCCATTTCAATTATTCATCAAATTTCCACTTCAAAATTTGTTACAATTCAATTCGCTTCTGCCGCTTTTCAGATTGTAACAAATTGCTGCATCAATTATTTTCCCTTGTTCCCCCCTCTGCTTCTTTTGCCAATTATCTTAAATCTGAGTCACTGATAATGGTGACCAACTCTGGGTGGGAAGAATAAGTAACACCTCACCAGAGTGGGGGGGGGTTGGAGAGACAGTTGGAGGGGAGGAGGCTTTACTCTGTATCTAACCCCGTGCTGTACCTGTCCTGGGAGTGTTTGATGGGGACAGTGTAGAGGGAGCTTTACTCTGTATCTAACCCCGTGCTGTATCTGTCCTGGGAGTGTTTGATGGGGACAGTGTAGAGGGAGCTTTACTCTGTATCTAACCCCATGCTGTACCTGTCCTGGGAGTGTTTGATGGGGACAGTGTAGAGGGAGCTTTACGCTGTATCTAACCCCGTGCTGTACCTGTCCTGGGAGTGTTTGATGGGGACAGTGTAGAGGGAGCTTTACTCTGTATTTAACCCCATGGTATACCTGTGTTGGTAGTGTAAGGATTATAGAATCCCTACAGTGCAGAATGAAGCCATTTGACCCATCAAGCCTGCACCAACAACAATCCCACCCAGGCCCTATGCCCGTAATCGCATGTATTTACCCTCATAGTCCCACTGACACTAAGGGGCAATTTACCATGGATAATCAACCTAACCATACAAAGAGGGAGCTTTACTGTCTATCTAACCCTGCTGTACCTGCATGTAATTTTGAATTGATTTTTCAGTGGGGAAGTGCTGCTCTGTCAGAGGCGCTGTTTTTTGGGTGACATTTGAAGCTAATTCAGGCGGACATAAAACACCCCTGACACTGCCTGGGAAAGAATTAGCTTGGCGTTAATCGCTCTTGGGTTGTGTTAAGGGTGGGGACGGCACACGGGCGGCACGGTAGCACAGTGGTTAGCATTGCTGCCTCACAACGCCAGGGACCTGGGTTCGATTCCCAGCTTGGGTCACTGTCTGTGTTGAGTTTGCACATTCTCCCCATGTCTGTGTGGGTTTCCTCCGGGTGCTCCGGTTTCCTCCCACAGTCTGAATGACGTGCTGATAAGGTGCATTGACGCGAACAGGCGCTGGAGTGTGGCAACTAGGGGAATTTCACAGTAACTTCATTGCAGTGTTAATGTAAGCCTACTTGCGACTAATGAATAAACTTAACTGTGTCGTGCTAATTCAAGCACTCTGTCTGAGAGGTGACTGCAGCAGTAGGACGTTTTGGAGTGGGGGTGTCAGAGTGTAAAGTTTTGTTTAAAGTTTATTTTTTAGTATCACAACTTGGCTTAATTAACACTGCAATGAAGTTACTGTGAAAATCCCCCAGTCGCCACACTCCGCGCCTGTTCGGGTACACAGAGGGAGAATTTAGCACAGCCAATGCACCCTAACCCGCACGTCTTTTGGGCTGTGGGAGGAAACCGGAGCACCCGGAGGAAACCCACGCAGACACGGGGAGAACGTGCAGACTCGAAACAGACAGCGACCTGAGCCGGGAATCGAACCTGGCTCCCTGGCGCTGTGAGGCAGCAGTGCTAACCACTGTGCCACTGTGTAAGGATCAAGGGCACAGTCTCTTGGCATCGAGTCAATCTCTCATTTGTGTCATTGAGTTCATGGCAGCATGTGTTTTCTGCATTTCACTGCAGAGATACCAGGAGCTGGGTCAATCCACACAGGATCTATTCAGTCTGCTGGATTGAAATGTCATGATGTCGGAGAGTGTCGAATTCTGTGTCTGTGCACTGTTGGAGAACAGATATCCACTCCATCTGACGAAGGAGCTGTGCTCCGAAGGCTTATGGTATTTGCTACCAAATAAACCTGTTGGACTTTAACCTGGTGTTGTGAGACTTCTTACTGGGATTGAAATGTGTCAGGGCAGCTTATCAGTTTCCAGTGGGAATTGGGTGACTCTATGTCCTTGTATCAAAATCGATAAGTTTCATATCAGTGTCACTCAGTAAGATAAAGAGGCAATGGTTTTACTTGAACAAGTGTGGGACCAAACATCCAAAATGATTGGGTATTTAAATATTGATTCTGCTTCTACTAAAATGTTGTCTTTCACGGGATGTGGGTGTCGCTGGCTGGGCCAGCATTTGTTGCCCTTGAACTTTGTGTCTCACTCGGCCATTTCAGAGGGCAGTTAAGAGTCAACCACATTGCTGTGGGTCTGGAGTCAGAGGTAGGCCAGACCAGGTAAGGACAGTAGATTTCCTTTCCTAAATTCCATTAGTGAATCAGATGTTTTTTACAACAATTGATGATAGTTTCATGGTCACCGTTACTGAGACTAGGCTTTTAATTCCAGACTTATTGATTGAATTTAAATTCTACCAGCTGCTGTGGTGGGATTTGAACCTACATCTCCAGAACATTTGCCTGGGCCTCTGGATTACTAGCCCAGTGACATTACCACTGCACCACCATCTCCCCTCAAGTACATTCTTTTAAGTTGAAAATCAGGCTGGTGAAGTGTGAAGCCAAGCTTTATACAGTCTAACATTTATTTACAGAATGAAGCATTACAAGCATGTACCTTCAAACTCAGCTACAGCCCAGTTTTAGTAAATGTCTCTTTATATCTGCTCAAGTGAAATCCCAATTAATGCCCTCAATCTGCATATAATTAAACATAATTACAATTCCCACTCACACTAAACCTGTCCATCCTTCACTCCCTGCTTTCCAGTTCAGTAAGTAATGCACAGGGGAGGCAGTGGCGTAGTGGTATTGTCTCTGGACTAGTCATCCAAAGACTCAGGGTGATGCTCTAGGGACTGGGTTCGAATCCCGTTCACGGCAGGTGATGGAATTTGAATTCAACAAAAAAATCTGGAATTAAGAATCTACTGATGACCATGAAACCGTTGCCGATTGTTGGAAAAACCCATCTGGTTCACTAATGTTCTTTAGGGAAGGAAATCTGCCGTCCTTACCTGGTCTGGCCTACATGTGACTCCAGAACCACAGCCAATGTGGTTGACTCTCAACTGCCCTCTGAAATGGAGGGCAGCTAGGGGTGGGCAATAAATGCTGGCACAGCCAGCGATGCCCGCATCCCATGAATGAATTTTTTTTTAAATCAGAGAGGTGGTCCAGACATGGCGACCTCCTAATGTTCTGCATCATGTTTTGATTTTATCATGAGTTTTCTCTCCTGCATCTCCACTGCCGACTGGATTTTGTACCAGAAAGTTAGCAAATTCCCTCTTCGTTTATATCCCTGTTCCTCTCCCCAGTCCCATTTCGGCTGCGGTGCGAAGGCTTGGCTCCCGGTCCTTCTCTGCTGAAGAATTCATGCTACACTCTCCAGGAGAGATTTGCTCACACTGGGTGGCAGATAGGCTCAGTTGGGTGATTGACATGGGGAGAGGATGTGAGCGAGGAGCAGGCGGCTGAGGGAGGCAGTGGTGAAATTCTGTACAACTCCTGTTCCAAACCAATTATTTCTCAGCGTATCACTGTTAGCCATAATTGTTTGCAAGGCTGGGTGTATTCTTAGCTGTCCTGGGTTGGCGCAGTGGTTAGCGCTGCTGCCGCACAGCACCAGGGACCTGGGTTTGATTCCCAGCTTGACTCACTGGGTGGAATTTGCTGAGATTGATCTGATTTATTATTATTAGAATACAGTATTGTTTCTTGCGCGCTTCACAGACAAAGCATACTGTTCATAGGGCGGCACGGTAGCACAGTGGTTGGGCGGTACGGTAGCACAGTGGTTAGCACTGCTGCTTCACAGCTCCAGGGACCTGGGTTCGATTCCTGGCTTGGGTCACTGTGCGGAGTCTGCACGTTCTCTTCGTGTCTGCGTGGGTTTCCTCCGGGTGCCATATAAAGGGAAAGACTCTTAGTACTGTAGAGGATCAGAATGACCTTGGGGTCCGGGTCCATAGGACTCTAAAATTGGCCCGCAGTTGGAGGAGCTGGTTAAGAAGGCGTATGGTGTGCTGGCCTTTATCAATCGAGGGATTGAGTTTAGGAGTCTGGGGATAATGATGCAGCTATATAAGACCCTCGTCAGACCCCATTTGGAGTACTGTGCTCAGTTCTGGTCGCCTCATTACAGGAAGGATGTGGAAAAGATTGAAAGGGTGCAGAGGAGATTTACAAGGATGTTGCCTGGATTGAGTGGCATGCCTTATGAGGATAGGCTGAGGGAGCTCGGTCTTTTCTTCTTGGAGAGACATAGGATGAGAGGAGACCTAATAGAGGTATATAAGATGTTGAGAGGCATAGATCGGGTGGACTCTCAGAGGCTTTTTCCCAGGGTGGAAATGGCTGCTACGAGAGGACACAGGTTTAAGGTGCTGGGGGGTAGGTACAGGGGAGATGTTAGGGGGAAGTTTTTCACACAGTGGGTGGTGTGGCGAGTGGAATCGGCTGCTGTCAGTGGTGGTGGAGGCAAACTCAATAGGGTCTTTTAAGAGACTCCTGGATGAGTACATGGGACTTAATAGGATGGTGGGTTATAGGTAGGCCTAAAAGGTAGGGATGTGTTCGGCACAACTTGTGGGGCCGAAGGGCCTGTTTTGTGCTGTAGTTTTCTATGTTTCTATGCTCCGGTTTCCTCCCACAGTCCGAAGATGTGCGGGTTAAGTTGATTGGCCATGCTAAAATTGCCCCTTAGTGTCCTGAGATGCGTAGGTTAGAGGGGTTAGCGGGTAAATATGTAGGGATCTGGGGGTAGGGCCTGGGTGGGCTTGTGGTCGGTGCAGACTTGATGGGCCCAATGGCCTCTTTCTGCACTGTAGGGTTTCTATGATTCTATTCTATGAAAGGAGAGAGTGCAGAATGTGGTGTTACAGTTCTCGCGAGGGTGCAGAGAAAGGTCAACTTAATACGAGGTGGGTCTTTTCAAAAGTCTGATAGCAGCAGGGAAGAAGCTGTTCTTGAGTCGGTTGGAACCTGTCCTCAGACTTTTCTATCATTTTCTTGATGGAAGAAGGTGGAAGAGAGAGTCCGAGGTGCGTGGGGTCCTTAATTATGTTGGCTGCTTTTCCGAGGCAGCGGGAAGTGTAGACAGAGTCAATGGATGGGAGGCTGGTTTGCGTGATGGATTGGGCTTCATTCACGGCCCTTTGTGGTTTATTGCGGTCTTGGACAGAGCAGGAGCTGTACCAAGCTATGATACAACCAGAAGGAATGCTTTCTTTGGTGCATCTGTGAGAGTCGTAGCTGACAAGCCAAATTTCCTTAGTCTTCTGAAAATACAGAGGCATTGGTGGGCTTTCTTAACGATAGTGTCGGCGTGGGGGGGGACCAGGACAGGTTGTTGGTGATCTGGACACCTAAAAACTTGAAGCTCTCGACCATTTGCACTTTGTCCCATTGATGTAGACAGGGGCATGTTTTCCTTTACACTTCCTGAAGTCGATGACAATCTCCTTCGTCCTGAAGGAGAGATTATTGTCATCGCACCAGTTCACCAGATTCTCTATCTCATCCCTCCATCTCATCACTGTTTGAGATGCGACCCACTACGGTTGTGTCGTCAGCAAACTTGACAATCGAATTGGAGGGGAATTTGACCACACAGTCAGAGGTGTTTAAGGAGCTGGTGTGTAAGGGGCTGCTGAGTGTTCGAGGTTAAGGGTTGGCCAAGGTATCTCTCTGATGGTGTCACTGTGCGGTGTGAGGTTGGCAGGACTGGCTCATTGCCAATATGATTCAGTGGGTGGGGGCCAGAGGCAATGATTTGGGCTCCAGCTGCCAATTGCCCCATCCTTTTCTTCCTATATTTGTGATTACTGCCGGGAGCAGAGACACTCGGGGAGATACCCGCCAAACCCGATTGGACGTATTCCCGGAGGCTTCAACAGGTCAGAACCAGCCTTCAAGCGCCCCACCCACTGGAACAGCCTTTCCTTCTTTTACCTGAATAGAAAATAATTACTTCAGAGAAAATGTAATTTTTATCAATGCCTGCACCCCAGAGGGCAGTTGAGAGTCAACCACATTGCTATGGCTCTGGAGTCACATGGAGGCCAGACCAAGTAGGGATGGCAGATTTCCTTCCCTGAAGGACATTAGCGAACCAGATGGGTTTTTCCGACAATCGACAATAGTTTCATGGTCATCAGTAGATTCTTAATTCCAGATTTTTTTTATTGAATTCCAATTCCACCATCGGCCGTGGCGGGATTCAAACCCGGGTCCCTAGAACATTAGCTGAGTTTCAGGATTAATAGTCTAGCGATAATACCAATAGGCCATCGCCTCCCCTATTATCTCCATCAACACGGTTTCATTATTTCGATGACCATGTCAACAGCTCAGATTTATCACGCTGCCCGTTTAATATTCCTGGATTACGGACATTGCTTTGTGATGTCAACACGACTAAAGGAGAAGTTTAATTTCTCATCTAAATGGCGGCAACTTTAAAAACATGTCCCCGTCATTTTCCTTCCTCTGGTGTTTGTTTCCTTATCTTGCCGTCGTGGTTCCGGGTGATGTGTCACATGACTTCCCGCAGAGCCTGGGTCAATCCTGGTGGGCGGGCGGGCAACCCCGTCACTCGCCCAGTTTCCGGCAGGTGGTCAGGGCTAAAATCGGGTGAAAATTGGACTACGACTTACAAGGAATGGGCTCGATAAATGCCTGGCTTGGAAGAGGATTGAGGGATGAGAGGGATAATGCTGGACATAATGAGATTGATGGTTTCTTAGCTGCTAGGGCCTGACAGTATCAGGTCAAGTTAGACAGCTGGCTGGGGGATGAATAATGTAAAACGCAAGGTTCCATAAACAGGATACCGTTATCCTTGAATCACCCTCAGGGGATTAATTTAGTTGGGTAGAATCCATGATGGAACAGATTGCACAGACGCAGCGAGCGGAATGTTGACTGTATGATTGACGTCTCTTTATTAATCATCAGGCTTTAGCACCAAGCCCAGCCGTGGCTCAGTGTCTAGCACCCTCCACTTGGAGAGTTGGCTTTCTGTGATCTTCCTGTTTGTTTCACTGGTCCCACTGCACTGGTACCCCCCCCAACCCCCACTGCCCCCTCTCCCCCACCCCCACCCCCCCCACCCCCGGGCCTCTGCTCAGGCAGTCCTCACCCCCTCACTTGCAGAGCACAGGCATCACCCCGCCACCCCACCCCCTTCTCCCCACCCCACAGCCCTGGTACCCCCCTGCTCTCAAAGTCCTCATCCTCTCACAGCACAGGCATCACCCCACTCCTTCCCCTCACCAGGTCTCACAGCCCTGGCAACACCCAAACCTCATCCCCTATCCCCCACCCTCACAGTCCTGGCCACACCCCCCTACCCCGCTCTGATAGACTCCCAAGCCAGAGTGACCTTTGATCTCCTCTGCTAGAGTTGGCCAGTCTGGCTTTAGTGGGAAATCTCGGCTGTGTGCCCACAGCACAGCACTGTGGGAGTGCTGCACTGTCAGAGGTACTGTCTTTCAGATGAGACCTTAAGCCATGACCCTGCTTGCCCAATTGGGTTGGTATGACAGTCCCCGCAGCGACTATTCTGCAGGGGAGCTGGAGAATTCTCCTGGGTGCTGCAGACAATAATTATCCCTCAGTCTGCTCACCTTTATGATGCTGTTGGTGGGAACAGCAGTGATTGGTTACTGTGTTTCCCACATTGCAACACTTCAGAAAGACATCATTGGCTGTAAAAGCACTTTGGGACATAGCGAGGTTGTGAAAAGTGCCAGATAAATTTTGGGGAGATGATGGCCTGCCTGTGTGGTTATTATTAATCCAGAAACACAGCTAATGTTCTGGGGACCCGGGTTCGAATCCCGCCACGGCAGATGGTGGAAAGTGAATTCAAAAAAAAAATACCTGGAATTAAGAATCTACTGATGACCATGAAACCATTGTCGATTGTCAGAAAAACCCATCTGGTTCACTGATGTCCTTTAGGGAAGGAAATCTGCCGTCCTTACCCAGTCTGGCCTAGAGGTGACTCCAGACCCACAGCAATGTGGTTGACTCTTAAATGCCCTCGGGCAACTAGGGATGGGCAATAAATACTGGCCCAGCCAGCGACACCCATGTTCCATGAATGAATAAAAAATTAATGAAGGTCTAAATGTTCTTCCTTTTGTTAAATGGGAGAGGGGATGAGTGCAGCAGATGGGAGTCAGTTCCTGGCAATTACTTTCATATGGTTCACGTTGTGTGTTACACAAGGACACCAGCATTTACTGTGTTCACATGACGTGATACTTTGCACTCCAGTTTGAAAGATTATTCCATTTATTCAAGGATCTGCATGTCGATATCACAGTGTCACTGCCGAGGTACGAATAGATTTACACCTGGAGAGGCTGTGGGTGCTTTAAGATCTCTCAGTCATGTTAATGTGGAACTGGTGTCCGGTTAAGTAGAGCCATTGCTGCAGTAATTGAAACCCTCGAGTGTCATTTACAGAAGCTGTGATAATGGAACTCTCTCCGGGTGTTTGAGGAAGTCCAGCTCTGTCTGCTTTCATTTATTCTGATGTTTAACAGTTGGTAGCAGCTTCTTTGTGACTCGGGATCAGAAATTCTTCTGTCTGTGACATTTTATGATGTGGAGATGCCGGCGTTGGACTGGGGTAAACACAGTAAGAAGTTTAACAACACCAGGTTAAAGTCCAACAGGTTTATTTGGTAGCAAAAGCCACACAAGCTTTCGAAGCTCTAAGCCCCTTCTTCAGGTGAGTGGGAATTCTGTTCACAAACAGAGCTTATAAAGACACAGACTCAATTTACATGAATAATGGTTGGGATGCGAATACTTACAACTAATCAAGTCTTTAAGAAACAAAACAATGGGAGTGGAGAGAGCGAAACTGGGAGTGTCCGCAGCAAACTACCCAGCTTCAGGAGAACAGTGACCAAGACACCACACAACCCTGCCACAGCAACCTCTGCAAGACGTGCCGGATCATCAACACAGATGCCATCATCTCACGTGAGAACACCATCCACCAGGTACACGGTACATACTCTTGCAACTCGGCCAACGTTGTCTACCTGATACGCTGCAAGAAAGGATGTCCCGAGGCATGGTACATTGGGGAAACTATGCAGACGCTGCGACAACGGATGAATGAACACCGCTCGACAATCACCAGGCAAGACTGTTCTCTTCCTGTTGGGGAGCACTTCGGCGGTCACGGGCATTCGGCCTCTGATATTCGGGTAAGCGTTCTCCAAGGCGGCCTTCGTGACACACGACAGCGCAGAGTCGCTGAGCAGAAACTGATAGCCAAGTTCCGCACACACGAGGACGGCCTCAACCGGGGTATTGGGTTCATGTCACACTATTTGTAACTCCCACAGTTGCGTGGACCTGCAGAGTTTCACTAGCTGTCTTGTCTGGAGACAATACACATCTTTTTAGCCTGTCTTGATGCTCTCTCCAATCCCATTGTTTTTTTTCTTAAAGACTTGATTAGTTGTAAGTATTCGCATTCCAACCATTATTCATGTAAATTGAGTCTGTGTCTTTATAAGCTCTGTTTGTGAACAGAATTCCCACTCACCTGAAGAAGGGGCTTAGAGCTTCGAAAGCTTGTGTGGCTTTTGCTACCAAATAAACCTGTTGGACTTTAACCTGGTGTTGTTAAACTTCTTACTGTGTGACATTTTAACCAGTGGAATTAATTCACATTTATATATGTACATGTTTTCATTTGATGGATGTGGGCGTCGCTGGATGGGCCAGCATTCATTGCCCATCTCTAATTGCCCCTTGAGAAGGTGGTGGTGAGCTGCCTTCTTGAACCGCTGGAGTCCATGTGGTGTAGGTACATCCACAGTGCTGTTCGGGAGGGATTTTCAGGATTTTGATCCAGCGACAGTGAAGGAACAGCTGACATATTTCCAAGTCAGGGTGGTGAGTGACTCGGAGGGGATCTTCCAGGTAGTGGTGTTCCCAGGTATCTGCTGCTCTTCTCCTTCTTGGTGGTAGCGGTTGTGGGTTTGGAAGGTGCTGTTGAAGGTGAGTTTCTGAAGTGCATCTTGTAGATGGAGAGGAACAGGAATGATAAAGATGCCAAATTCCGTTTGATTCTTATTGAAAGCACTGCAATGCTGTCACTGTGTTGGTGGTGAAGGGAATGAATGTTTGTGGAAGGGGTAGCAATCAAGCAGGGCTGCTTTGCACTGGATGTTCATCGAATCATAGGAACCCTACAGTCAGAAGGAGCCATTCAGCCCATCGAGTCTGCACCGACAACAATCCCACCCCAGGCCCGATCCCCACAACCGCACACATTTACCCCACTGATCCCTCTAACCTACTCATCCCGGGATACTAAAGGGCAATTTAGCATGGCCAATCAACCTGACCCACACATCATGTTGTTAAGCTCCTTGAGTGTTGTTGGAGCTGCTCATCCAGGCAAGTGGGGAGTATTCCATCACACTCCTGACTTGTGCCTTGTAGATGGTGGACAGGCTTTGGAGAGTCAGGAGGTGAGTTACTCACTGCAGGATTCCCAGCCTCTGATGTGCTCTGGTAGCCACAGTATTTATATGGCGAGTCCAGTTCAGTTTCTGGTCAATGATAACCCCCAGGATGTTGATAGTGGGGGATTCAGTGATCATAATGCCATCGAATGTCAAGGGGAAATGGTTAGATTCTTTCTTGTTGGAGATGGTAATTGCCTGGTACTTACGTGGCACCAATGTTACTTGTCACGTGTTATCCAAGCCTGAATGTTGTCCAGGTCTTGCTGCATTTGGACACGGACTGCTTCAGCATCTGAGGAGCTGCAAACGTTGCTGAACGTTGTTCAATCCCATGGCATCACCGACATATCCAAGTTGTAACAGAGTGAACAGGAAGGTCCTTTGTGAGGGGTTGTGGGTTTTAAACAGACAGAAAAGACTTGGTTTGCACATGTAGATTCAAAGTAACATACAACAGGTTTTATTGAAGAGCTGCTCTCTGAACTGCACCAAATACAAAACTGAAAGTAAAACAGCAACCTCTGCAAACAACCTCATGACATCACCTTCAAATCATGTAATTAGCTCTTAAAGCAACCTGCAACCCTTTTAAATATATGATACAAGTTATTTTTAAAGTCAACGGTTTCTGTCTCTATCACCTTTTCAGGCAGTGAGTTCCTGATATCCATTTCCCTCGGGAAAGATTTCCCCTTGAGCTTCCTCTATACCTCCTCCCTCTCACAATAAACCTATGCCCTCTGGTTATAGACCCCTCAACCAAGGGAAAAAGGACCTTCCTATCTTGATAATTTTATCCACTTCAATTAAAGCTCCTCTCAGCCTCCTCTGTTACAAAGAAAACAATCCCACCCTATCCTATCTTCCCTTGGAACTAAAATTCTCCAATCCAGGTAATTCTCCTCTGTATTCTCTCTGGGATTGTCCCTTTGGTATCGTAACCAAAACTGCCCACAGTACTCCAGCATGGCGGCACAGTGGTTAGCACCGCCGCCTCACAACACCAGGGACCCGGGTTTGATTTCCGGCTTGGGTCACTGTCTGTGCTGAGTCTGCACGTTCTCCCCGTGTCTGCGTGGGTTTCCTCCGGGTGCTCCAGTTTCCTCCCACAGTCCGAAAGATGTGCTGGTTAGGCGATGCTAAATTCTCCCTCAGTGTACCCGAACAGGTGCCTGAGTGTGGCAACTGGGGGATTTTCACAGTAACTTCATTGCAGTGCTAATGTAAGCCTACTGGTGACACTAATAAAATAAACTTTAAACTTTAGATGTGGCCTAACTAGTGTTTTATACAATGGCAGCTCATCCAAGCTCCTAAATTCAATGCTCTGGCTAATAAAGGTGAGTGTATAGAACCAGGAAATGCTGGAAAATCTCAGCAGATCTGGCAGCCTCTGTGGAGCGAGGATGTTTCGAGCCCCTATGACTTTTCTACAGAAGACAAATGTGTGTCTTTGTGACTCCCCCGATTATATCTGGAGTTGCCAGATGAGACTGAACAGAGTTCTGTGAGTGAGCGTCAGAATAAAACTCTCCCCATCATTTTAACCAGAGCTAACAGATTCCAGATGTTAGACTCAGACTCAAAATGCTGAGATGCTGGCAATCTGAAATAAAGTACAGTAAGAAGTCTCACAACACCAGGTTAAAGTCCAACAGGTTTATTTGGTAGCAAATACCATAAGCTTTCGGAGCACTGCTCCTTCGTCAGATGGAGTGGATATCTGCTCTCAAACAGTGCACAGAGACACAGAAATCAAGTTACAGAATACTAATTAAAATGCGAATCTCTACAGCCAGCCAGGTCTTAAAGGTACAGACAATGTGGGTGGAGGGAGCATTCAACACAGGTTAAAGAGATGTGTATTGTCTCCAGACAGAACACTGAAATAAAAACAGGGAATCCTGGAAAAGCTCCGCAGCTTTTTTCCATGAGCTGTGGGTGTCACTGGCTGGGCGAATATTTATTGTCCCTCCCTAATTGCCCCTGAACTGAGTGTCTCGCTCGGCCATTTCAGAGGGCAGTTAAGAGTCGACCACATTGCTGTGGCTCTGGAGTCACAGGTAGGCCAGACCAGGGAAGAATCGCAGATTTCCTTCCCTAAAGGACATTAGAGTCATAGAAGTTTACAGCATGGAAACAGGCCCTTTGGCCCAACTTGTCCATGCCGCCCTTTTTGTTTAAAACCCCTAAGCAAATCCCAATTGCCCGCATTTGGCCCATATCCCTCTATACCCATCGTACCCATGTAACTATCTAAATGCTTTTTAAAAGATAAAATTGTACCCGCCTCTACTACTACCTCTGGCAGCTTGTTCCAGACACCCATCACTCTCTGTGTGAAAAAATTGCCCCTCTGGACACTTTTGTATCTCTCCCCTCTCACCTTAAACCTATGCCCTCTAGTTTTAGACTCCCCTACCTTTGAGAAAAGATATTGACTATCTACCTTGTCTTTGCCCCTCATTATTTTATAGACCTCTATAAGGTCACTCCTCAGCCTCCTACGCTCCAGAGAAAAAAGTCCCAATCTATCCAGCCTCTCCTTATAACTCAATCCATCAAGTCCCGGTTCACATTAGTGAACCAGATGGGTTTTTCCGACAATCAATGATAGTTTCATGGTCACTGTTACTGAGACGAGGTTTATATTCCAGATTTATTAATTGAATTTAAATTCCACCAGTTGCCGTGATGGGATTTGAACCCATATCCCCAAAGTATTATTCTGGGCCTCTGTATTACCAGCCCATGCCAACCGACTAAAGAACAGCTTCTTCCCTGCTTCCATCGGACTTTTGAATGGACCTACCTCACGCTAAGTTGATCTTTCTCTACACCCTGGCTGTGACTGTAACACTACATTCTGCACTCTCTCCTTTCCTTCTCTATGAACAGTATGCTTTATCTGTGTAGTGCGCAAGAAACAATACATTTCACTGTATCCCAATATATGTGACAATAATAAATCAAATAGAATCAGTAACATTCCTGCGAGGCCACCATTATCCCCCCACCAATGCGCTGACATTTAATGAGATGGGCGGCTCGGTGGCACAGTGGTTAGCACTGCTGCCCCACAGAGTCAGGGACCCGGGTTCGATTCCCGGCTTGGGTCACTGTCTGTGTGGAGTTTGCATGTTCTCCCCGTGTCTCCCCATGCATTTCCTCCGGGCGCTCCGGTTTCCTCCCACAGTCCAAAGACTAGGTAAGGTGGATTGACCATGCTAAATTGCCCCTTAATGTCAGGGGGACTAGCTGGGGTTATGGGGAAAAGGCCTGAGTGGGATTGTGGTTGGTGCAAACATGATGGGCTGAATGGCCTCCTTCTGCACTGTAGGATTCTATGATTTTGTGAGATCATGGCTGATCTATCACCTCAATTTCAACTTTGCGCCCTTATCCCTCGTTTCAGATTTAAGCCATTAACCTTTCACAATGACTGGCAAAGGTTGGAGGTGTTTTAAGATTGGAGGTTTTAAACAAGGACCCTAGGCAGGGCAGGCAAGAACGAAGGAATTCCATTTCTATAGCGCCTTTGACAACCTCAGGAAGGCTCAAAGGACCTTACAGCCAATGAAGTACTTTCTTTAATCAAGTGTACTCATTGTCGTAATGCAGAAAACATGGCAGACAATTTGTGCACAGCAAGATCCCACAAAGAGGCATGTGATAATGAGTAGATATTTGGACTTCTAGTGCTGTCGACTGAGGGATAAGTATTGGCCCAGGACACCGGGAAGATCCACCCTGCTCTTCTAGCTGTAAGATCTTGTGTATCTACCCAAGAAGGCAGGCAGAGCCATGATTTAATATTTCTCACCAAGGGACAGCACCGGGACAGTGCAGCACTCCCTCAGTACCAGGAGCTGAGAGTGTCAGCACAGGGGCCGGATTCTCTGATCTCGTCCATGCTCCCTCCGCTGCCAGTGAGAGTGGAGAATTTGGCGTTCCAGATAAAATCCCATTTACCTCAGCAGCACCGGAGAATCCCAGCCACGAACGAGGATGGAGAGTTTCGGCACAAATTTCTGGGCTCATGTCTCTGGAGCAGCACTTCAACCCACGACCTCAGTCTCCTTACTTGAGAAAGGATATACTGGCACTGGAGGGGGTGCAGAGGAGATTCACTAGGTTGATTCCAGAGTTGAGAGGGTTGGCTTGTGAGGAGAGACTGAGTAGACTGGGGCTATACTCATTGGAATTCAGAAGAATGAGGGGAGATCTTATAGAAACATACAAGATTGTGAAGGGAATAGATAAGATTGGGAGGTTGTTTCCACTGGCGGGTGAAACTAGAACTAGGGGGCATGGCCTCAAAATAAGGAAGAGCAGATTTAGGACTGATTTGAGGAGGAACTTCTTCACCCAAAGGGTTGTGAATCTGTGGAATTCCCTGCCCAATGAAGCAGTTGAGGCTACCTCATTGAATGTTTTTAAGGCAAGGATAGATAAATTTTTGAACAGTAAAGGAATTAAGGGTTATGGTGAGCGGGCGGGTAAGTGGAGCTGAGTCCACAAAAAGACCAGCCATGATCTTATTGAATGGCGGAGCAGGCTCGAGGGGCCAGATGGCCTTCTCCTGCTCCTAGTTCTTATGACCTTCCACCTCAAGGAGGAAAGTGTTACCCGCTGAGCCAAGGCCAACACAACAGAGCTGGCGACAAGTTTAGGACTGAGCTGTGTGATGTACAGGGTGGCACAGTATTTTTATTGTTCAACCCTCTTCTCTTCAGCAGGAACGGGTACCGATGGGACGTGGGACATTGAAGGGTGATGATCTAATTCGAGGCAAAAGGCAAATTTTCGGTGAGTTCGTTTTGTTTTAATCATTTATGGGACACGGGCGTCGCTGGCTGGGCTAGCATTTATTGCTCATCCCTAGTTGCAATTGTTCAGAGGGCAGTTGAGAGTCAACCACATTGCTGCAGTTCTGAAGTCACATGTTGGCCAGACCAGGTAAGGACAGCAGATTTCCTTCCCTAAAGGGCATTAGTAAACCAGGTGGGGTTTTTTTGACAATGGCTTCACAGTCATCAATAGATTCTTAATTCCAGATATTTTGTATTGAATTCAAATTCTACCATCTGCCATGACGGGATTCGAACCCAGGTCATTAGCTGAGATTCTAGATTCATAACCCAGCGATAATACCACTAGGCCATCGCCTCCCTTTGCTTTCTGCCAGAGTCTTAGAGCTGGAGTTTTAGAACAGGATTGGGTATGTCACATCAGTGACTGGAGCGTCTGCTGGAAGAATAAAGGGCAGGAAGGAAAGTCGATAGAGTGAGCTTCGCCCTGGCTCGCGCCCAGGCCTGGGAAATGGTTCAGAGCTGGCCTGCTTTGCTGTCATTCTTTCTTGGCCACAGGTTTAGATAGTCACCGGGTCTTCTAAACAGAGTGTGTGCCAAAATCCCAGGCGATAAGCTGCCAGGTGAATAATATCAATCTGCTTCTCATTTGCCAAGCAGCCTGGCAGACCATGATCAAATCGCTCAGCAAAAAGGAATTGGGTTTTGGTGCAAAATGTAACAAAGAATCGGAGAATCTTCACAGAAAAAGGCCATTCGATCCTTTGTGCCTCTGCCAGCCCTCTGAAAAAGTCCCAGTCTCTTTCCTTTGATTTGATTTGATTTATTATTGTCACATGTACTGGAATACAGAGAAAAGTATTGTTTCTTGCTGCTAGACAGATAAAGCATACCATTCATAGAGAAGGAAAGGAGAGAGTGCAGAAATTGTATTTATTTATTAGTCACAAGTAAGGCTTACATTAACACTGCAATGAAGTTACTGTGAAATTCCCCTAGTCGCCACAGTCCGGCGCCTGTTCGGGTCAATGCACCCTAACCAGCACATCTTTCAGAATGTGGGAGGAAACCAGAGCACCCGGAGGAAACCCACGCAGACACAGGGAGAACGTGCAAACTCCACACAGACAGTGACCCAAGCCGGGTCCCTGGCGCTGTGAAGCAGCATGCTAACCATTGTGCTACCGTGCCACCCGTATGGTAGTATGTAATGTTACAGTCATAGCGAGGGTGTAGAGAAAGATCAACTTGGTGCGAGGTAGGTCCATTCAAAAGTCTGATGGCAGCAGGGAAGAAGCTGTTCTTGAGTCGGTTGGTACGTGATCTCAGACTTCTGTATCTTTTTCCCGAAGGAAGAAGGTGGAAGAGAGAATGTCCGGGGTGCTTGGGGTCCTTAATTATGCTGGCTGCTTGGCCGAGGCAGCGGGAAGTGTAGACAGAGTCAATGGATGGGAGAGCCCAGAGCTTCCTCACTTCCCCAAAGCCCTGCAAATATTTATCCTTCAAGTATTCATCCAACTTCCATCTGGAAATTACTAATGAACTAATTGCATTGTCCTTTCAGGCAACATATTCCAGATCATCCTAACTGACTTCCAACAGTGAATTATGTCTTGCCAATAAAGCTTGAAGGATTTTTTCAGGGTAGTGTTTTACTAATCATATTTGTTTTCTTATTTATTTGTCATGGGGGTTGGGGGGGGGAGGAGGGGGTGGGGGGGTGAATGACACTTGGAGGACCAACATTTTATTGCCCTGCCCTAGTTGTCTTGAGGGCATTAAGAGTCGCCATGTGGTTAGAGACTGGAGTTCCGTAGACAGGGCCAGTTAGAGATGACATCTTCCTCTTTCCCTGAAGGACGGTGAGGTAACAGTTGGAGTTTTAGCCCAATTACTGGCATAGAAATGACAATGGACAGCTAAAAGATCCACCAAGCCTGACCCAGATCACAGTGAAGCCTTGTATTTTTTTTAACAGGATGTGGGCATCGCTGGCTAGGACCAGCATTTGTTGCCCATTCCTAATTGCCCTTGAGAAGATGGTGGTGAGCTGCCTTCTTGAACCTTAGAAACATAGAAACTAAAAGCAGGAATAGGCCATTCGGCCCTTCGAACCTGCTCCACCATTCATTATGATCATGGCTGATCATCAAATTCAACATCCTGATTCCCCCCTTGCCCTCCCATATCCATTGATCTCTTTATCCCCAAGAGCTATATCTAATTTCTTCTTGAAGTCAGACATTTTGGCCTCAACTACATTCTGTGGTAGTGAATTCCACACATTTACCACTCTCCAGGTGAAAATAATTCTCCTCACCTCAATTCTAAAACGTTTACCCTTTATCCTCAAACTATGACCCCTAGTTTTGAACTCCTCCACCACTGCAGTTGTGTGGTGTAGGTACACCCACAGTGCTGCTAGGGAGGGAGTTCCAAAATTTTGATCCAGTGGCACTGAAGGAACTGTGATATATTTCCAAGTCAGGGTGGTATGTGGGCATGGAGGGGTATTTGCAGATGGTGGAGTTCCCGTGCACCTGCTGCCCTTGTCCTTTTAGGTGGTAAAAGTCACAGGTTTGGAAAGTGCTGTCGAAGGAGCCTTGATGAGTTACTTCAGTGTATCTTACAGATGGTCTGTACTGCAGCCATTGTGTGCCAGTGGTGGAGGGAGTGAGTGTTAAAGGTGGTGAAAGGCAATCAAGCAGGGTTGCTTTCTCCTGGATGGTGTCAAACTTCTTAGAGTCATAGAGGTTTACAGCATGGAAACAGATCCTTCGGCCCAACCTGTCCACGCCGCCCCTTCTTTAACTCCTAAGTTAGTAGCAATTGCCCACGTTTGGCCCATATCCCTCTAAACCCATCTTATCCATGTAACTGTCTAAATGCTCTTTAAAAGACAAAATTGTTCCCACCTCTACTACTACCTCTGACAGCTTGTTCCAGACACACCACCCTCTGTGTGAAAAAATTGCCCCTCTGGACCCTTTTGTATCTCTCCCCTCTCACCTTAAACCTATGCCCTCTAGTTTTAGACTCCCCTACCTTTGGGAAAAGATATTGACTATCCAGCTGCTCTATGCACCTTATTATTTTATAGATCTCTACAAGATCATCCCCTCAGCCTCCTACACTCCAGAGAAAAAAGTCCCAGTCTATCCAGCCTCTCCTTATAACTCAAACCATCAAGTCCCGGTAATATCCTAGTAAATCTCTTCTGCATTCTTTCTAGTTTAATAATATCCTTTCTATAAGAGGGTGACCAGAATTGCACACAGTATTCCAAGTGTGGCCTTACCAATGTCTTGTACAACTTCAACAAGACGTCCCAACTCCTGTATTCAGTGTTCTGACTGATGAAACCAAGCATACCGAATGCCTTCTTCACCACTCTGTCCACCTGTGACTCCACTTTTAAGGAGCTATGAACCTGTATCCCTAGATCTCTTTGTTCTATAACTCTCCCCAGCGCCCTACCATTAACTGAATAAGTCCTGCCCTGGTTCGATCTACGAACATGCATCACCTCGCATTTATCTAAGTTAAACTCCATCTGCCATTCATCAGCCCACTGGCCCAATTGATCAGGATCCCGTTGCAATCTTTCTTCACTGTCCACTATGCCACTAATTTTGGTGTCATCTGCAAATTTACTAACCATGCTTATTAAATTCTCATCCAAATCATTAATATAAATGACAAATAACAGTGGACCCAGCACCGATCCCCGAGGCACACCGCTGGTCACAGGCCTCCAGTTTGAAAAACAACCCTCTACAACCGCCCTGTCTTCTGTCTCAAGCCAATGTTGTATCCATTTGGCTACCTCACCCTGGATCCCGTGAGATTTAACCTCATGCAACAACCTACCATGCAGTACCTTGTCAAAGGCCTTGCTAAAGTCCATGTAGACAACATCAGCTGCACTGCCTCCATCTACCTTCCTGGTTACCCCTTCAAAAAACTCAATCAAATTTGTGAGACATGATTTTCCACTCACAAAGCCATGCTGACTGTCCCTAATCAGCCCTTGTTTCTCTAAATGCCTGTAGATCCTGTCTCTCAAAATACCTTCCAACAATTTACCCACCACAGATGTGAGGCTCACTGGCCTGTAGTTCCCAGGCTTTTCCCTTCAGCCCTTGTTAAACAAAGGCACAACATTTGCCACCCTCCAATCTTCAGGCACCTCACCTGTGACTATCAATGATTCAAATATCTCTGCTAGGGGACCCGCAATTTCCTCCCCAGCCTCCCACAATGTCCTGGGATGCACTTCATCAGATCCTGGGGATTTAGCTACCTTGATTCGCTTTAAGACTTCCAGCACCCCCTTCTCTGTAATATGTACACTCCTCAATACATCACTATTTATTTCCCCAAGTTCCCTAACATCCATGCTTTTCTCAACAGTAAATACTGATGAGAAATATTAATTTAGGATCTCACCCATCTCTTGTGGATCCGCACAACACATCTTGAGTGTTGTTGTAGCTGCACCCATCCAGACAGGTGGAGAGTATTCCATTGCCCTCCTGACTTGTGTCTTGTAGATGGTGGGCAGGTCATGTGTCACAGTATAGACACACTCCTCACTCCACCGAGGACCGTGTGAACCCCTGACAGAGCTGAAAAACCAGATTAAAAACTCCGGCCAACTGTGAGGAACAGAGAGATGGGAAGCTCCTGTCTGACCACCCCCCACCCCTCCCTCCCCAATCCCTCAGGCGATCACAGCAACTCTGAGGCTGCTCCTCTGCTCAGTACCTGCCTCATTACCAGACCACAACTCTCCAATGAATTCATTTTCCCAATTTGCTATGAACTAACTCCCTCCCGGTTACGGATCTTATACCATAACCGCTAGATTGCCATACCCAAGTTCAGAGGAGAGGGGAGGACGAGGTATATGTATGCGATCCCTGAGCTCTGGAATTCCCTCCCTAAACCTCTTCACCTTTCTTGACTCCTAAAATGTCCCTTAAAACCTCCCGCTTTGACCATCTGTCCTCCATCAGCTCTGCACTGGAGTCAACCCTAACTTTATGCTCAGGTCTCTGGAGCGGGGACTTGAACCCACGACCGTCTGCCTTTAGGCCAGAGAGCGACAGAGTAAGTTTGTTCTTTCAGTCAGTTTGTCTAACTTTGTTTCTGTCTTTCTTTCAATCGCAATTATGTAGAATGAGAGTAAACGGGGATGCAGCGATTGGGGGATATGCAGCAATCTGGGGATATGCAGCAATCTGGGGGATATGCAGCAATCTGGGGGATATGCAGCAATCTGGGGGATATGCAGCAATCTGGGGGATATGCAGCAATCTGGGGGATATGCAGCAATCTGGGGGATATGCAGCAATCTGGGGGATATGCAATGATCTGGGGGGGATATGCAGCGATCTGGGGGGGATATATAGAAATCTGGGGGATATGCAGTAAAACTGGGGGATATGCAGGGATGTGGGGGGATATGCAGTAAAACTGGGGAATATGCAGGGATGTGGGGGGATATGCAAGGGTCTGTGGAGACAGCAACATTGTGGTGATGTGACTGGGCTAGAGGCCAAGGCTGATGCTCTGGGGACACGGGTTCAAGTCCAGCCACAACAGCTGGTGGAATTTAAATCCAATTAACAAATTTGGAATTGTAAAAACTCATCTGGTCTGTTAATGTCCTTTCGGGAAGAACATCTACCATCCTTACGTGATCTGGTTTACAGGTAATTTCAGAGGAGAAATGTGTATTAATGGTCCAGCGAGCCACTCAGTTCAGAGGGGAATCAGGAATGAACACCAAATGCTGGCCTTGGCAGCGATGCCCACATCCCATGGAAGAATAAAAAAGTAAGGATTCTACACGGTGGAAATTTAACTAAGTGAATTTGATCTATTATGATTGAACACAATTAGGAATTAGTTTTCAATCCATAGTCATTCTATGACAGTCATGGGGAGGGGATGGCCTAGTGGTATTATCACTAGACTATTAATCCAGAAACTCAGCTAATGTTCTGGGGATCAGGGCTCGAATCCCATCATGGGAGATGGTGGAATTTGAATTTGATAAAAAATATCTGGAATTAAGAATCGACCAGGTTTCTGCATATCCCCCAGATTGCTGCATATCCCCCAGATTGTTGCATATCCCCCAGATTGCTGCATATCCCCCAGATTGTTGCATATCCCCCAGATTGCTGCATATCCCCCAATCGCTGCATCCCCGTTTACTCTCATTCTATATAATTGCAATTGAAAGAAAGACAGAAACAAAGTAAGACAAACTGACTGAAAGAACAAACTTACTCTGTCGCTCTCTGGCCTGAAGGCAGACGATCGTGGGTTCAAGTCCCCGCTCCAGAGACCTGAGCATAAAGTCAGGATCGATTGTCGGAAAAACCCACCAAGTTCACTAATGTCCTTCAGGGAAGGAAATCTGCCGTCCTTACCCAGTCTGGCCTACATGTGACTCCAGAGCCACAGCAACGTGGTTGACTCTCAACTGCCCTCCAGGGACAACTAGGGATGGGCAATAAATGCTGGCCCAGCCAGCGACACCCATGTCCCACGAATGAATAAAAAACCTACTTGAATGTCTGTTGGTTTATCTGCAATTATTTTAATACTTTAATACCTGCCCATATAAGTAACAGAGTCAGGGTAGTGTTGCTTTGACTCCGAGGCTGTTTAAAAATTAATTAGCGCATGATTTCAGGGGAGGTATTTAAGTGTTGCGGAGCTCTCAGAAACACCACATCCACAAGAAAAGCCATTAATTACACACAAACTATCAAAGTGCTAATTGTAAGCTTCTGTCTCCCGAGTTTGGAAGAGGAAAGACATTCTGACAGTGGTGTGGGAGATGTGGAGAGAGGATCTGTGCGATCAGAGTCTGTGCCTTGCTGTGTGTTCCCAGATCTGTGTGAAACTAGCTCCGGAATTGGAGACTAATTCGCGAGTCTTCTATCTGGCAGGGTAACAGGTTTCTCAGGGAAGAGCAGACAGTGGCTGCACAATGGCCCACAATGGCTCCCGGTCCCCGAGTATTTCTATTTTAAAATTTCCAAAATCTCTGCACTTCCCAAATTCCGGCCTCTCCCATTTTCATTGCACCGTCATTGGTGGCCATACCCTTCAGCTGCCTGGCCCTAAGCTCTGGAACTCCCTCCATAAACCTCTCCACCTCTATCTCTCCTTTTAAGATGCTCCTTAAAACCTACCTACCTGGTCCCAACATCTTCCTCTTGGGAAGGTCCTTCTGCAAATCTCTGAGGCACCCTCCAACTCAAGGCCAAGGGAGGTCCGCTCTGAAACCATTAAAAATCCTTACCCTTTCTTTCCCCACACAAGGAGATTTTGTAACACCAGGAGGCATAACTCCCCATTGCATGCTAACTGGAGTCAAGGGGAAGGTATTTTTTCCTTAGGGATGTGCAAGGAAGGCAGCCTTGCTGGGACAGCTCACATCCCAAACAGAAAGATGTACAAAAAAAATCCTTAGAGTCATTAGCACAATTTCAAAACTAACTTCAATACAAAATATAGGGACTCAGTACAGAGAGACTTAAATTTCTATAGTGCTTTTCACGCTCTCAGGACGTCCCAAGTGCTTTATAGCCAATTAAGTACTTTTTAAAATGAAGGGCGGGATCTCGGACAGTGCAGAACTCCTTCAGTAATGCACTGGCGGGCAGGACCAGTCTAGTGGGCCGGCACGGTGGCACAGTGGTTAGCACTGCTGCCTCACAGCGCCAGGGACCCAGGTTCGATTCCCGACTTCGGTCACTGTTTGTGTGAAGTCTGCATGTTCTCCCCCGAGTCTGCGCAGGTTTCCTCTTGGTGCTTTGGTTCCCTCCCACAGCCCAAAGATGTGCAGGTTGGGTGGATTGTCCATGCTAAATTCCCCCTTAGTGTCAGGGGGACTAGCTAGGATAAATACATGGGGTTATGAGTTGTGGGGATAGGGCCCGGGTGGGATTGTGGTCGGTGCAGACTCAATGGGCCAAATGGTCTCCTTCTACACTGTAGGATTCTGTGATTCTAGTGCTGAACTCTCTGGAGTGAGACTTGAAGGACTAAGGGGTGAGACAGATTTTTTTTACACAGCGAGTTGTTCTGATCTGGGAGGACGGCAGAAGCAGGTCCAATCGGAACTTTAACAGGGAATCAGCCATGATACCATTGAATGGTAGAGCAGGCTCAAGGGGCCGAATGGCCAACTCCTGGGTCACAGTTTGAGGTTAAGGGGTAAACCTTTTAGGACTGAGGTGAGGAGAAATTTCTTCACCCAGAGGGTGGTGAATGTGTGGAATTCACTCCCACAGAAAGTAGTTGAGGCCAAAACGTTGTCTGATTTCAAGAAGAAATGAGATATCGCTCTTGGGGCTAAAGGGATCGAGGGATATGGGGGGAAGGAGGGATCAGGATATTGAATTCGATGATCAGCCATGATAATAATGAATGGTGGAGCAGGCTCAAGGGGCCGAATGGCCTCCTCCTGCTTCTAGTTTCTATAATTCTATGTTCTTATTTCTTATGGTGTTATATTTGTAAAAATAATTATTTGCAGGGATTATGAGGAAAATGTGGGGGTGGGAGGCAGACTAATTGGAAAGATCTTTCGGAGATCTGAATAATCTCCCTCTGTTCACAAGTTTCTATGAGGTAGGACGTCAGATAAAAGCTCGCCCTGGCTGAGAGTCAGGAGGCAAACAGGAACATGTGGGGGCTGCAGAGAGACGCTACACTTCTCATTTCTGGGCACTTGTGAGGGAGGATGATGGGAGATGCACAGTGTAATGTGATTAATTACATCGGCTTAACTGCGCTTCTAATGCAAAAAATGTCTCAAGCTGTTATTATTCTCTTCATACCTAATGATAGTTGTCACTGTTCAGGCAGATGCAGTGTGTCATCCCTAAGAGCTAAAGCAACAGCAATGTTGTTGCTCCCCATCTATCGAGATGGTCTCATTCGCTGAATGCAATGACTCTTCATTCACAGGCTGCCTCCGGGTGACAGGGCATCAACACACAGCTGCTCGAGTGGGTTACAGCACAGAATCATAGAATCTTTACAGTGCAGAGGGAGGCTATTCAGCCCATCAAGTCTGCATCGATTCTCTGACAGAGTATCTTACCTAGGCTATCTCCTCGTAACCCCACACACTTACCATGGATAATCCGCCTAACCCGGGACACTAAGGGGCAATTTAAGCATGGCCAATCCACCTAACCTGCACATCTTTGGAGTGTGGGAGGAAACCGGAGGAAACCCACGTAGACACGGGGAGAACGTGCAAACTCCACACAGTGACCCAAGCCGGGAATTGAACCCGGGTCCCTGGCTCTGTGAGGCATTAGTGCTAACCATTGTGCCACCGTGCCGTCCCAAACAGGCCATTCGGCCCTGCACGCTGGTGTTAATGTTCTGCATGAGCCTCCTCCCGCTTCCTCTTCATCTCCTATCAGCTAGTCCTTCCATTCCTTACTCTCTCATGGATATATCCAGCTTCCCCTTAAAAGCTGCTCATCCCAACCACTCCCTGTGGGAGCGGGTTCCACACTCTCACTGCTCTCTGAGTTCCCCTAATGGGTTCATTGGTGACTACCTTGTTTTCATCACCTTTGGTTCCAGCCTCCCCCAGAAATGAAGACTATCTGACTACAACTGACCTGTCCAACCGCCAGAGCATTTTCTCTGGAGTCCAGAAAAGGTACACTAGGTAGATCCCAGGTATGGAGGGAATTTCCTTTAAGAAGTTGAGTAAATTGGGTCTGTACTCATTGGAGTTTAGAAGAATGAGAGGAGATGTCATTGAGACATGTCGGATTCCCAGTGGGCTTGACAGGGTAGATGCTGAGAGGTTGTTTTCCATTGTGGGAGAGTCTAGGACCAGAGGGAATAATCTCAGAGTAAGGGGACCGCCCATTGGGGACAGAGATGAGGAGGAATTTCTTCTCTCAGAGAGTAGTGAATCTGTGGAATTCTCTCCCGCAGAGGGATGTAGAGGTTGTTAAGAATGTTCACGGTTGAGATAGACAGGTTTTTACCAGTAGGGTAATCCAGGGTTACGGGGATAAGGCGAGAAAGTGGAGTTGAGGATTATATTGGATCAGTCATAATCTCATTGAATGGTGGAGCAGACTCGATGGGCCAAATGGCCTAATTCTGCTCCTATATATTATGGTCTTGATACTGAGACAAGCTTTATATTCCAGATTTATGAACTTAAATTCCACCAGTTGCTAGGGTGGGATTTGAACCCATGCCCCTAGCATCTCAACCTGGGTCTTACTGAGTCCAGTGACATTTCAGTTAGAAATGGCAGCACGGTAGCGCAGTGGTTAGCACTGCTGCTTCACAGCTCCGGGGACCTGGGTTCGAATCCCGGCTCGGGTCGCTGTCTGTGTGGAGTTTGCACATTCTCCCCGTGTCTGCGTGGGTTTCCTCCGGGTGCTCCGGTTTCCTCCCACAGTCCAAAGATGTGCGGGCTAGGTTGATTGGCCATGATAAATTGCCCCTTAGTGTCCCGGGATGCATAGGTCAGAGGGGTTAGTGGGTAAATATGTAGGGATATGTGGATAGGGCCTGGGTGGGATTGTGGTTGGTGCAGACTCGATGGGCCGAATGGCCTCTTTCTGCACTGTAGGATTCTATGAATACGCAGGGTATGGGGGAAAAGGCAGGGGAATGGCACTAAGTCGTGATGCTTGTTTGGAGAGCCAGTACAGACACGATGGGCCAAATGGCTTCAGTTTGCACCGTAACAATTCAGTAATTCTCTCCATCATGTCCCCTAATTCTCTGCTTGCAAATATGCTGCTGTGTTCCGCAACTCAATAGTAACTACCTTTCAAAAGTCTTTCAGTGACCGTGACAGCGACAGCCAAGCCCTGAAGATGCTGCGTAATTAGAAATCAGCCCTTAACAGCTGCCAGATGAGAAACAGAATAGTTTCGAATTCTGAGCCAGCTGAACTCTGTCTCTTCATTTGCGCGGACAGGCTGGGTGCATTGTTCAAATACATTCAGCTTTTTAATGAACGCAGCCATTCAGACCAAGGGTTTGAAAGTGGGAGATTGTGTGCTACACAGAAACATAGAAACGAGAAGCAGGCCATTCGGCCCGTCCAGTCTGCTCCGCCATTCATCTTGATCATGGCTGATCATCGAATTCAATATCCTGATCCCCCCTTCCCCCACATATCCCTGGATCCCTTTAGCCCCAAGAGCTATATCTAATTTCTTCTTGAAATCAGACAATGTTTTGGCCTCGACTGCATTCTGTGGTCGAATAAATTTCTCCTCACCTCAGTTCTGAAAGGTTTACTCCTTATCCTCAAACTATGACCCCTAGTTCTGGACTCCCCCATCATTGGGAACATTCTTTCTGAATCTACCCTGTCTGACCCTGTTAGACTTTTATAAGTTGCCGTGAGATCCCCTCTCACTTTTCTAAAGTCCAGTGAATATAATCCTAACTGACTTAGTCTCTCCTCATTTGACAGACCTGCCATCCCAGGAATCAGCCTGGTAAACCTTCGCTCCACTCCCTCTATAGCGAGGACAACCTTCCTCAGATAAGTACGCCAAAACTGCTTCTTCACACAACGGGGAGTGGGAATCTCCAGCTCCCTCCCCCAAAAAAGCAGTAGAGGCTGAAAATTTCAAACTGAAGTTGGTGGATTTTTGTTGGGTCAGGTTTATTAAGGGTTACGGAACCCAGTCGGGTCGGCACAGTTAAAATCGACTGGCAGAGCAGACTCGAAAGGCTAAATGGTCTCTTCCAGTTCCTCTGTTCTCTTTCTAGTTTCCGTGTTGTAAGAACAGGCTGCATGCAATGTCCAGATATAATCAACTTCCCCATAAACACTGTCCATTCAGGTGAAGGGTTAGAAGGTGTGAGATCCATCATTCCCAGACAAGGGCAGTCAGAAGCGGTCTTGAGAAGTCACAAACTGGAAAGAATCGCGCTACCTTCATCCCCATCCAGTACATGGGAGCTGGCATGTTATTTAAACAACATAATATGTTGGGCTTATTGAATGTACAAGACACAAGGCACCAATTACTCTTAAGGAATTTGGTAAATACGTTGTGGTTTCACTTATTAAGATTAGGCACAGGAGAACAGATATACATTAGATATAAAGTTTGAAGGCATCAGAGCTGAGTGTGTGCTCTGCTCAAAGCAAAAGCGACACTAAGACCAGATCACATGAAGATTAACAACTTCAGATGATTTGCTCTACCCTGCCTCAGCCCCCTTTGTTTTCATTCTGTTTTATTTAATTTTTTACTGTTCTCTACCTTTTATTTCTTTCTGGTCTTCCTTCATTTTTCTTCTCCCCACTCTTTCCTTCCCCCTATTTCATCCCCCTTCCCTTCCCTTTTCTACCCCCCCCCCCCCCCCGCTTACCCTTTTCTACATTCTACCTCTGTCCAATTTCCACCCCCCCACCCAACATCTCGTCACAGCTTACAGCCTTCTCTGCCGTTTGGCCATTCACACCCTTTATTCTCTCTGTGGACAGCCATTAGCAGTCTTTTCCCCTGGTTTCTATGGCTATGACTCATCTTTCATTCCCTTATCCTGCAGTATAAATATCTCCCACTTTCTTTGCTTTTTAGCTTTGACAAAGTGTCATTTGGACTCGAAACGTCAGCTCTTTTCTCTCCTTACAGATGCTGCCAGACCTGCTGAGATTTTCCAGTGTTTTCTCTTTTGGTTTCAGATTCCAGCATCCGCAGTAATTTGCTTTTATCACATGATACATTTCCCTCCGACTGATGTCAGGGTGATATCCCTTAAAGACATATTACAACGTCTGTCAAAATTCCACCCATTGGCTTAATTGTAGAATGGTTACAGCACAGAAGGTGACCATTTGGCCCATTTTGTCCATGTTGGTTTTCTCCAAAGTAACTCAGCTAGTGCCACGCTCCCATTTTTTCTGTAGCCCTGCAATTTTAATTTTTCGATAATTATCTAATTCCCCTTTGAAAGTCTCAATTGCTTCTGCGTCCATCACGCTCTCAGGGAGCGCACTCCAGCGCCAGGATTCTCCCCCAAAAAAATTCTAAGTGTCAAATTCGCGTGAAAACTGGAGTAAATCACGCTGGTTTTTTCAGTGGGAGTTCAGAGAAGAATCTCCCACATCCTGTGCACTGCAGAAGCCACCAGCGTGAATCAGGTAAAAATCAGTGGGTGGGACCTATTCCTGCCGGAGAGGCCGGCAGCACCGTGCTGAGTGCGCCACTCCACATGCGCCGAGCTGTCAGCGCCGGGATTGGCGCATGTGGAGTAGACCCGCACTGCCAGCCTCCCAATCACTGGCCAGCCCCAGAACCCCCGGCCCTCTGCTCCCCCATGGCATGATCGCTGGCCCCCCAAACATGCCCAGGCTCAGCGCCAACATGCTTCCCCCCCCCCCCTCCAGCAGGCCCCCTCCCCCACCCCGACCCACTCCACCAATAGTCCCTCTTCTCCCCCTTCCCCTGCAATGCCAAACTCTCCCCACCCCCGGCAGCCCCGACCATCCCCCCGCAGCTCCTACTGCCTCCCCCCCTCTTCTCTCAGCAGGCAGTTCCCCCCCCACCTCCCACCCCGATGGCCAGCCCCAATCGCTGGCCTTCCTCCCTCCCCCATCGATCCTGACTGCAGAGTGGCAGTAGGACCCCCCCCCAATCCACACCAATCGGTCCCCATTCGGCCCAGGGCAGTGCCGTGGACCCAGGCTGGCGGTGCCAAGGTGCCAATGCTCCCCACACCCAACCCTCCGGAGAGCCCTGACTGCCCCCCAATTCACTCCAGCGGGGTCGGGTCGCCAGCTCCCCGCAAGTGGGGACCTCCATTAATCCCCGCTGGAGTGAAACACTCCTGGCGGGGCCGGGGAGGGGGAGGGGAAGAGGATAGCGGGCTCGGAGACTTCAGTTCCAGGCCCGCCATTTGCATTCAAAATTGATTAAAATGATGTCCTGCGTATGTAATGCAGTTCCGTGTCTTTTTCCAGCACGGAGCTGATGACGCTGGAAATCCAGCACTGGGATACGTGTTCGGGGCCGGATGCTAATCCAGCCCTGCTTAAATCTTCCGGAGGAATGGCCCCCCAGATCCTGAGCCGTCGCTGCGTAAAAGTGTTTTTTCCTTATGACGCCATTGCTTCTTTTGCCAATCACCTGAATCACGATCTGCATCGAGACGGCAACGTGCTGTGGGCAGACTTCAATGGGGCTTTTCAACTTGTGCTCTTGGGCAGAGCACAAAGGTGGCCAGTTAGCAACAACAGAGACTCCAGAGGTTCCCACCACCTTCTTTCAGGATGAGGTGCTAATCCCGAGGCTCCCCACACTCAGTGGCAGGGCTAACATTTGCTGTTCAGCTCTGATCACCCTTGAGAAGGTGGATATAAAAGATTCCACAGCAGAGTCTGAAAGCACAATGGAGTTCTCGTCTGTGTCCGGAGCCAAGACTGAGTTCTCAACCAATGTCAACAGATTGTCATTGAGTCATTATGGCACAGAAGGAGGCCGTTCAGCCCATCAGGTTAATGCTGGCACTCTGTACGGCCAATCCAGTCATTCTCATTGCCCCACCCCATATCTGTAGCCCTGAAGTTGATCCCACCCCAGTGAGGTCCCAGCTCATCCCGGATTTCCTTCGCTCCCTCACTCGCAGCCCCGGCTTCAGCTGCCTGGGCTGTTAAATCCTGTCCAAGCTCCACCTGACCTGGCATTGCCTGATCGCATTTCTGATTGTGGGATCTTGCTGTGCACAGACTGACTGTGACAGAGGCTTACGCTTTCCAGGGATGGCGCAGTAAATACCGACAGACTTCCAGAGAGACCCTGGAAGTACAGAAATGCTCTCCAGGAATTGTCCAGAATTCTGACAGGATTTCAAGGGGAAATGTTGCAAACATCACTGAGTGTTTGTCAGGCTGAAATACGGACCTGTTATTGTCAGGATATTTGTTCAGATGGAGGCTCATTATTAATTAATGGCTTCATTATTCCACCCGCATAAATTTGGTTGTAAAATGCTTAATTAAACATGAATCAGATATGGAGCAGTAACAGTTTAAGCAGCTGTCGGAATTTCAGTTTTGCCATAAAATCCGTTATTGCCAATGTTTTTATCACAGAATCAATACCCCATTGTGACTGTGTACTAGGGAACGTCTCCAAATCAATACCCCATTGTGACTGTGCATCAGGGAACGTCACCAAATCAATACCCCACTGTGACTGTGTACGAGGGAACGTCTCCTAATCAATACCCCATTGTGACTGTGCACTAGGGAACGTCTCCTAATCAATACCCCACTGTGACTGTGTACTAGGGAACGTCTCCTAATCAATACCCCACTGTGACTGTGTACTAGGGAACGTCACCAAATCAATACCCCACTGTGACTGTGTACTAGGGAACGTCTCCTAATCAATACCCCATTGTGACTGTGCACTAGGGAACGTCTCCTAATCAATACCCCACTGTGACTGTGTACTAGGGAACGTCTCCTAATCAATACCCCATTGTGACAGTGTACTAGGGAACGTCTCCAAATCAATACCCCACTATGACTGTGCATCAGGGAACGTTTCCAAATCAATATCCCACTGTGACTGTCCATTAGGGAACGTCTCCTAATCAATACCCCACTGTGACTGTGTATTAGGGAATGTCTCCAAATCAATACCCAATTGTGACTGTCCATCAGGGAACATCTCTAAATCAATATCCCACTGTGACTGTGCATTAGGGAATGTCTCCAAATCAATACCCAATTGTGACTGTCCATCAGGGAACATCTCCAAATCAATACCCCATTGTGACTGCATCAGGGAATGTCTCTAAATCACCACCCCATTGTGACTGCATTAGGGAATGTCTCCAAATCAATACCCAATTGTGACTGTCCATCAGGGAATGTCTCTAAATCAATACCCCACTGTGACTGACATCAGGGAATTTCTCTAAATCAATACCCCATTGTGACTGTGCATCAGGGAACGTCTCTAAATCAATACGCCACTATGACTCTGTATCAAGAAACATCTCCAAATCAATAGCCCACGGTGACTATGCATCAGGGAACGCCTCTAAATCAATACCCCACTGTGACTGTGCATTAGGGAATGTCTCCAAATCAACACTACACTGTGACTGTGCATTAGGGAATGTCTCCAAATCAATACCCAATTGTGACTGTGCATCAGGGAACATCTCCAAATCAATACCCCACTGTGACTGACATCAGGGAATGTCTCTAAATCAATCATCCACTGTGACTGTGCATCAGGGAACGTTTCCAAATCAATACTCCACTGTGACTGAGGATCAGGGAATGTCTCCAAATCACCACCCCATTGTGACTGCATTAGGGAATGTCTCCAAATCAATACCCCACTGTGACTGTGCATCAGGGAACGTCTCCAAATCAATACCCCACTGTGGCTATGCATCAGGGAATGCCTCTAAATCAATACCCCACTGTGACTGACATCAGGGAACGTCTCTAAATCAAGATTCCACTGTGACTGTGCATCAGGGAATGTCTCTAAATCAATACCTCACTGTGACTGAGCATCAGGGAATGTCTCTAAATCAAGATTCCACTATGACTAAGTATCAGAGAGTGTCTCAAAATCAATATTCCACTGCGACTGAGCCTCAGGGAACATCTCCAAATCAATATTGCACTTTCCAATCCAATTTCTCTGGCTCCCTGTCTCTTCCAATTCCCTCTTCCTGGCTCCCTCCATATTTTAATTCACCTAAAAGAAAACTCTGAAAATAAATCTTAAAATGCCGTTGCTAAAAGTGACTGTGAAGGTGCCAAACTGTTCTCACAAACCCAACGAGTTTACCAATGTCCGTCAGGGAGGGAAGATATAACCTTTATTGACCATTCTAATTGCCCTTGAGAAGGTGGTGGTGAGACCATCTTTAATAGAGTTGGGTGACTTGCTGGGTCTTTTTAGTGCACAGTTAAACAGTCAACCTCTGAGTCTGGAGTCACACGTGGGCCAGGCCTTCCCTAAAGGACATGAGTGAACCAGATGGGTGGTTGGGTGGTTTCATGCTCACCATAGTACTTGGAACTTTTTACTTCTAGATTTATTTAATTAATGGAATTTAAATTCCTCAGTGGCCATGATGGAGTTTTGAACTCTTGTCTCTGAATCATTAGTCCAAACTTCTGGTTTAACTAGTCCAATAATGAGTGGATATTGTGAAGTTATCCAGTTTGGATAGTGAAAGAGGATGGCAGAGTATTATTTAAGTGGTGATAGGTTGTGAAATGTTGATGTACAGAGAAACCTGTGTGTCTTTGTACACCAGTCACTGGTAGCAAGCATGCACGTACAGCAAACAGTTAGGAAGACAAAAAGTATGTTTACCTTCACTGCAAGAAGACTTGAGTACAAGAGCAAGGATGTCTCTCTGCCGCGGTACAGGGACTTGGTGAGACTGTATCAATGCATTGTGTGCAGTATTGGTCTCCTTCTCCAAAAAAGGATATGAGTCCAAAGATGTGCGGGTTAGGTTGATTGGACATGCTAAATTAACCCTTAATGTTCCGGGATGTGATAGGTTAGAGGGATTAGCAGGGTAGCTAAGCAGGGATAGGACCTAGATGGGATTAGTGTCGGTGAAGACTCGATGGGCCGAATGGCCTCCTTCTGCACTGCAGGGATTCTACGATTCTACTCTATGAGTGCAGTGAAGGTTCACCAGACTGATTCCTGGGATGACAGGATTGTCATACCATGAGAGATTGAGTCGACTGGGCCTGTATTCACTGGAATTTAGAAGAAGAGAGGGGATCTAATTGAAACATATAAAATTCTGACAGGGCTGGACAGACTGGTTGCTGGGATGATGTTTCCTCAGGCTGGAGGGTCCAGAGCAAGGGGACAACAGTCTCAGTATATGGAGTAGGTCATTTACAACCGGGATGAGGAGGAATACCTTCGCTCAGAGGGTAGTGAACCTGTGGGATTCTCTACCACAGTAGGCTGTGGAGGCAAGTCACTGAATATATTTAAGGACAAAAGAGATTTCTGGTCTCGAAAGGTATCAAGGAGCATGGGGAGAACATGGGAGTATGACATTGAGATGGAGGGTCAGCCACGATCATGTTGAATAGGAGGGCAGGCTCAAAGGGCCAAATGGCCTTCTCCTTCTAGTTTCTATAACTATTAAAGGCACCTCAATGACAATGTTCACCCTTCACTGTCCCCTGAATTAACCTATCGAGCCTCTCGGTCAGAGGAAGAGGCAATAGCTTCTCAGTGATACTCATACCCTGGGAATGACTAAAACAAGAAATAGGGGAACATGGGGCAAATGTCAGAGGTTTAGGCACAAAGTACTTGAATTTCTATAGCACCTTTCACAACCTCAATGTCCCAAAGCTGTTTTAAATTGCTGCCTCAGCCCCAACTCTTCCACACGCAGAAGCCAATTTACACACAGCAAGATCCCACAAATGGCAATGTAATAATGACTTGGGTCCTCTGATTTTAGTGATTCAGACTGAGGAGTAAATATTGGCCCATGACAACGGGGAGAACTCCCCCTGCTCTTCCTTGAAATAGCACCATGGGATCTTTTACATCCACTCGGGAGGGCGAAAGGAGACACCTCTAACAAATAGCACTCCCTCAGTACTGCACGGATAGTATCAGCATAGGCAGTGTGCATAGATACAGAGGTCTGAGGTCATGTATCAACCGACTCAAGAACAGCTTCTTCCCTGCTGCTGTCAGACTTTTGAATGGACCTACTTCGCACAAAGTTGACCTTTCTCCCCACAATAGCTATGACTGTAACACTACGTTCTGCACTCTCTCCTTTCCTTCTCTAAGAACGGTATGTTTTGTCTGTATAGCGCGCAAGAAACAATACTTTTCACTGTATACTAATACATGTGACAATAATAAATCAAATCAAATCAACCTTCTGGATCAGGAGTGAGGGTGCTACCCATTGACACTGGAGGATCAGCCTAGCTTGACTTAAACTGCGGTTCCTACACTTCCCACGCCCCTCTGATCACAAACACGGCGGCAGAAAGTTGGATGTTCAGCGCTCAGACGGTTAAAAAAAACTAAAATAATCCACCTGGCTCGACAACTGAAACCCGACCGCTGAAATCTGACAGCTGGTTCGAGCCTCCCATTTGGATTGGTTGTAAAACTGTTGCTGGGGCGATTATCTCAGCTTGCTGATTGGTGAGGTGAGCTTCCCAGAAAACACAGCACTCCACGTTAGATTCAACAACGTTCCCAGAGTGAGGTTTAGGCAGTGATCCCAGACTCCAGCAGCATTCTCAGACTGAGGGAGAAAGTCCCAGACTGAGACAGCATTCCCAGACTGAGACTGGATTCTGAGAGCAAGGTAGCATTCTCAGGATTAACCAGAATAAACCTGCGTGCAAAGGCTGAGACAAGTTCCCAGTAAGAAGTTTAACAACACCAGGTTAAAGTCCAACAGGTTTATTTGGTAGCAAAAGCCACACAAGCTTTCGGAGCCTTAAGCCCCTTCTTCAGGTGAATGGGAATTCTGTTCACAAACAGGGCATATAAAGACACAAACTCTATTTACTTGAATAATGATTGGAATGCGAATACTTACAACTAATCAAATCTTTAAGATACAAATAATGTGAGTGGAGAGTGTCTTTATATGCCCTGTTTGTGAACAGAATTCCCACTCACCTGAAGAAGGGGCTTAAGGCTCCGAAAGCTTGTGTGGCTTTTGCTACCAAATAAACCTGTTGGACTTTAACCTGGTGTTGTTAAACTTCTTACTGTGTTTACCCCATCCAACGCCGGCATCTCCACATCACAAGTTCCCAGGGCAGACAGCCCCTTCCTATGTCACACAGATCAGATCCACGGTGGGAGGGGGGAGGAGGGGGGTCTCTCAAACACAGACAGGACAGGCCGAGTAGTTTCACCCTGCTTTTGTATGTGTTTATGGCTGGAATTTCCCAAAGTCGGACACCCTGCCGCTGCTGCCGGTGAGAACGGAGAATTTGGCGCTCAGCGACATCTCCATTCACAGCAGCGGGACTGGGAAATCCCAGCCTCAGGTGAGGTTGGAGGTTGGTGAATGTGGGGATGTATAAATGCTTCTTTAATATCATCTGCAGCCTATGTGACAGGTGTTTCTTACCATTCTTCACCATGTTTACACAGTGCTAAAGGGAAAAGGGCCTCTGACTGAATGAGGATTTGCTCTGTGTTTGGAATATAAACAATCTGTAGAGAGGGATAACTCGTCTGAAATTCTCTCTCAAACAGCCTGATGCCTTGAATTTTGCCAAGCACCCTGTCATAACGTCTCTAATAATGGCTTCTAACATTTTGCCTGGGATCGATGTTAGGCTAACTGGCCTGTAGTTTCCTGCTTTCTGTCTCCCTCTTATAATAAGTCTTCAGAGGCAGACGTCCCTTCATCAAAATCCCTTTATTTGCAATTCCAACAGCAGTACACGGAGTGCTCGCAGTCAGCAGTCTACCTTCGGGAGTGCCAGAGGAACTGACACTCCCGGTTAGATACAAGGAAAAGACTCCCTGATTGGCCCATCATTTGGCTCTTTAATCAGGGAGTTCATACTCCATTAGGCCAACCTCAATGGCCTGATTGAAGTCATTACACCTTCCTTTTTGAATAAAGGAGTTATATTTGCTGTTTTCCATTCTATTGGGACCTGCGGAATTTTGGAAAATTAAAACCAATGCATCCGCTATCTCATTAGCCACTTCTTTTAAGACCCAAGAATGAAGTCCAATCAGATCTGGGCAGCTCCAACAATTTGCTCAGTACAATTTCACTGGTGATTGTAACTTTCCTGAGCTCAAAGAATCCCTACAGTGCAGAAGGAGGCCATTTGGCCCATCAAGCCTGCTCTGGCTCTCTGACAGAGCATCTTGCCTATCCCCTAACCCCACACATTTACCGTGGCTAATCCCCCTAACCTACACACTTTGGGACACTAAGGGGCAGTTTGCATGGCCAATCCTTCATATCTTTGGACTGTGAGAGGAAACTGCAGCACCCGGAGGAAACCCACGCAGACATGGGAATGACGAGCAAACTCCACACAGTCACCCAAGGCCAGAATTGAACCCAGGTCCCTGTGAGGCAGCAGTGTTAACCACTGTGCCACCATGCTAACTGTTCCTCCCGAACTTCCTTTTCCTGATTTAAAGCGATTTCTGGGATTTTACTACAGTTAAGTTGGATGCAAAATATCTGTTTGAACCCGTCAGCTGAGTGCAGGTGGATGAATCAGCTGCCTGTCCGCCACACAAATCAGAGAGGAACTCTCTTGTGCATAATTAATGAGCTTCCAAGCACCAAATTTGGCATGAGATCCCGCTATTCTATCGACAGGACAGGCACTACCAGTACAATCCCCCCACTGCACTTAGTCTCAAAATGGGAGAATTCCACCTCAGATTAATAGTTGTTTTTCTCTTGTACTCTATTTTTCCCTCTTTATTAATCTCTTAGTCTTTATTTGCTTTTCTTTATATTCTGTCCAGTCTTGTGACCTGTTACCCACCCATGTGCAATTATATGTGGTGGGATTCTAAGTGCCGAATTCGCGCAAAAACTGGAGTAAATCCCGTTGGTTTTTTTCAGCAGGATTTTCAAAATGAATCTCCCACACTCTGCATCACAGAATGCCCTAGCCTGAATCACATTAAAATTCAGTGGGCAGGGCCTATTTCCATTGGAGAATTGCCCCCACAGTTTTTCTTTAAGTTTAACACGATCTTCAACATACTTCATTGATCAGAATGGTGGGTCCTCCCCTCGGAATTTTTCTTTCTTATTGGAATGCATCTATTCTCAATTTTCTGAAATATCCGTTCAAATGTTTACCATTCCATTTCTATTGACCTATCTCTTTACCTCATTTGCCAGGTCACTTTAGCTAGTTCTGCTTACATGCCCTCATAATTACCCTTATGTAAGTTTAAAACACTAGTCCCAGACCCTTCTTCTCTTCCTCACACTGAAAATTCAATCATATTATGATTACGTAGAGGTGCCTTCACGATGAGATCATTAATTAATCCTGTCTCATTGCACACTACCAGGTTTAGTATAATCTGCTCTCAGATTGGCTCCAGAACACGCTGTTCTAGGGAACTATCCGTAAAGCACAATGAATTCCTCATCTCGGTATTTTCCCATCTAATTTTTCAGGTCTATACATCGATTAAAATCCCCCATGATTATTGCCGTACCTTTCTGACAAGCTCCCATTATTTCTTAAATAAAAGCAAAATATTGCAGATGTTAGATATTTGGAATAAAAATATCCAGGAAATTGCTGGATAAACCCATCAGGTCTGGCAGCATCTGTGGATAGAGAAACAGAGTTAAAGGCCGGAATTTTCAGAATGTTCACACCAGCGGGATTTTCCCATCCCGCTGCGGTGAGTGGAGATTTAGCTTGTCGCAAAATTCTCCATCTTTGCTGCAGCAGGAGTGGGCGTAAACGGGTGGTAAGATAGCGTCCAAAGTTTCAAGTCCAATATGAAGAGTCGTACAGACTCAAAACGTTATCCAGCATTTTCTTTATCCTTTGTCCTACCATGAGGTTATTGTTAGGAGCCTGTACACCACTCCCACAAATAACTTACTGCCTTTATTATTTCTCATCTCTACCCAAACTGCTTCAACATCCTGGTTTCCTGAACTTAGGTCTTCCCTCTCTATTGTGTTCATACCACCATTAATTAACAGAGCCACCCCTCCACCTTTTCCTATCTTCCTGTCCTTCCTAAATGTCATTTACCCTTTAATATTCAAGTCCCAATCTATGGCATTCAGAAACCATGTCTTCTGTAATTACGTTTGTGATGATAGTGTGCTATTGCTATAGATATATATTTATGTTTAAAGGGAATGTTTAAAGATTCAGCTCTACTCTGCAGGCAGTCGGTGTGTCTGGTGAACATTCAGCTCAGCTTCTGGGAGAGCAGGATAATTACTCATTTTAGCCGTGTAGTGTTTACTTATGATAGAGCTAATGGACTCTTGTTTATAGATGGAGATTTCCCCTGGGATTTTGATTAAAGGAATGGGAGGTGTGTTCAGGTATGCAAAGAACAAAGAAAATTACAGCACAGGAACAGGCCCTTCGGCCCTCCAAGCCTGCACCGACAATGCTGCCCGACTTAACTAAAACCCCCTATGCTTCTGGGGACCATATCCCTCTATTCCCATCTCATTCATGTACTTGTCAAGACACCCTTTAAAAGTCACTACCGTATCCGCTTCCACTACCTCCCCTGGCAACGAGTTCCAGGCACCCACCACTCTCTGTGTAAAAAATCTGCCTTGTACATCTCTTTTAAAACTTGCCCCTCGAACCTTAAACCTATGCCCCCTAGTAATTGACTCTTCCACCCTGGGAAAAAGCTTCTGACTATCCACTCTGTCCATGCCTCTCATAATCTTGTAGACTTCTATCAGGTCTCCCCTCAACCTCCGTCGCTCCAGTGAGAACAAACCAAGTTTCTCCAACCTCTCCTCATAGCTAATGCCCTCCATACCAGGCAACATCCTGGTAAATCTTTTCTGTACCCTCTCCAAAGCCTCCACATCCTTCTGGTAGTGTGGCGACCAGAATTAAACACTATATTCCAAGTGCGGCCTAACTAAGGTTCTATAAAGCGGCAATATTTTTAAACTCAATACCCCGGCCGATGAAGGCAAGCGTGCCGTATGCCTCCTTGACTACCTTCTCCACCTGCATTGCCACTTTCAGTGGCCTGTGTACCTGTACACCCAGATCCCTTTGCCTATCAATACTCCGAAGGGTTCTGCCATTTACTGTATATTTCCTATCTGTATTAGACCTTCCAAAATGCATTACCTCACATTTGTCTGGATTAAACTCCATCTGCCATCTCTCCGCCTAAGTCTCCAACTGATCTATATCCTGCTGTATCCTCTGATGGTCCGCATCGCTATCCGCAAATCCACCAACCTTTGTGTCGTCTGCAAACTTACTAATCAATCCAGTTACATTTTCCTCCAAATCATTTATATATATTACAAACAGCAAAGGTCCCAGCACTGATCCCTGAGGAACACCACGTGTCACTGCCCTCCATTCAGAAATGCACCCTTCCACTGCTTGGTTGTCTTTGACCGAGCCAGTTTTGTATCCACCTTGCCAGCTCACCTCTGATCCCATGCGACTTCACCTTCTGCACCAGTCTGCCATGAGGGATCTTGTCAAAGGCCTTACTGAAGTCCATGTAGGCAACATCCACTGCCCTACCCTCATCAATCATCTTCGTATGCAGTTGTCATGTGATGTGATTAATGGGAGGAGCTAGAACTGTAGCAGAGAATCAGCCTTTATGGTCTGGCTGGGGACCAGTTTAAACACAGAGCTAAGCTGCTCTCTCCATAAATTCTCTCTGACAGCTTCAAGACAGAGTGGAAATCATGCTTGATGAATCTATTGGAATTCTTTGAGGATGTAACTGGTAAAGTTGACTGAGGAGAGCCAGTGGATGTGGTTTATTTAGACTTCCAGAAGGCTTTCGACAAGGTCTCACATAACAGACTACTATGTAAAGTTAAAGCACATGGGATTGCAGATAATGTCTTGAGATGGATAGAAGAGCTGGTTAGCAGATAGGAAGCAAAGAGTTGGCATAAATGGGTCTTTTTCTGATTGGCAGGCAGTGACTAGCTGGATACCACAGGGATCTGTGCTCGGACCCCAACTGTTCACATTATACATTATTGAATTGGAAGAGGGAACTTTGATTCTTGGCTTGGGTCACCGTCTGTGTGGAGTTTGCACATTCTCCTCATGTCTGCGTGGGTTTCCTCTGGGTGCTCCGGTTTCCTCCCACAGTCCAAAGATGTGCGGGTTAGGTTGATTGGCCATGCTAAAATTGCCCCTTAGTGTCCTGAGATGCATAGGTTAGAGAGATTAGTGGGCAAAATATGTAGGGATATGGGGGTAGGGCCTGGGTGGGATTGTGGTCGGTGCAGACTCGATGGGCTGAATGGCCTCTTTCTGTACTGTAGGGTTTCTATGATTTCTATGATTTCTAACTAAATGTATTATCTCCAAATTTGCAGATGATACAAAGTTGGGTGGGAGGGTGAGCTGTGAGGAGAATGCAAAGGTGTTTCAGTGTGATTTGGACAGGCTGAGTGTGTGGGCATCTGCATGGCAGATGCAGTATAATGTGGATAAATGTGAGGTTATCCACTTTGGTAACAATAATTGGAAGACAGATTATTACTTGAATGGGTGTAAATTGAAAGAGGTGGATACTCAACAAGACCTTGGAGTCCTCGTGCATCAGTTGCTGAAAGTAAGCGCGCAGGTACAGCAGGCAGTAAAGAAGGCAAATGGTATGTTGGCCTTCATAGCGAGAGGATTTGACTATCGGGATAGGGATGGTTTACTGCAATTGTACAGGGTGTTGGTGAGGCCCACACTTGGAGTATTATGTGCAGTTTTGGTGTCCTTGTCTGAGGAAGGCTGTCCTTGCTATAGAGGGAGAGGGTGCAGAGGAGATTCACCAGGATGTTTTATTTGGAGCCGAGAAGGCTGAGGGGGGACATGATTGAGGTGTATAAGATTATGAGGGATATGGACAGGGTGAGCAGAGAGCAGCTGTTCCCCTTAGCTGAAAGGTCAGTAATGAGGGGGCATAAATTTAAGGTGAGGGGCAGGAGGTGTAGAGGGGACTTGAGAAAAGAACTTTTCACCCGGTGGGTAGTGGGAGTCTTGAATGCGCTGCCTGGGAGAGTAGTCGAGGCGGGAAACCTCACAATCTTTAAAAAGTACATGGGTGAGCACTTGAAATGCCATAACATTAAGCTTACGGGTCAAGTGCTGATAGTGAGATTATTGTAAATTTAGTGTAATTTTATCAATGCAGACTCGATGGGCTGAAGGGACTATTCCGTACTGTATGGCTCTACATAACAAACACTGTTCCCTTACATTTGTAAATCCTCAGCGGGGGGAGGAAGTAAGAGAGGATGTTATTTACTATTTTAGTACCTCTCCTCTCTTTTGGACCTGCAGGGAGGAGTGAGATTAATTAGTTAGAGTTAGCACAGACATGATGGACCAAATGGTCTCCTTCTGTCAGGGTCTTGTACAACCTCGGGTGTTTCCAGAACGATTTCCTGCCAGTTAAGTAGTTTTTGAAGTGTCGTGACTGTTGTAATGTTGGATAGAGATGTCAATAATGATCAGATCACAGCGCACACTCGAGTGTGACATTTCAGGGGGTGACATTTTGAGGGGTGTTGACATTTCCATTTAGAATAACTGTAATTGTTGCTGAAACACCCTTAAATTGAACAGAGGTATTTACTCTTTTGTGGTTTCCGTACAACTGTGACTGGCATGGGGGGAGGGGAGACTCTCACGCCTTGGGCACCCACAGGACATCTGAGCAAATGGTGCATCAGCTATAAATGTCAGCTTCCTTTCAAAGTGCTTTATCGCTTCAGGGAGAATGCCTGTCTCCTCGTGTGGAGAGTCAGAGGGAGACTGGATGCGTTTTGACTGGTGTAAAAATCAATGGCAAACACATTAAAAAAGTGATCCGTCTCCAGGGCTTGTCGAGCCCTCAGTAAAATATTTAGCCGTGAGAAGGAGAACATGCCCCTGTCTACATCAACGGGGACGAAGTAGAAAGGGTCGAGAGCTTCAAGTTTTTAGGTGTCCAGATCACCAACAACCTGCCCTGGTCCCCCCATGCTGACACTATAGTTAAGAAAGCCCACCAGCGCCTCTACTTTCTCAGAAGACTAAGGAAATTTGGCATGTCAGCTACGACTCTCACCAACTTTTACAGATGCCCCATAGAAAGCATTCTTTCTGGTTGTATCACAGCTTGGTATGGGCTCCTGCTCTGCCCAAGACCGCAAGGAGCTACAAAAGGTCGTGAATGTAGCCCAATCCATCACACAAACCAGCCTCCCATCCACAGACTCTGTCTACACTTCCTGCTGCCTTGGAAAAGCAGCCAGCATAATCAAGGACCCCACACACCCAGGACATTCTCTCTTCCATCATCTTCCGTCGGGAAAAAGATACAAAAGTCTGAGGTCACATACCAACCAACTCAAGAATAGCTTCTTCCCTGCTGCTGGCAGACCTTTGAATGGACTTACTTTGCATTAAGTTGATCTTTCTCTACACCCTAGATATGACTGTAACACGGCATTCTGCACTCTCTCTTGTTTCCTTCTCTATGAACGGTATGCTTTGTCTGTGTAGCGTGCAAGAAACAATACTTTTCACTGTAGGCTAATACATGTGACAATAATAAATCAAATCAAAGGTACCGATGACTAACAGTGGATCCATCACAGAGCAGGAAGGTGAGAACCAGACACTCGGCATGGTTACTTCATTCATTAGAGTTCATCTGAAATCCCACTGCTGAGTTAGACCAGGACTCTTACACTCCAAATTATCATTAGTAATAATTAATTGCATTCAATAGCAGCAGGCTCCAAGTGTATTTAAAACTCTTATAATCCAGTAATTTCCATAACCTCATTACAATCCATTCTCAGAATCAATACTCTGGCATGTACGATGCGGATTTGGATGAGGGAGGCATTTTGCATTTTCAGCACAGTCTAGGTATCCATTGAGGAACAGTAATTCTTCTAGTCTTAGAACCACACAACACAGGAGGCCATTTGGTCTATTGTGCCTGTGCTAGCTCTTTGAGATTCTCAATTTGCCCAATTCCAATACTGCAATTCAGTAACTGTGAAACGAAATATATTTTGATTTGATTTGATTTATTATTGTCACATGTATTAGTATATAGTGTAAAGTATTATTTCTTGCGCACTATACAGAAAAAGCATACTGTTCATAGAGAAGGAAACAAGAAAGTGCAGAATGTAGTGTTACAGTCATTGCTAGGGTGTGGAGAAAGATCAACTTAATATGAGGTAGGTTCAATCACATGTCTGACAGCAGCAGGGAAGAAGCTGTTCTTGAGTCGGTTGGTACGTGACCTCAGACTTTTATATCTTTTTCCCGAAGGAAGAAGGTGGAAGAGAGAATGTCCGGGGTGCATGGGGTCCTTAATTATGTTGGCTGCTTTTCCAAAGCTGGGGAAGTGTAGACAGAGTCAATGGATGGGAGACTGGTTTGCATGATGGACTGGGCTGCGTTCACGACCTTTTGTAGTCTTTTTTATATTTCCATATTTTACATATTTATATATGTGACTTTTTACATTTCCAACCATTCCCACTGGTGGGATCTTCCAGTCTCGTCAAAGTCGACCCCAGATTGAGGTTCCTAGCAGCGGGATGGGCAAGCCATGCAAATTGCTATTGACTTGGACGGGACTGGAAGATCCTACTGACAGCCAATGGCGAGCTGCCTCCGCTGCTGGAAGATCCGTCATGGAGTTGGGGGAGGGGCTGGAAAACTCCAGCCAGCATTAACATTCCATCTCAATGATCCTTCATCAGAAGTCAAAATGAAGGGTCATCAATCTGAAAGGTTGTTACATCAGATGCTGCCTGACCTGCTGAACATTTCCCTGTCTTTATTTCAAATTTCCAGTATCTGCAGTATTTTGGCTTTTAGTTTAGCGCTCAGCTCTCCAGGGTGAGACTTGAACCTTTTGACCTAAAGGTGGGAATGCTACCCACCGCACTACAGCTGACAGCTAAATGTTCACCTACTTAAAAAAGAGAGAGATAATTTGGATTTGTAGGGGATTTTCATGATGCCTTGCTCTTTTAATAAACTATTACTAACCCCCGCACCACAGGAAACAGCTACACACTCCTATTTATTTCTAATTAAAGCTGCAATATAAATCCTGCACTAATTACAGGAATGTCAATGTGAAAAGACATAATTTAGTTTGAAAGCTCATTCTATATCTGGCCAACCCTTTTCATTCAGAACATGGAATCCCAACCAAGCAGGAAGAGGCCATTTGGTCCATCGAGTCTGCACCGACTGTCCAGCAGAGCATTGTGGCTTCTTTGGTGAATCTAGTTGCTCCTTGATTGAGAGATCTTCAGTCTCCCTGTTTGTTGGCAGGACCAGAGAGAAAGAGCAAGGAGGGAGGGAATAGGAGTCATTGGCTAGCATATTCAAAGCGCTGGCATGATGGCCTGAATGGCCTAATTCTGTGCCATATCATTCTGTGATTCTATTTTTAGGAATCTCCCTTTAACTCCAAAGAATCTTCCTCTCTGCTTCTCTCTTCTGCGTTGTGGATTTGGATATTTTTCTGCTTGTTTTTCCAAGTGCATTGCTTCTCCCGGAGCTACGCTGTTGGTTATTTCTGATATATGTGGTATATGTTAAGATATATGTTTCCTGGTTACATGTGGATAGTACACTGCTTGAAATTAGGGTGGGTGTACTCGACGTGTTGGCAAAATTATGGGGAAATGATGGCGTAGTGGTGACGTCACTTGACTAGTAATCCAAAGTCTAATGCTCTGGAGGACACGGGTTGAAATCCCACCATGGCACCTGGTGGATTTTAAATTCAATTAATAAAATCTGGAATATAAAGTTAGTCTCAGCAATGGTGACCATGAAACTATCATTTGTTGGCGTAAAAATCTCTCTGGTTCACTAACGCCCTTTAGGTAAGGAAATCTGCCGTCCTTACCCGGTCTGGCCTACACGTGACTCCAGATCCACAGTAAGCTGGTTGAATCTGAAATGGCCGAGTGAGACACTCAGTTCAAGGGGCAATTAGGGATGGGCAACAAATGCTGGCCCAGCCCAGCGACACCCACATCCTGTGAAAGAATAAAGAAGAAAAATCTTTGCACTATTGCGAAGTAACTAAGTTAACATCACTGTTTAAAGACCTTAGAATTGTGATAATGATTTAGCCATTAGGAGGTTTTAAATCTGGATCAGTCAATTAAGATCCTTAAACTGCTACTTATTTTGTAGATTCTATAGACCCACCTTCTTCCCATTCTTAAAATTAATTCCTGGGATGTGGGAGTCACTGACAAGGCCACACATGTATTACCCATCTCTAATTGCCCTTGGGAAGGTGATAGTTATCCTGTAAATAGTGGAAAGAAGGAAGATTTATGAATGAAGAAGCAATTAGCCAATGGAATTAGACTCAACACAGAAGCCACAAGGTTCTGAATTAAAAGGGTTATCCAGATATAGAACAAAGTTTCAGACTAAACGGCGCTTTTTGAACTGGCATTCCTGTAATTAGTGCAGGTCCCGTACCATTTATGATGCAGCTTTAATTGCCCCTTGAGAAGGTAGTGATGAGCTGCCTACTTGAACTGCTGCAGGCCCTGTGGGGTAGACGCTTTCAGAGAGCAAGTTCTAGGATCTTGACCCAGCGACAGTAAAGGAGCGACGATATATTTCCAAGTCAGGATGGTGAGTGGCTCGGAGAGGAACATGCAGGTGATGGTGCTGCCCTTGTCCTTCTAGATGGTAATGGTCATGGGTTTGGAAGTTGCTGTTGAAGGAGACTTGGTGAGTTCCTGCAGTGCATCCTGTATACAGTACACACTGCTGCTATTGTGCATTGGTGGGAGAGATTTTTAATCTTTCAGGATGGGCCAATATCCTTCAATCCTCCCCATATCTTCTAACCCCACATATCAGTCTTCACCCTCTAATACTAAATTCCATCTACCCACCATTTCTCCATATCCTTCAATCCCACCTATCCCATATGTTCTTCCCATATCCCTAAATCCCATCTACCCACCTTCTCCCCGTATCCCCCAATCCCAGCTTCCATCTTCTTCCCATATCTCTCAATCCCACCTACCCACCTTTTCCCCATATCCTTCAATCCCAACTATATATCCTCTCCCCATATCCCTCAATCCCCACCACCCACCTTCTCGCCATATCTCTCAACCTCCACCTATCCACCTTCTCTTCATATCTCTCAATCCGCTCCTACCTACCTTCTCCCCATATCCATTAATCCCAACTATATATCCTCTTCCCATATCCCTCGACCCGACCTATCCACCTTCTCCTCCTATCCCTCAATCCCAGTTTCTCATCTCTCCCGAAATCCCTCAATCCCACTTATGTGCCATTTCCCCAACCCACATGCTGTTAAAGGAGCCTTGGTGGGTTGCTGCAGTGCTATAGATGGTACACACTGCTCTCACTGTGTGTCAGTGGTGGAGGGAGTAGATGTTTGTGGATGGGGTGCCCATCAGGCGGGACTGCTTTGTCCTGGATGGTGTTGAGTTTCTTGTTGGAGCTGCACTCATCCAGGCAAGTGGAGAGTATTCCATCACACTCCTGACTTGTGCCTTGTGGACAGGCTTTGGGGAGTCGGGAGGTGGGTTTCTAAGGGCAACTAATTTTATAGAAAACAACCTTTTCGCAAAGACCCAGAACCTATCAGTTTCCATGGCAACTTCCAGGCATTGGCATTTTCCCAAGTCAGCGTCTTACAAGTCAACTGCTTATTTAAGAATTAGAAAAAAAATTCGATAGGTCTGCATTTGTGTAGCGCCTTTTACAGCCAGTGCATGTCTCAACGTGCTTTACAGCCAATGAAGAAGCTCTGAGCTGTTATCATAAATGACAGAGAGGTGATTTAAAATGGGCTCAGGGTGAGGGATTTTAGTCACATCGATAGACTGGAGATGCTGGGCTTGTTCTCCTTACAGCAGCGAAAGTTAAGGGGACATTACATCACGACATTCAAAAGCAGGAAGGGTTGTGATTGAATAGTTAGTGAGCGTCTGGTGTACTGCTGTAGGAACAGGAGGGGACATCCCTAATTACCCTTGAACTGAGTGTCTCGCTCGGCCATTTAAGAGGGCAGTTAAGAGTCACCCACATTGCTGTGGGTCTGGAGTCACATGTAGGCCAGACCAGGTAACGATGGCAAATTTCTTTCCCTAAAGGATATTAGGGAACGATGGATAGACAGAGGACACAATTGACGGTGATTAGTACCTCAATCAAAGATAGCATCATAAATAAAAACAGAAAACGCTGGAAATACTCAGCGGGTCAGACAACACCTGTGGACAGAATATCATGACAATCCTTGATCAAACTGAAACTCATCATTTATTTATTAGTGTTACATTAACACTGCAATGAAGTTATTGTGAAAATCCTCAAGTCGCCACACTCTAGCGCCTGTTCGGGTACACTGAGGGAGAATTTAGCATGGCCAATGCACCTAACCAGTACATCTTTCGGACTGTGGGAGGAAACCGGAGCAGACACGGGTAGAACGTGCAAACTACACACAGATAGTAACCCAAGCCAGGGATCAAACCCGGGTCCCTGGCGCTGTGAGGCAGCAGAGCGAACCCACTGTGCCACCCATCATGAAGGTTTCACTAATTGTCCTTTAGGGAAGGAAATCTGCTGTCCATACCCGGTCTGGCCAACATGTGACTCCAGACCACCAACATGTGGTTGACTTCAACTACCCTCTGAAATAGCTGCACAGGACACTCAGTTCAAGGGCAATTAGGGATGTGATGTTGTCATTTATCTCAAGAGGCTTGGAATACAAAAGCAGGGATGTACATCTGAGGCTTTATAAAGCACTGGTTAGGCCCCATTTGGAGTACTGTGAGCAATTTTGGGCCCCACACCTCAGGAAGGACATACTGGCACTGGAGCGGGTCCAGCGGAGATTCACACGGATGATCCCAGGAATGGTAGGCCTGACATACGATGAACGTCTGAGGATCGTGGGATTGTATTCGTTGGAGTTTAGGAGGTTGAGGGGAGATCTGATAGAAACTTACAAGATAATGAACGGCTTAGATAGGATGGACGTAGGGAAGTTGTTTCCATTAACAGGGGAGACTAGGACGTGGGGGCACAGCCTTAGAATAAAAGGGAGTCACTTTAGAACAGAGATGAGGAGAAATTTCTTCAGCCAGAGGGTGGTGGGTCTGTGGAATTCATTGCCACAGAGGGCTGTGGAGGCCGAGACGTTGAGCGTCTTCAAGACAGAAATTGATAAATTCTTGATTTCTCGAGGAATTAAGGGCTATGGGGAGAGAGCGGGTAAATGGAGTTGAAATCAACCATGATTGAATGGTGGAGTGGACTCGATGGGCCGAATGGCCTTACTTCCGCTCCTATGTCTTATGGTCTTATGTCCCCACCTGTTCCTTCAGCAGTGTCAAAGGTGATGGGTCAGTATTCGACGAAGGCCAGGAAATCGTCCCAACATCAGACTGTCAGCCAAAAAATGATTCTTCAACCCCATCCTGTGTGGACAAAATGGCTGCCTTGTTCACTTGTTCAGTGCCAATGATTGCAAGGAACTTTGAGAGGACGTGCAATGGAACTGCAAGTCTGTTCTTCTTCAAAGATTGGAGGCATGAAATAGTTACATTTTTAACAAAACAATTCCGAGAGATTATCCTGAGGGAAGCAAGGCAGCTCCAACGGAAAGGAACAAATCTCCGATCTCATTTCATCATAATGCCCTCATTTGATAAATATCATACCTAATTAACCTGTGCAAATATATGCAAATTTCTACAAATTAATGATTTCCCAAGTGTTGGATTTTACACATTGCAAGCTGAATTAATTACAGAGTGGGAGCAGATCTAATCAGTCAGAGGCTGCGATCTCACATGATTCACCACAAAATAGGCAATGTTGGCTTTTTGTGGAGAAGCAGCAGAACTGGGAATTGGTAATTTAAACTTGGAGGTTTTAATGGGAGAAGCTACTCGAGGGTGAGTTTCCCAGACTACACTGGACAACCGAGGCTCACATTGAGATGGAGCTCTGCTCATCAGGAGATGGGAATGGGGCAACAACACATTCTGGACATCGGCATTTATCATCCAGAATGGGTAACTTCTACATCGTCCCATCAAACACTCCCAGGACAGGTACAGCACGGTGTTAGATACAGAGTAAAGCTCCCTCTACACTGTCCCCATCAAACACTCCCAGGACAGGTACAGCACGGGGTTAGATACAGAGTAAAGCTCCCTCTACACTGTCCCCCATCAAACACTCCCAGGACAGGTACAGCACGGGGTTAGATACAGAGTAAAGCTCCCTCTACACTGTCCCCATCAAACACTCCCAGGACAGGTACAGCACGGGGCGTTAGATACAGAGTAAAGCTCCCTCTACACCGTCCCCATCAAACACTCCCAGGACAGGTACAGCACGGGGCGTTAGATACAGAGTAAAGCTCCCTCTACACCATCCCCATCAAACACTCCCAGGACAGGTACAGCATGGGGTTAGATACAGAGTAAAGCTCCCTCTACACCATCCCCATCAAACACTCCCAGGACAGGTACAGCATGGGGTTAGATACAGAGTAAAGCTCCCTCTACACTGTCCACATCAAACACTCCCAGGACAGGTATAGCACAGGGTTAGATACAGAGTAAAGTTCCCTCGACACTGCCCCATCAAACACTCCCAGGACGGGTACAGCACGGGGTTAGATGCAGAGTAAAGCTCCCTCTACACTGCCCCATCAGACACTCCCAGGACAGGTACAGCACAGGGTTAGATACAGAGTATAACACCCAGCAAGGTGCCAGTGTAGGAAGCATGAGTGGGGTAATGTAAGAATCCCGCTAGCTGGTGATGGGAGTCAGAAACTCTGACAGGGTGTGTGGCACAGTCTGGTAAAAGTATTGCCTGATCCCTCAAATCACTCCCCCTCCACCCCCCCCCCCCCCCCCCCCCCCCGGCCCCCGCCCCCCCAACCCCTCTCACCCCCACCACCACCTTCAACACAGTGGAGAAATCACCTGTGCAGTTTTCTGGAGTTTTCTGAAGATGTGATTTTGTTTCCTAGGGGACGTTGTTTGTGAACCGTCTCAGACAGATCAACGGGCTTTGGTCTTCTCTCATGCAAGTCACCGAGGAAGTGTGTGGAGCGTCCCTGCCACTGGCTTTCAAATGAAGCAACTGAGAGTGCAGAGGGTAGGGCTTCTCTCGCACACCCCTCAGTGCCCACCCTGCCAGTAAGATGCCCAGTGGCAGCATCGCGCACAGAGGAAGATGGGAAAGGCTGCGGAGCAACTTAAGCGTTGAGCAGGTGAGTGCTCACTGCTGCTCACTACCCCTGGGCCTACCCTGGCTCCTCAATTCAAACCAAATCCCAATGAGGAAACTCCATTATAGAATCTGACAGCACAGCAGGAGGCCATTCTGCCCATTGTGCCTGTGCCGGCTCTTTGTAAGAGTTTTCCAATTAGTCCCACTCTCCCGCTCTTTTCTCCATTCCCCAGCAGATCTTCCCCCTCAAGTATTTATCCAATTTCCATTGGAGATTGCCTCTTGAATCTGCTTCCACCGCCCTTTCACGCAGCACCTTCCCAATCACAACAACTCAATGTGTTCAAAAATAACTTCTCCTCATGTGACCTCTGGTTCTTAGCATAAATCTGTGTCGCTCTGTTTACCGACCCTCTTGTCATTGGAAATTTTGGGTAGGATTTTCCAGCGGTGTGCACCCCAGGACTGGAAACTACCTCCTGAGCTCAATGGTCCTTTAAACGATCCGCCTAATTTTCTGTCCTGCCCACGATGATTCCCGCGGTGGGCGAGATGGGAAATCTTTGGACAGTTTCATCTACTTTAGCAAAACCCGTCACCATTTCGTACGTGAGTTTCTAAAAACAGCTTTCATGTAGAAACAATATCTGTCAGTGAGCCACCTAAGGAGATATTAGGGCAGGTGACCCAAGGGTCAGTCAAACAGGTCTTAAGGAGGTTTTAAGGAACGTCATAAAGGATGAGAAAAAGAGAGAGAGGGAAGCAGAGAAGTTAAGGGAGAAATTCCAGAGCTTTGGACCCCAGGCTGGCAAAGGCATGGCCACTAAAGGCAGAACGAAGGAAATCAGGGGTTCGCGAGACTCAGTGTCACCCCCTTGTGTGGGATATCATCCATCCGATTCTCTGTCTCGTCCATCGGTGAAAACATAACCACAGCAAACTGTATTTATACAGCATCGTTAACAAACCAAATCACCTCAAGATGTTTCACAGGAACATTATCAAACAAAGTTTGAGATCAAACCACATTCGAAGATGTTAGGCGAGTGACCAAGAGCTCAGTTAAAGAGGAAGATTTTAAGGAGCATCATAAAGGAGGAGCGAGGTGGAGAGGTTAAGGGAGGGAATTCCTGAGCTTGGAGCCCAGGCAGCTGAAGGCACGGCTGCCAGTGTTGGAATAATTAAAATTGGGTATGCTCAAGAGGCCAGAATTGAAGGAGTGCCAAGATGCCAAAGGGTTGTAGCGTTCGAAGAGATTATAAAGATGTTTCTCCAAATCCCTGTGCTTTTTCTTTCATGGGGTATGGGTGAGCCAGCACGTGTTACCCATCTCTAATTTTCTTTGAACTGAGTGTCTCGCTCGGCCATTTCAGAGGGCAGTTAAGAGTCAACCACATTGCTGTGGCTCTGGAGTCACAGGTAGGCCAGACCAGGTAAGGACGGCAGATTTCCTGGGACATTAGTGACCCAGATGGGTTTTTACAACAATCAGTGATAATTGCTGTGTATTACCAATTTTATTAATTTTGTTTTAATTATTTTTATAAATTGAATTTAAATTCCACCAGTTGCAGTGGTGGGATTTGAACCCGTGCCCCCAGGTCTTTAGCCTGGACCTCTGAATTACTAGTCCAGTGACATTACCACTACACCACCATCTCCTCCGACGATCCATTTAAAAATGTCTTCCCTTCTGTGACATCTTCTATTTATTTCCCAGCTTCTCTGACGTTGAATGGAAACCACCCTTTGACCTCTGCTCTGACTGGCTGCTGCTATAGACTCACAAAGCCATGACCTCCACACTTCGAACTTTGCACTTTAAACTCTTGACTCACGGCACGGGTCAGGATGCAATCCACACCTGTGATCAGGAGATTGATCGGAAGTATGACATTGTGCCCTCTGTGGTCTGTGCCATGTGTTGCCTCTTTGGGATCATCTATTGCTTCTTTGGTAAGTGAATAGTGCGGTCTCGGGGAGAGGCGGAGGGGAGGGGACAATGATTTGAATATTATTAAATGTATTTTTCTCTTTGGGTCCTTGTCCCACCTCCCTGGAATGAGCAAAGTGACCATTGGAATGTTGGGAGGTTATTTATTTAGTCCGTCATGGGAAGGCCAGTATTTGTTGCCCATCCCTAGTAGTGTTTGAGAAGATAGTGATGAGCCGCCTTCTTGAACGGATGTTGCCATCCCCTGCGGCCTGGTCACCATGTTGGTGCAGAGTGTTGGCTGCTTCATGCCACGGCCACCCTGGAGGACCCAAAACTGTTCAAAACTGTTGGAAATCATGATCTCACTGCTCAGACCGTCCACAACTAAGACTCTCACCAAGAACAGAGAGACAGTTCATGACATGAAACCCTCTCAGACAGAAAGAAAGACTCACATTTCATGACCGCAGGATGTCCCAAAGTTCTTCACATCCTCTGGGGTCGTTTTTTGAGGTGTAGTCACTTTTGTAATGAACGAAAGAACAAAGAAAGAACAGTACAACACAGGAACAGGCCCTTTGGCCCACCAAACCTGCACCAATTACGTTGTCCTATCTAGACCAGCCGCCTGTGTTCCTCTATACCCCACCTGTTCATGTGCCTATCCAGATAAGTCTTAAATGTGGCTAACATATCTGCCTCAACCATCTTACTTGGCAGTGCATTCCAGGCCCCCACCACCCGCTGTATAAAAAACTTCCCTCGCACTGAACCTTTCCCCTCCTTACCTTGAACTTGTGCCCCCTTGTAATTGTCGTTTCTGCCCTGGGAAAAAGCTTCCAACTGTTCACCTTATCTGTGCCCCTCATCATTTTATCAACTTCTATCAGATCGCCCCTCAGCCTCTGTGTTTCCAGGGAGAACAATCTCTCCTCATAATTAATATCCTCCATACCAGGCAACATCCTTTTCTGTACTCCCTCCAAAGCCTCCACGTCCTTCTGGACCAGATTTGACCAGAATTGGACACAGTATTCCAAATGTGGCCTAACCAACAATTTTTTATACTCGATGCCCTGGCCAATGAAGAAAGCATGCCATATGCCTTCTTCACCAGCTTTTCCACCTGTGCTGCCACTTTTAAGGATGTGTGGACCTGTACTCCCAGATCTCTAATGGAAGCAATGCAGCAACCATTTTGTGCACAGCAAGCTCACACACTTAGCAAAGTGATTCTGACCAAACTGTCTGTATTTTCAGTGACGTTGACTGAGGGATAAATATTGATCATGACACCATGGAGACTTCCCCTGACCTTCCTTATTTAGTGGCCATGGAATCTTTTCCATCCACCCGAGAGGGCAGGTGGGACCTCAATTTAATTTCTCACCTGAACGATGGCGCCTCCGACAGTGCAGCACTCGCTCAGTGGCACAGACAGTCTCAACCTCGATTTTGTGCTCAAGTCTCTAGAACCCCACTCAGGTGGGGAAAGAGTGCTACCTACATAAACACCACCACAGAGGGAGTGGTTAACACACAGAGGGGGAGGGTTTCGCTGCTATTTTCGGGCAGTTGGATTAACAGCAGGAGCAGGAAGTCCAACGGGATTCCCAAAATGCGGTTTATGTTAATGGGATTCCCTGGTTTGATCATCCCACCACCCCCTCTCCCACGATGATGTCACAGGAATCCAGAAGTTGACCCACTTCAATACGTTTATATATTATCCGATTGGTTCCTCCCACACCGCCCTCTTGACCAATCACTTCGGCGTGAGAGAACGCCGACATGAATTACAACAGGTTGCCCACGACATGCACCTGGCAAACAGAATCTGTCATAGGCGTGCAGATGGGTACATTCCCCCAGGGGGTAGAGGGTCTACCTGGGCGGTGCCCCCATGGCATTGCCCCCTGGCATTGCTCTGCTCCCTGGCACTGCCGAGCCACTGCCCCATGGCACTGACATGCTGGGGGCGGGGGAGGTGTTCCATTGGGATGGGGGGGATGTTGTGTGGGTGGGTGTTCTGAGCTGGAGGGGGGGGGGGGGATTCTGTTTTAAATTCTCTTGTTTTAGCAAGCCCTTAAGGCTAAGTTGTTGGGCTGAGCCTGCCCTGCCAGTGTGACGTCGTGAGATCTGCCCCTTCACTATATTTTATATTGAGTCCCTAAATACCCCGCGGAGGAAGTCGCTCTGGGGGGGCCGGTGGTTTCCACACCGTTTTTCTGGCCCACTGTCTCACTCTGTGAGGAAGTTCTGCCCGCTGTCTTTTTATGACAGGACGGTTTGGCTGATTGTTGCTCTGTCTTCTGATGTTCCAGGCTACCGTTGCTTCAAAGCCATCATGTTCCTGACAGGCCTGATGTTTGGTTCAATCGTCATCTTCATGTTGTGCTACAAGGAGCGGGTCCTGGACACGCAGCTCAGCATGGAGGCCAGTGTGGGAATCGGACTGGGTATTGGTATCCTCTGTGGCCTGGTCACCATGCTGGTGAGGAGTGTCGGCCTCTTCATGGTGGGCCTACTGCTCGGCCTGCTGGTTGCCGTGGCGACCCTGGTGGTGCTGGAGCAGTTCTACCACCCCCGCACCGTCTGGGTCCCCATCGGGTTGCTGCTGGGCGCCGGGATGTTCTTCGCGGTGCTGACCCTGCAGTGGCAGCGCTTCTTCACCGTCGTCTCCACTGCCATCTTTGGGAGCGCCGTCATCACCGTGACAGTGGATTACTTCATCGAGCTCTTCCTGCTGGTGCAGTACGTCTACGAGAGGATCAAGGTGTCTCCCGTGCAGCCTGTGTGCTGGTACAGCTGGGTCATCCTGGGTGTCTGGCCCGTGTTGACTGCCCTTGGTGTCCTGGTGCAGTTCAAAGTCACAGCGGAAGGCTACTCACACACAGAAGGTAGGCCCCATCGCCGGGGGTAACCGGCCTATACAACTGACTGAGGTAGACCTCTCAGAAATGATGATGGTGGTGCGGGGTGGGGGAGTTTTAAGAAGAATTCTTTGACAGATTGACACAGTAACCTTATTAACACAATGGTAACAGGATTTGACCAGCAAAATAATCATGGTTTTGGGTCTACCAGTGACTTGACTTAAAAATCATTGGAAATGACCAAGAAACTAGATTGAACAATGTGATAAAAACCTGAAGAATCGGAACAGGTGTCCTTTCCAAGGAGCCGAGGTGAGTTGCTGCAGTGTATCTTGTAGATGGTCCACACGCCTGCCACTGTGCGTCGGTGGTGGAGGGTATTTAAGGTGGTGAACAGGGTGTCAATTGTTAGGGTACCAGATTAGAAACCCCAAGCTATATTCTGAAGTCAGATTAGACCCCAACAATTTTCTATTTTGGCATTAATGTGAAGATTGGATGCTTAACTCCAGGGCATTCTGGGAAACTTTTATCAAAACAAACTTTATTTAATAACACAGATTAATTATAACAAATGGATTTAACAATGGGACAATACTTAAACATGACAAGATACAATTCTTAACTGCTAACCTATCACGGTGAGGTCCAATCAAGCAATATTTCTCTTATAGACTTAAAGTTCTCTTTATAATTAGTTAGCAAAACACAGGTATACTTGCCTTGACTTAGGTTACCAGTCCTGGAGCTTTCAGAAAGCTTTTGGAGAGACAGAGCGAGACACTGCTTTCTTCTGGCAGCCCAGGCAGCAACTGCCATTATTTAAAAATGAAACTGAAACTCTTTCTTTCCTGCAATCTCAGCTCGTCCCATTAATCATGTGACTCCATCTCTGTCAATCAACTTAATCAAAACTCTACTCTGAAACCGCGGAGGAACTGAGATAAACACAAATGCATTAACCCTGCTTAAACAGACACTCCATGTCTAAAATTAATACTTATCTTGTTCTCCCAGCTACCAATGTAAAGGTTTTCCTAGACAAATTAGCACCCTGCAAAACAGAGCTGAATTTTAAACATACCACTTATAAGAAACATGATATAAATATATTTCTTAAAGGCACAATCAAATGGGCTGCTTTGTCCTAGATGGTGTTAAGGTACTTGGAAAATTAAGAACATAAGAAAGAAGAGCAGGAGTAGACCACGTGGCCTATTGAATCTGCTCTGCTATTCGTGGCTGATCTTTGGCTACAACTTGACTTTCCCACTCGCTCCCCATACCCCTTAATTCCCTGAGAGACCAAAAATCTGTCACAGCCTTAAACTGCCCTTGGTGTCCTGGTGCAGTTCAAAGTCACAGCGGACGGCTTCTCACACACAGGAGGAAGGCCCCATCACCGGTGGTAACCGGCCTATACAAACCGACTGAGGTAGACCTCAATCTTCAGCGATGGAGTATCCACAATCCTCTGGGGGAGAGAATTCCAAAGATTCACAACCCTTTGAGTGAAGAGATTTCTCCTCATCCCAGTCCTAAATGATCAGCCCCTTATCCTGAGACTGGCTCCAGGTGTTTTAGATTCACCAACCATCGGAAATCTCTCATTGCCCACCCTGTCAAACCCACTCAGAATTTTGTACACTTCAATGAGATCACCTCTCAATTCTTCTAGGCTGCAGAGAACTTTGACCCAATTTACTCCAGCCTCATCATAGGACAGTTGGTCAACCCAGAGACCAAGCGAGCAAACCTTCATCCTACTGCTCCAATCCAAGGGTGCCTTTCCTTAAACATGGAGACTGAGATTGCTGTACCCTGCATGCTAACTCTCTGCATTCCTAGGCGGCACAGTGGTTAGCACTGCTGCCTCACCGCGCCAGGGACCCGAGTTCGATTCCCGGCTTGGGTCACTGTCTGTGTGGAGTCTGCACGTTCTCCCCGTGTCTGCGTGGGTTTCCTCCAGTGCTCCGGTTTCCTCCCACAGTCTGAAAGATGTGCTGCTTAGGTGCATTGACCCGAACAGGTGCCGGAGTGTGGCGACTAGGGGAATTTCACAGTAACTTCATTGCAGTGTTAACGTAAGCCTTACTTGTGACTAATAAATAAACGTTTTTGTGCGACCCAAGTCCCTCTTAGCCTCAACATTTACAATTTTCACACCTTAAAAAAATTATTCTGTTTTTGTGTGCTAATGAGCCAAATGTTGTTGGAGCTGCGCTCATCCAGGCAAGTGCAGAGTATTCCATCACACTCCTGACAATGAAATAGCTGTCAAAATGTCGTTAATGTTCTATTGTAGGAAACTCACACAGCAAGATCCCACAAACAACAATAAGATAATGACCAGATAATCTGTCTTCTTAGTGTCATTGGTTAACAGATTAATAATTGCCTGGACACCAGGGAGAACTCCCCAAACCTTGGGCGGCATGGTGGCACAGTTGTTAGCACTGCTGCCTTTCGATTCCTGGCTTGGGTCACTGTCAGTGCAGAGTTTGCACATTCTCCCCGTGTCTGCATGGGTTTCCTCCAGGTGCTCCGGTTTCCTCCCCAGTCCAAAGATATGCAGGTTAGGTGGATTCGCCATGCTAAATTACCTCTCCGTGTCAGGGGGACCAGCAGGGTAATGGGGATAGGGCCTGGATGGGATTGTTGTCGGTGGAGACTCAGTGGGCTGAACGGCCTCCTTCTACACTGTAGAGATTCTATGATAACCATCTTAGAAATTATGCCATAGGTTGCTTTACGTCCACCTGACTTCTTATTTGAGAGGTGGCATCCCCAACAGTGCAGCACTCCCTCAGCACAGTGTCTGAATGGGTCTCGGGTAGCTAGTGATAATACCATTGGAAAGTAATTCAGAGTCCCTGTTGAATGCTCTGGGGCAGCGGGTCACATGTGGGTCCTTTGCTGGTTTGCTTTGGCTCAAACAACATCTGATTGTCATCAGATTGGGGAGATAGTGGTGTCGTGGCAATATCTAAAGACCTAGGTTAATACCTTGGGGACATGGGTTCAAATCCCACCATGGCAGTTGGTGAAATCTGAATTGTTTTTTTTTTAAATTAGGAATTAAAAGTCCAATAAAGACCATAAAAACCCATCTGGTTCACTAATGTCCTTTAGGGAAGGAAATCTGCCATCCTTACCCTGTCTGACCTACATGTGACTCCAGAACCACAGACTCCTAACTGCCCTCTGAAATGGCCAAGTGAGACACCCAGTTCAAGGGCAATTAGGGATGGGTAACGAATGGCCTTGTCAGCGACACCCACATCCTGGGAATTATTTTTTTTTACACATTGCACATGCTGCCAATCAAAACATTGATTTCCATAAACTCAATGAACCAATTGCCATCCTTCCTTCATCCTCATCGAGAGAGGGAAATAAATCCTTGTGCGAAATGTTGACTCTTGTTGGTCACGTTGTGTCGGTTTGAATGAAACGGTGACCTCAGCAAATGTGTCACCAAGAAAACTAGTCTGATTGATCCCCGCATTTGTGTCTCACCTCACCCCTCCCCTCCGCCTCCCATCCCCACCCCGACGCCTCCCCCAGTAATCATCAGCAGGAGACAGAGGCGGGTTCAGCTGATGCGAATACGACAAAAGGAGACCAAGAAGAAAAAGAGGAAGCATCACAAGAAACACCAGGAGCCTGCGTACCGGAGAAAGCCCAACCCAGTCCGGCGCTACGACGGAGATGTGCTCTCTCCGGTGAGTCACCGTTCCTGATCTTGGTAACATTTCGCAGCAATTCCTCTTCGCCTAGCACCCATCGTGTTTGCAGACCCACATTGGCTCCCAGTCAGGGCAACATCCTCATTTTATAATTATCGTCCTTGTTTTCAAATTCCTCCATGGCCTTCCCCCATCCTGATCTCGGTGATCTCCTCCAGCAGCACAACCCTCTGCGATCTCTACACTCCTCTAATCCTGTCCTCTTCCACATCCCCATTTTCATCACTCCATCATTGGGGGCCGTGCCTTCAGCTGCCTGGACCCAAAGCTCTGCACCTCCCTCCCTAAACCTCTTTCGCTTTTGCTTCTTTGAAGACATCCCTTAAATCAACCTCTTTAGAACATAGGACAGTACAGCACAGGAACAGGCCCTTCGGCCCACAATGTTGTGCTGAACATGATACCAAATTAAACTAATCTTTCCTGCCTGCCCTTGGTCCATACTCCTCTACCCCTTGCATATTCATGTGCCTATCTAAAAGCCCCTTAAACACCCCTATTGCACCTGCCTCCACCACAACACCTGGCAGTGCGTTCCAGACACCTACCACTCTGTGTATAAAACTTGCCCCTCACATCTCCTTTGAACTTTCCTCCTTTCACCTTCAGTGCGTGCCCCCTAGTATTAGACATTTCAACTCTGGGAAAAAGATTCTGACTGTCCACCCTATCTATGCCTCTCATCATTTTATAGACTTCAATCTTTGACCAAGCTTTTGATCATTTGAGCTAAGATATCACTTTACATGGATCTTGTTTTATAACTCAGGACATCTGGGGCTGTATAAATATAAATTCTTGTTGTTGATTTAACTTGCTCAAGATTACTAATGTTCGCAGTAAACTATCTGAGCTCTTCCCCTTTGGCTGTCGTTACCATTCACTCCGAGGCTCCAATTCTCACCCCCAAGGCGGGTAGCGGTTATTGGGAAGTTTCCCAGCTCACTGCGCGCCCTACAAGAGAAACTCCCACACATGGCAGATTCTCCATTCCATGGGGCAGTTCCCGGATTTCCAACTCTTTAAACTTTAAAGTTAAAGTTTAAATTTTATTTATTAGTGTCACAAGTAGGTTTACATTAACACTGCAATGAAGTTACTGTGAAAATCCCCTAGTTGCCACACTCCGGCGCCTGTCCAGGTACACTGAGGGAGAATTTAGCATGGCCAATGCACCCTAACCAGCATGTCTTTCGGAAGGAAACCGGAGCAGCCAGAGGAAACGCACACAGACATGGGGAGAACGTGCAAACTCCACAACGACAGTAACCCCAAGCCAGGAATTAAACCCGGGTCCCTGGCACTGTGAGGCAGCAGTGCTAACCACTGTGCCACCCCTTTATCTTCCCTAATCTCTCACATCTCTGCCTAGAATGGAATTATACCAGCTTCCCCAGTCTTCATCTTGAGAAGGTGCAGGATTACACTGACCCATCAAATACTCCCAGGACAGGTACAGCACGGGGTTACATACAGAGTAAAGCTCCCTTTACACTGTCCCCATCAAACATTCCCAGGACAGCTGCAGCACAGGTTAAAGCTCCCAGGACAGGTACAGCACGGGGTTAGATACAGAGTAAAGCTCTCTCTACACTGTCCCCACCAAACACTCCCAGGACAGGTACAGCACGGAGTTAGATACAGAGTAAAGCTCCCTCTACACTGTCCCCATCAAACGCTCCCAGGACAGCTACAGCACGGGGTTAGATACAGAGTAACGCTCCCTCTACACTGTACCCATCAAACACTCCCAGGACAGGTACAGCACGGGGTTAGATACAGATTAAAGCTCCCTCTACACTGTCCCCATCAAACCTTCCCAGGACAGCTACAGCACGGGGTTAGGCACAGAGTAAAGCTCCCTCAACACTGTCCCCATCAAACACTCCTAGGACAGGTAAATATGTTTAGGTAAAGAGAAGGCAGTGGTTTTTAACTTTATTTGAAGTTTTTTTTCAGTTTATTTATTGGTCACAAGTAGGCTTACATTAACAGTGCAATAAAGTTACTGTGAAAATCCCCTCATCGCCACACTCTGGCACCTGTTCGGGTACACTGAGGGAGAATTTAACATGGCCAATGCACCTGACCAGCACCTCTTTCGGACTGTGGGAGGAAACCGGAGCACCCGGAGGAAACCCACGCAGACACGGGGAGAATGTGCAGACTCCACACAGACAGTGACCCAAGCCACAAATGGAACCCGGGTCCCTGGTGCTGTGAAGCAGCAGTGCTAACCACTGTGCCACCGTGCCGCCCGTTTAGTGGTAATACCACTGACTTGCTAGTCTGAAGGCCCCAGTTACTGCTCTGGGGACCAGGGTTTCAAATCCTATCCCTAGCAGCTGGTGGAATTTAAATTCAATTCATAAAATTTCTAACAGAAAACTAATTTCATTAATGGTGACCATGAAACTATTATTGCCTGTCGCCGTTAAAAACCCATCTGGTTCACTAATGTCTTTTAGGGAACGAAATCTGCCGTCCTTCCCGGTCTGGCCTACGTGTGACTCCAGATCCACAGCAATGTGGTTGACTCTTAACCGCCCTCTGAAAGAGCCTAGCAAGCCAGTTAGAAATGGGCAATAAATGCTCCCTTCACACTGTCCCATCGAACACTTTCAGACCAGTTACTGACTTTTCCAGCTCTGTGATGTGCACTTTGGCAGTATTCAGGGAGCTGAATGGAAGGATATTTGAACCAGCAATGGGGAATTGAATCTCTTTAAAAAATTTAAATATTTCTTTACCACCCAGTGAGTGGATACGAGTTGCATGTTCAATAGTAACTTTCAAAAGTGAATCGGGTAAATACTTGTAAAGGAGAGATTTGCAATTCTCTGGGGAAAGAACATCTAAGTCAGATTCATTGACTCGGTCTTTCAAAGAGCCAGTACAGACATGATGGGACGAGTGGTCCTCTTCCATGCTGCAAGATTCTCAGGCTTCCTGAGTTCAAGAGTAAAATGTCCTCTGTTGATTTATTCATATCTAAGCTCTAATTGTGCCTCATCTTTAATGTTTAACACACTCCCTCAGGGATACGATATCATTATTGCACATGAGGTTAGCCTTCCCCAAGAGAGAAGCCACAGACCTTCTCTCAGGCTAGGAGTTCCCAACCCTGGTGGGATCGATTCCTGGAGGTTGCATCACATGACCTGCTGCTGCACCCGCCCACCCCTACACGCCTGCCATTGGTCCAATCTCCAGGCACATCACCATTCCCACAGCCAATTGGAAATGGAAGAAACCCCTAAGTTACCCAATCGGATAGGCCCTGACTGTTGGTTTCCCAGCCATTTCTTCCCCCTTCCCAGCACTTTTTCCTAACTAGCCTGAGAAAGCATTCAAAGAAAATGAAAGGTACGCCATTTATTTTTAATCCCCCCTCAATACCGCAGGTAAAAATTAAAACCTTCAACAACTGCCTCAGTAAACTGACCAGTACCAAATGGGGAGCACAGGCTAAGATCGTAGAGACCTCTGCTCTTGCCATTAACCTGTGTGGTACCTCACACCTGTATGGTGCTCACACCAAATATATTGATGTGCAACTGAACTCAACAATACACATCGCAGGTATTCTTCAACCAGCTCACCTCCCCTCGGATAAGGTTAAATCTCCATGGATCCAATGTGAGTTAGCCAATTGGATACAAAATTGTCTTGACGACAGAAGACAGAGGGTGATTGTCGAGGGTTGTTTTTCAAACTGAAGGCCTGTGACCAGCGGTGTGCCTCAGGGATCAGTGCTGGGTCCACTGTTATTTGTAATTTATATTAATGATTTGGATGAGAATTTAGGAGGCATGGTAGTAAGTTTGCAGCTGACACCAAGATTGGTGGCACAGTGGACAGTGAAGAAGGTTATCCAGGATTGCAGCAGGAACGGGTGGCACGGTAGCATAGTGGTTAGCACTGCTGCTTCACAGCTCCAGGGTCCCGGGTTCGATTCCCGGCTCGGGTCACTGTCTGTGTGGAGTTTGCACATTCTCCTTGTGTCTGCGTGGGTTTCCTCCGGGTGCTCCGGTTCCCTCCCACAGTCCAAAGATGTGCGGGTTAGGTTGATTGGCCAGGTTAAAAATTGTCCCTGAGATGCGTAGTTAGAGGGATTAGTGGGTAAATATGTGGGGGTAGGGCCTGGGTGGGATTGTGGTCGGTGCAGACTCGATGGGCCGAATGGCCTCCTTCTGCACTGTAGGGTTTCTATGATTTCTAAGCGAACTTGATCAATTGGGCCAGTGGGCTGACGAATGGCAGATGGAGTTTAATTTAGATAAATGCAAGGTGATGCATTTTGGTAGATCAAACCAGAGCAGGACTTACTCAGTTAATGGTAGGGTGTTGAGGAGAGTTACAGAACAAAGAGATCTCGGGGTACATGTTCATAGCTCTTTGAAAGTGGAGTCACAGGTGGACAGAGTGGTGAAGAAGGCATTCAGCATGCTTGGTTTCATTGGTCAGAACATTAAATAAAGGAGTTGGGACGTCTTGTTGAAGTTGTACAAGACATTGGTAAGGCCACACTTGGAATACTGCGTGCAGTTCTGGTCACCCTATTATAGAAAGAATATTATTAAACTAGAGAGAGTGCAGAAAAGAGTTACTAGGATGCTACCGGGACTTGATGGATTGAGTTATAAGGAGAGGCTGGATAGACTGGGACTCTTTTCCCTGGAGCGTAGGAGGCTGAGGGGTGATCTTATAGACGTCTATAAAATAATGAGGGGCACAGATCAGCCAGATAGTCAATATCTTTTCCCAAAGGTAGGGGAATCTAAAACTAGAGGGCATCGGTTTAAAGTGAGAGGGGAGAGATACAAAAGGGTCCAGAGGGGCTTTTTATTTACACAGAGGGTGGTGACTGTCTGGAACAAGCTGCCAGAGGCAGTAGTGGAGGCGGGTACAATTTTGTCTTTTAAAAAGCATTTAGACAGTTAGATGGGTAAGATGGGTATAGAGGGATATGGGCCAAATGCGGGCAATTGGGACCAGCTTAATGATTAAAACTGGGCGGCATGGACAAGTTGGGCCGAAGGGCCTGTTTCCATGCTGTAAACCTCTATGACTCTATGGAAAAATGGCTGATTGACTGGTCGAGCCGATGAATCTGTGAATGGTACAGCACGGAAGACCATTCGGCCCTTGCAGCAATGGTGGAAGACTGGCGATGGATATGGCCCAACGACCATTTCCTACCCTAATGCGCGCAGATGACAGCTTTTAAAACCCAGTCACCTCGGAGAATGGGCGTGGATATTCCTCCTCTGTTTAATGTGTAGGACGGTACGATAACACTAGTGTGTGACAGCTGTGGCGCAGTGGGCAGCAGCTTCACCTCTGAGTCAGCAGCTTGTTGGTAGAAGTCCCACTCCAGAAACCTGAGACCCACCTCCATCTGAATTGATGCGCACGGGATATGGGTGTTGCTGGCTGGGCCAGCCTTTGTTGCCCATCCCTAATTGCCCCCTGAACTGAGTGTCTCGCTCGGCCATTTCAGAGGGCAGTTAAGAGTCAACCACATTGCTGTGGCTCTGGAGTCACATGTAGGCCAGACCAGGTAAGGACGGCAGATTTCCTTCGCGAAAGGGCATTAGTGAACCAGATGGGTTTGAAAACAAAAATCAGTGATAGTTACCGTGGTCACCATCACTGAGACTAGCTTTCAATTCCAGATTTATTAATTGAATTTAAATTCCACCGGCTGCCATGGTGGGATTTGAACCCGTGTCCATAATGTTCCTGTGCTGTACTGTTCTATGCTCAGTGACAATTACCCCCAAATCGCCATCCCCACATTGGGGGAGTTTACTGTTGGGGGATTGTCTGTTACATTTCCGATTTCCCAGTGATTACCCTTCAGAAGTGCTTCAATGGCTGTCAGGTGCTTTGTGACATTCTGCGGTCGCGAAAGATGCTATAAAAATGCAAGATCCTCCACTTGATAACGCTGAGAGATTGTTTCCTCTATTCGGGGAATCTAAAACATGGAGGCCACAGTCTCAGGATAAGGGGCCCATCTTTTAGGACTGAGATGAGGAGAAATCTCTTCACCCAAAGATTGTGTCCGGAATGTTCCGGCCGTTCACGCTAGCGGGATTTTCCCATTTTGCTGCGATGAATGGAATTTTGGCAGGGCGCCAATTTCTCCAACTTCGCTGCAGCGGGAGAGGGAACGGGCGGTAAGATCGCGCCCCACAAATCTTTGAAATTCTCTGTCCCAGAGAGTTGGTTCATCGTTGAAAACAGATTTTTAATCTTTCAGGGAATCAAGGGATATGGGAGTTGAAACCTAAGATCAGCCATGATGGTATTGAATGGTAGAAGCAGGTTTGATGGGCTGAGTGGTCTACTTTCTCTTGTGTTTTTGTGGGGGGGTTTTTTGTCACTTCTCTGTTTATTTTCCCTCAGAGCTACATTCAGAATTTCCGAGAGCGTCAGACAGTGGGGGGATCTTCCTCTGGGGGATTCAGCACGAGTGGGCACACCATGATCGACGTAGACTACGACTGTGGTTCCACTGTGCCCCTCACGGCCTCTGCTCCTGCCGTCCGCGTGTGAGGCAACCGGGAAGAGAAGGAGGGAAATACTAAGGAGGATTCTCGCTTTTGGCACTGGATGAAGAGTGCAGCAGGAGGGGAAAAAGAAACATCACTCATGCCGTGAAAACACAATTGATGTGGACCATTTATTAACAAAAAAATAATATATATATATATACATCTCTGACATGACTTAAAGGTGACTGAGATTTTGTCTATTCCCCTGTTGACACTCTCTCTGGACTTGCCTGGAAAAGAGACGCAGATTTATGCAGGCTTTTCGAGGCCTATCCCTCCTTCCTGAGCTGGGAATAATGCTGATGGGTCTCATAGATGGATTTTTCCTTCTTGTTTTAGACAGAGTTATAATCCAGTGTAAACGGGAAAAGATTTTGCAGAGCAAAGCAAGGAATGCAACAACGTTGAGCGTAAAACACTCGCAGGGAGAGCAAGCGAGAGAGAGATTGTGGGGACGCGGGCGCTGCAACCTTTCTTTTTCCTCCATACCCTGTGGTAACCCTGACCCTCGCTCCGCATCCCTGAAAGGGGGAATGACATTGAACAAGTACACAGCGAGAGAGGAGGGTGTGACGGCTCCCAACAGCAGTGGGCGCTTGATTCAACCTGCGAACCACCTCTGATACTAAAACCCACTTCTCCGCCTAACCCAAAGGGAGTGGATGGACTTCAGACGGACATTCCCAATAACTGTCAGCTGGCAGATGCCGTTTCTTTTTGCATGTCACCAGGCTGTGTGTGTGTGTGTGTGCGTGTGTGCGTGTGTGTGTGTGCGTGCGTGTGCGTGTGTGTGTGCGTGGGAGAGATGTACCTGTACATAGAAGCTATTGTACATGGGACTTTTATTTTTTGTGTAAACCTTTAAAGAAAACTGGTACTGATCTGACACTGGGGGAGAAGGTGCTGATTTTGCTGTCGTGTTCAACCCCTCTGTAGAAATACTGATTTTGTGTTCCTGTAGCCACCTGAAGGACAGCATGATCCCTCCTGTTACTGCATCCAGCCACGATCAAAGATTTTGCCCAGAGTCACAAATAATCCAGGATTACCCTGGGGTCTCCAGGAATTAAAGATTAATTTCCAGGGCAGCTGTTTTACAAAACAAAACCCACGAGAGAGAAAAAAAAATCATTAGGGAGATTTTTTTTTAAAAATATTGGGCGTTTTTTTTCTCCTCATTTTGATTTTGCATATTAGTTCTGAAACAAATTGGACATTGGCGTTGGGAGGGAGCGGCAGTGGGGGGGGGGGGGGGGGGGGGGGCAGCAGTGGGGGGGGGCGGGGTGAAGAGAGGAGGGGTTTGAAGATGTTTTAAGGACAGTCCAGAATTGTCCAATTGGTTGAAAAAAATCTACTTGGTCTCCAATTGGTTGTGGGGGTTGACCAATAGCAGTGGGAAGCAGGGCGGTCAGACTTGGAAGGTCATGTGATGGCTCCACCTCCAAAACACCCATCATGGGTTGGCTACCCCGCCACCCACTCCCACAGGTCACCTGATTTTGATTGGAGTTTTAGTCTAGTCACTCAGCAATTCCTCAATGGTGAGGTCGCTGCTTAAACCAGGGAGGGGCCCGGGGGCTCATTTATTGAAATAATTTTTGCACAGGCTTTACACAAAGGTATCTTAGAGAAATAAAGAGGCCAAGCCCCAGGCACCTTTGAAATGTCAGACCCAATATCTGCTCAAGACCAGCAATGGGCTGAAGCACATAACCTTCAGACCCAGGAGGTGTGGCCGCGATCATTCGGCTAAGCTGACACACTGACAAATACAGGGGTCATAAAGAAGGAATTGGCATTAGTGTCGTCATTGTTGTAACTTCTTCAATTCTGAAGCCTAACCATCGTCAGCTGCTTCATCAATGGCCTTCCTTCCATCCCAAAGTGCGAATGTTCACTGATGACCGCACAATGTTCAACAACATTCGCCAGTCCTCAGATACTGAAGCAGTCCATGTCCAAATGCAGCAAGACCTGGACAGTGTCCAGGCTTGGGCTGACAAGTGGCAAACTGATACTGTGGAGGCAGTGGCACAGTGGTATTGTCGCTGGACCAGGAATCCAGAGACCCAGGGTATTGCGGTCCTGGATTCGAATCCCACCATGGTGCGATTCGAACACACACACACAATGGTCGTTTCCAACATGAGACAATCCAGCTACCTTCCCTTGACATTCAATGGCATTACCATCGCTAAATCCCCCATCATCCACATCCTGGGGGGTTACCATTGACCAGAAAATGAACTGGACCAGCCATATAAGTACTGTGGCTACCAGAGCAGGTCAGAGGCTGGGAATCCTGCAGAGCGTAACTTACCTCCCGACTCCCCAAAGTCTGTCCACCATCTACAAGGCACAAGTGTGATGAAACACCCTCCACTTGCCTGGATGGGTGCAGCTCCAACAACACTCTCAAGAAGCTCAACACCATCCAGGACAAAGCAGCCCACTTGAATGGCAGTCCATTAACTACATTCATCACTCACTCTCTCCACCATCAATGCTCAGTAACAGCAGTGTGTACCATCTACAAGATGCACTGTAGCAACTCACCAAGGCTCCTTCACGGTACCTTCCAAACCTGCGACCTCTACCATCTAGAAGGACAAGAGCAGAATTTTCATGGGAACACCACCACCTGCAATTTCCTTTTCAAGTCACTCACCATCCTGACTTGGAAATATATCGGTCGTTCCTTCACAGTCGCTGGGTCAAAATCCTGGAACTCCCTCCCAAACAGCACTGTGGATGTAGCTACACTACGTGGACAGCGGCGTTTCAAGAAGGCAGCTCACTACCACCTTCTCAAGGGCAATTAGGAATGGGCAATAAATGATGGCAATGTGAACATCCGGCAAATTAATAAAAACACCTTCTTAAAAGAAATGTTTAAAAGAAATGGGTGGCACGGTGGCACAGTGGTTAGCGCTGCTGCCTCACAGCGCCAGAGACCCAGGTTCAATTCCGGCCTTGGGTCACTGTCTGTGCGGAGTTTGCACGCTCTCTCCGTATCTGCGTGGGTTTCCTCCGGATGCTCCGGTTTCCTCCCACAGTCCAAAGATGTGCAGGTAGGTTGATTGGCCATGCTAAAACGCCCCTTAGTGTCAGGGGGATTAGCAGGGTAAATGTGTGGGGTTATGGGAATAGGGCCTGGGTGGGACTGTGGTCGATACAGACTCAATGGGCCGAATGGCCTCCTTCTGTACTGTAGGGATTCTATGATTAACAATCCCCAGCTTGGGAAATGTTTGGTGTAAACACATGGGTTGGTTTGTTCTAAAGTTAGTAATAAGTCTCACAACACCAGGTTAAAGTCCAACAGGTTTATTTGGTAGCAAACGCCACTAGCTTTCGGAGCGCTGCTCCTTCGTCAGGTGAGTGGGAGTTCTGTTCACAAACAGGGCATATATGCTCAGTATATGTCTATATATATGTCTTTATATGCCCTGTTTGTGAACAGAACTCCCACTCACCTGACGAATGAGCAGCGCTCCGAAAGCTAGTGGCGTTTGCTACCAAATAAACCTGTTGGACTTTAACCCGGTGTTGTTAGACTCCTTACTGTGTTTACCCCAGTCTAACGCCGGCATCTCCACATCATTGTTCTAAAGTGACAGGCAAGATGAGAATATATTCAGATAAACCCTCAAGGGTGCAGGGACACAATCAGCAAATTAAATACACCAGAATTTACAAAGATGATCCAAGGCCAGGGATGTTATTACTATCAGGAAAGCTTGAACAGACTGGGCCCTTTTCTCTGGAAAAGAGATGGCTGAGAGGCAACTTATGGAGATCTTTAATATTCTGAAGGGTTTGATAGGATGGATGGCGAGAAGACGTTTCCACTTGTGAATAAGATCATTTGGGGTCCTGTAATATAAGACGGCCACTAATAAATCCAGTCGCGAAAGCAGGAGAAACTTCTTTATCCAGAGAGTGGTGGAACTGGTTTCCACAGGAAGCGGGTGAGGTGATTAGCATCAATGCATTTGAGGGAAGTTCACATACACATCAGGGAGGAAAGAATGGAGAATGTTGATGGGGGTGAGATGAGAAGGAGGGAGGAGGAGGCTTATGAGGAGCATAAATACCAGCATGGACCAACTGGGCCGAATGGCCTGATTCTGTGTTGTAACTCCTCTGTAATAATTCTCTACACAGACCCTGGACCTGGTAACCATGGCACTAGCATCACCTGCCATCCACATTCCCTCCCCCACCGTACAGCAGCCTCTGAGTCAGATGGCCGCGGGTTCAAATCTCCCCAAAGGCAACCTAAGTGTTTTTTTCAAGTTGACACCAGTGTTGTGTTGAGGCAATGTTGCACTGTCAGAGGGTCAGTACTGAGGGAGTGCCACACTGTCAGAGGGTCAGTACTGAGGGAGTGCTGCACTGTCAGAGGGTCAGTACTGAGGGAGTGCCGCACTGTCAGAGGGTCAGTACTGAGGGAGTGCCACACTGTCAGAGGGTCAGTACTGAGGGAGTGCTGCACTGTCAGAGGGTCAGTACTGAGGGAACGCTGCACTGTCAGAGGGTCAGTACTGAGGGAGTGCGGCACTGTCAGAGGGTCAGTACTGAGGGAGTGCAGCATGTCAGAGGGTCAGTACTGAGGGAGTGCCGCACTGTCAGAGGGTCAGTACTGAGGGAGTGCCGCACTGTCAGAGGGTCAGTACCGAGGGAGTGCCGCACTGTCAGAGGGACAGTACTGAGGGAGTGCCGCACTATTAGAGGGTCAGTGCTGAGGGAGTGCGGCACTGTCAGAGGGTCAGTATTGAGGGAGTGCTGCACTGTCAGAGGGTCAGTGCTGAGGGAATGTCGCACTGTCAGAAGGTTAGTGTTGAGGGAGTGCCGCACTGGCAGGAGGTTACTGTTGAGGGAGTGCTGCACTATCAGTGGTGCCATCTTTTGGGTGAGACATTCAGCCTCCCTCTCAGGGCGGGGGTGAAAGGTTCCATCACACTACCCTGAAGGAGAACACAGAGTTCTCTCCGGGTGTCCTGCACAATTTTTATGACTCAACATCAACATCACAACAAACAGATTTTCTGGGCATTATCACATTGCTGTTTGTGGGATCCTCTTGTGCACAACTTGGCTGCCTACATTGCAAAAGTGACTACACTTTGAAAAAGCACTTCATTGGCTTTGGGGCATGCTGAGATAGTGAAAGGCGCGATATAAATGCAAGGGCGGCACAGTGGTTAGCATTGCTGCTTCACAGCGCCAGGGACCCGGGTTCGATTCCCGGCTTGGGTCACAGTCTGTGTGGAGTTTGCACAATCTCCCCATGTCTGCGTGGGTTTCCTCCGGGTGCTCCGGTTTCCTCCCACAGTCCAAAGATGTGCGGGTTAGATGGATTGGCCATAATAAATTGACCCTTAGTATCAGGGGAACTAGCAGGGTAAATGCATGAGGTTATGGAGATGGGGCCTGGGTGGGATTGTGGTCGGTGGGCCAAATGGCCTCCTTCTACACTGTAGATTCTATGATTCTATGAAGCCCCTTTCTTTCTCTGGTGACCTGGGCTGCAGTTGGAGAATTGTGAGCAGGCGAAAGAGATTACACGGCCGGCTTCAGATTAATGGGATGAGGTGCCTCACTGGGGCGGGCCGCGGGGGGGGCGGGGGGGTGGGGGGAGAGGTAGCGCCGCTCCAGTGTCCCATGGCTGGGTTTGTGGGAATGATGTGGTGTCATGGTGCATGTCATCGTGGCGGTGTACAGGAGTTTGTGAGGATTCTCTCACAGCCCCTTACTCAAGGATCTTTTTACCCAACACTTCACCTTGAAGAGCGTGGTATGTTGAGGGTTGGGAGTGAGGTGGAGTCACTGAAGAAGGAACTGAAATTTGGGGAGTTGGCAGCAGGAACTTTCTGGGAAGCAGTCTACAAACCGAATGGTGTACTATGCATGCGTGTGTGTGCACACGTTGTGTGCATAATGTACACACGTGTGAGGGTAGAGTGCTCATGTGTTGATGTGCAACACTCAGAAGGTTTGTTCTCTCAGGTTGAGGGTGTGGGCCAATGTTCCTGGGATCTCCGCCCCGTCCTGCTCCAGTTTTCCCGGAGAGCTTGGCTCCCGTCACCACCTCTCCGTGACCTTGATGGTACAAGCAGCATGTTCCGTGTTAGAGGCGTGTTGTTCTGGGGTTTGTTTTTACACATTGACCTACCCTCCTGTCAAAACGTGCTTGCGAGTTTCCTTTTCTTTCAGATGTGCCAAATTATTGGAATTAGTGAGAAAATGTTAGCTAAATGTTCATTAAAAAAATATTTATTTGAATTCTGCTGTGCTTATTGTGGTGTGCGCCGAAGGGTTGCTTCCAGTTGTCCCCATTGGCAGGGGATGCGGGGGGGGTGGTGGGTGTTGGGGAGAGGGAGGGTGGGGGGGGGGTGGGTGTTGCTGAGGGGGGTGGGTGTTGGGGAGAGGGAGGGTGGGGGGGGTGGGTGTTGCTGAGGGGGGTGGGTGTTGGGGAGAGGGAGGGTAGGCGGGGGGGGGGGTGTTGCTGAGTGGGGTGGGTGTTGGGGGACGGGTTGGGCATTGGGGGAGGGTGTGGGTGTTAGGGGAGGGGAGTGAGTGTTGGGGTCAGAGGGTGAAGGGGGTCGGTGTTGGGATGAGGGTGGTGTTGGGAGGGGCTAGAGGGAGTGGGTGTTGGAGGTGGGTGTTGGGATGAGGGGGGTTGGAGGTGGGGGTGGGTGAGTAGTTGGAGTCTGGGTGGTGAAATATTGGGTAGTTGAGTGTGGGGAGGTGGGGGTTGGGGGGGGCGGGGTGGATGGGGAGGCGGTGGGATGTGTGTGGGATGCAGGGGGTCTGAGGTGTGTTGGCCTCCATTGTTAATCACCGAACTCCACCAGAAATAAAAAGTGGGACAATATCAGGGTAAGTATCAGGGTTATTATCAGGGTTAGTTTCAGGGTTAGTATCAGGGTTAGCATTAAGGTAAATATCAGGGTTAATATCAGGATAAGTATCAGGGTAAGTATCAGGGTTAGTATCAGGGTAAATATAGAACATAGAACATAGAAAAAATACAGCACGAACAGGCCCTTTGGCCCACAAGTTGCACCAGTCATGTCCCTACCTACCTAGGCTTATATATAGGCTTACCTATAACCCTCAATCCTATTAAGTTCCATGTACTCATCCAGAAGTCTCTTAAAAGACCCTATTGAGTTTGCCTCCACCCCCCTGACGGCAGCCGATTCCACTCACCCACCACCCTCTGAGTGAAAAACTTACCCCTGACATCTCCTCTGTACCTACTCCCCAGCACCTTAAACCTGTGTCCTCTCGTAGCAGCCATTTCAGCCCTGGGAAAAAGCCTCCGAGAATCCACCCGATCTATACCTCTCAACATCTTGTACACCTCTGTCAGGTCACCTCTCATCCTTCGTCTCTCCAAGGAGAAAAGACCAAGCTCCCTCAACCTATCCTCATAAGGCATGCCAACCAATCCAGGCAACATCCTTGTAAATCTTCTCTGCACCCTTTCAATCATTTCCACATCCCTCCTGTAATGAGGGTTAGTATCAGGGTAATATCAGGGTTAGTATCAGGGTAAGTATCAGGGTTATTATCAGGGTTAGTATCAGTGTTCGTATTAGGGTAAGTATTGGGATTAGCATCAGAGTTATTATCAGGGTAAGTATCAGGGTTAGTATCAGGTTAAGTATCAGAGTTATTATCAGGGTAAGTATCAGGGTTAGTATCAGGTTAAGTATCAGAGTTAATATCAGGGTAAGTATCAGGGTAAGTATCAGGTAAGTATCAGGGTAAATATCAGGGTTAGTATCAGGTTAGTATCAGGGTAAGTATCAGGGTAAGTATCAGAGTTAATATCAGGGTAAGTATCAGGGTAAGTATCCAGAGTTAGTATCAGGGTAAGTATCAGGGTAAGTATCAGGGTAAATATCAGGGTTAGTATCAGGTAAGTATCAGGGTAAGTATCAGGGTAAGTATCAGAGTTAATATCAGGGTAAGTATCAGGGTAAGTATCAGGTAAGTATCAGGGTAAATATCAGGGTTAGTATCAGGGTAAGTATCAGGGTAAGTATCAGGGTGCTGTCGACATTTGCTGTCGGTGTCGGATGCGGGAGTTCATGGAGTCGCCGAGCCTCCCGGAAGTCCATATCTGCGCCAGGTGCGTCGAACTGCAGCTCCTGAGAGACCGCGTTAGGGAACTGGAGCTGCGGCTCGATGACCTTAGTCTAGTCAGGGAAAATGAGAAGTTAATAGATAGAAGTTACAGGCAGGTCGTCACACCAGGGCCACGGGAGGAAGACACGTGCGTCACGGTTAGGAAGGGTAAAGGTCACGTACCAGAGAGTACCCTGGTGGTTGTCCCCCTTAACAGTAAGGGATGTGTGACAGACGGGAGAGAGGAGGGGAGAGAGCAGTCAGTGATGGGATCCCCTGTGGTTGTCCCCCTCCAAAATAAGTATACCGTTTTGGATACTGTGGGGGGGGAATGACCCTCCATGGGTAAGCCACGATGACCAGGTCACTGGCACGGAATCGGGCTCTGTGGCTCAGAATGGAAAGAGGGGAACCAGGAGAGCAATAGTAGTGGGGGATGAAATGGTTAGAGGCACAGACAGGCGGTTCTGTGGGCGCGAACGAGACTCCAGGATGGTAGTCTGCCTCCCTGGTGCCGGGGTCCTGGATGTCTCTGAGCGGGTAGGAAGCATCCTAAAAGGGGCGGGTAACCAGACAGACGTCATTGTCCACATTGGTGCAAATGACGTCGGCAGAAAGAGCAGGGAGGTCCTGCGAGAGCAATTCAGGGAGTTGGGTAGTAGGCTAAAAAACAGGGCCTCTAGGGTAGCGATCTCTGGACTACTCCCAGTGTCACGTGACAGTGAGGCTAGGAACAGGGAGATTGTACAGCTGAACGCGTGGCTAAAGGACTGGTGCAGGAGGGAGGGTTTTGAATTCGTAGATCACTGGGAAGTCTTCAAGAGAGGATGGCACCTGTACAAGAAGGACGGGTTGCACCTAAACTGGAGGGGTACGAATATCCTAGCTGGGAGTTTTGCTACTGTGGTTCGGGTGGGTTTAAACTAATGTGGCAGGGGGGTGGGGATCAGAACAATAGGTCAATAAGCAGAGAGGCTGGGGACGAGGTTGGGGCCAAGACAAGGCTATCTAAGAGGAAGAGCATTCTGGGGGAGGATGACCTCAGTGGGCCTGGAGGTCTGGAGTCCATCTGCTTCAATGCAAGAAGCGTCACGGGCAAGACAGACGAGCTTAGAGCCTTAATGCTTGCGCGGAACTTGGATGTGGTTGCAGTGACGGAGACTTGGTTAAAAGAACAGGACTGGCAGCTGAATATTCCGGGGTACAAGTGTTTTAGGCAAGACAGAGGAGGGGCGAGGAGAGGTGGGGGAGTAGCAATGCTGGTTAGGGAGCATATTACAGCGGTACAGAGGGTGGACAATATGGAAGGGTCAGGTAACGAGTCACTGTGGGTGGAGCTCAGAAACAGGAAGGGCGCAGTCACTATGCTGGGGGTATACTACAGGCCTCCCAACAGCCCACGGGAAGTTGAGGAACGGATATGTAAGGAGATTCTGGACAGGTGCAGAAAAAATAGGGTTGTTGTAGACTTTAATTTCCCACACATAGAGTGGAAATCGCTTAGGGCTGGGGGCCTGGACGGGGAAGAATTTATAAAATGCGTACAGGAAGGTTCTTTGGAACAATATGTTGACAGTCCAACTAGAGAGGGGGCTATACTGGACCTAGTACTGGGGAATGAGCCCAGTCAGGTCATCAAAGTTACAGTAGGGGAACATATGGCAAATAGTGACCACAATTCTGTAAACTTTAGGATAGTAATGGAAAAAGATGAGTGTTGTCCTATGGGTAAGGTGCTGAATTGGGGGAAGGCTAACTACAGCCGGATTAGGCAGGATTTGGTGGCTGTTGATTGGGCGAGGCTGTTCGAGGGTAAATCCACATCTGGCATGTGGGAGTCTTTTAAGGAGCAGTTGATAGGACTGCAGGACAGGCATGTGCCCGTAAAGAGGAAGGATAGGAAAGGTAGGATTCGAGAGCCGTGGATAACCAGTGAAATTGTGGGTCTAATCAAAAAGAAAAAAGAGGCATACATGAGGTCCAGGCAGCTAAAAACAGATGGAGCACTGGAGGAATACAGCGAAAGTAGAAAATAACTCAAACAGGGACTTAGAAGGGCAAAAAGGGGTCACGAAATGTCCTTGGCAGACAGGATTAAGGAGAATCCTAAGGCATTTTATACATTCGTTAGGAATAAGAGGGTTGTTAGGGAAAGAATCGGACCTCTCAGGGACAAAGGAGGGGAATTATGCTTAGAACCAAAGGAAGTAGGTGAGATCCTAAACGAATACTTTGCATCAGTATTCACAAAGGAGAGGGACATGTTGACTGGTAGTGTCTTCGAGAGATGTGTTGACCCGTTAGAAAAAATCTCAATTACAAGGGAGGAAGTGTTAGGTTTTTTAGGAAACATTAAGACAGACAAATCCCCAGGGCCGGATGGCATCTATCCTAGACTCCTCAGGGAGGCAAGAGATGCAATTGCTGGGCCTCTGGATGAGGTCCCAGAGGATTGGAGGATAGAAAATGTGGTCCCGTTATTTAAGAAGGGTAGCAAGGATAACCGGGGTAATTATAGGTCGGTGAGCTTGACGTCCGTGGTAGGGAAGTTGTTGGAGAAGATTCTTAGAGATAGGATATATGCGCATTTAGAACTGAATAATCTCATTAGCGATAGGCAGCATGGTTTTGCACAAGGGAGGTCATGCCTCACAAATTTGGTTGAGTTTTTTGAGGAGGTGACAAAAACGATTGACGAGGGAAGGGCCGTGGATGTCGTCTATATGGATTTTAGTAAAGCGTTTGACAAGGTCCCTCATGGCAGGCTGGTGCAAAAGGTTAAATCTCACGGGATAAATGGTGAGTAGCCAGATGGGTGGAGAACTGGCTTAGCCATAGAAGACAAAGGGTAGCAGTGGAGGGGTCTTTTTCCAGTTGGAGGTCTGTGACTAGTGGTGTTCCGCAGGGCTCTGTACTGGGACCTCTGCTGTTTGTGATATATATAAGTGATTTGGAGGAAGATGTAGCTGGTGTGATCAGTAAGTTTGCGGACGACACGAAGATTGCTGGAGTTGCGGATAGTGATGAACATTGTCAGAGAATACAGCAGGATATAGATAGGCTGGAACATTTGGCAGAGAAATGGCAGATGGAATTTAATCCAGATAAATGCAAAGTGATGCATTTCGGTAGATCTAATGTAAGGGGGAGCTATACAATAAATGGCAGAACCATCAGGAGTATAGACACACTAGAGGGACCTGGGTGTACAAGTCCACAGATCCTTAAAGGTGGCAGCACAGGTGGAGAGGGTGGTGAAGAAGGCATATGGCATGCTTGCCTTTATTGGACGGGGCATAGAATATAAAAGTTGGCATATGGTGTTGCAGCTGTATAGAATTATGGTGAGGCCACATTTGGAATACTGCGTCCAGTTCTGGTTGCCACACTACCAGAAGGACGTGGAGGCTTTGGAGAGAGTACAGAGAAGGTTTACCAGGATATTGCCTGGTATGGAGGGTCTTAGCTATGAGGAGAGATTGGTCATTACAGGAAAGATGTTGAAGCCATTGAAAAGGTGCAGAGGAGATTTACAAGGATGTTGCCTGGATTGGGGGGCATGCCTTATGAGGATAGGTTAAGGGAGCTTGGTCTCTTCTCCCTGGAGAGACGAAGGATGAGAGGTGACCTGATAGAGGTTTACAAGATGTTGAGAGGTCTGGATAGGGTAGACTCTCAGAGGCTATTTCCAAGGGCTGAAATGGTTGCTACGAGAGGACACAGGTTTAAGGTGCTGGGGGGTAGGTACAGAGGAGATGTCAGGGGTAAGTTTTTCACTCAGAGGGTGGTGGGTGAGTGGAATCGGCTGACGTCGGTGGTGGTGGAGGCAAACTCGTTGGGGTCTTTTAAGAGACTTCTGGATGAGTACATGGGATTTAATGGGATTGAGGGCTATAGATAGGCCTAGAGGTGGGGATGTGATCGGCGCAACTTGTGGGCCGAAGGGCCTGTTTGTGCTGTGGCTTTCTATGTTCTATGTTCTAAACTGGGGTTGTTCTCCCTGGAAAGACGGAGGGTGAGGGGCGACCTAATAGAGGTGTATAAAATTATGAAGGGCATAGAGTGAACAGTGGGAAGCTTTTCCCCAGGTCAGAGGTGACGAACACAAGGGGTCACGGGTTCAAGGTGAGGGGGGCAAGGTTCAACACAGATGTCAGAGGGACGTATTTTACACAGAGGGTGGTGGGGGCCTGGAATGCACTGCCGGGCAAGGTGATTGAGGCGGACACGCTGGGATCGTTTAAGGCTTATCTAAATAACCACATGAACAGACTGGGAATAGAGGGATACAAAAGAATGGTCTAGTTGGGCACATGAGCGGCACAGGCTTGGAGGGCCGAAGGGCCTGTTCCTGTGCTGTTTTGTTCTTTGTTCTTTGTAAGTATCAGGGTTAGTATCAGGGTTAGTATCAGGGTAAGTATCAGGGTTAGTATCAGGGTTAGTATCAGGGTTAGTATCAGGGTTAGTATCAGGGTTAGTATCAGGGTAAGTATCAGGGTAAGTATCAGGTTTAGTATCAGGGTTAGTATCAGAGTTAGTATCAGGGTAAGTATCAGGGTAAGTATCAGGGTAAGTATCAGAGTTAATATCAGGGTAAGTATCAGGGTAAGTATCAGGGTAATTATCAGGGTTAGTATTAGGGTAAGTATCAGAGTTAGTATCAGGGTAAGTATCAGAGTTAATATCAGGTTAAGTATCAGGGTAAGTTTTAGGCTAAGCATTGTGCAATGGGCCTCAGTGTGTTGGAGATGTTTCCAGTGTATGGGCAATGCACCGCTGCTTACTGGAAGTTTAAACTTCCTGGGCAATTTCCATGTGTGTACACAGTACAGGATTTCCAAAGGATCTTGATGCACCACAGCAGCAGACATCTGAACATTCACCCCACTGGGCGTTAGGAGGACTGGCCAGACATATATGAAGAACATTTTAGTGTCTGCAGACACTAGAATAGATACTGAAATCACGACTAAAATATAGATTCCCAACCATTTAAACTCCCCAACTCGTAGCCACTCTCTGTTTTACTCATCTCATGTGGTCCCAGTCAAGGATAAGGTCAACTTGGATCATATCTTCCCCCCCACAACCTCCTAACCCCATTTCCTTTTCTACCCTCTCTCTCTCTCTCCATGTAACATCCTCATTGTCCACAGATTGCGAGTTATGGTTCACAATATTCACCATCAGGCAGGGTGAGGAGGCAGGCAGTGTGGAGGATTGAACCCATGCTGTTGCTGTTATTCTCCCCGGAACCAGCCCTCTCCCCAGGTCACCTTCAACTGCACTTTCAAAGTCCCAATATCTCACCTTTGCCCTCCGGCTCGCCATGGGATTTCTGATTGAGTAAACTCTGACCTCCACCTTTAACCATTGCCCTCTCTCAACCTGGCTGTTCCCCAGTTAGAACCGAGATGAGGAGGAATTTCTTCAGCCAGAGGGTGGTGAATCTGTGGAATTCATTGCCACAGAAGGCTGCGGAGGCCGGGTCATTTGAGTGCATTTAAGACAGAGATAGATAGGTTCTTGATTGGTAAGGGGATCAAAGGTTATGGGGAAAAGGCAGGGAGAATGGGGTTGAGAAACGTATCAGCCATGATTGAATGACGTCCCCCTGACATCTGTGTTGAACCTTGCCCCCCTCACCTTGAACTCGTGACCCCTTGTGTTCGTCACCTCCGACCTGGGAAAAAGCTTCCCACTGTTCGATGGGCTGAATGGCCTAATTCTGCTCCTTTCTATCTTATGCTGCAATCTTCACCTTAAGTCTAAGGGGTCTAAACATGAAAAGTATAGCAGACACTGGTCATTCACTGCCACTTAAAACATGATTGGGTCCTTATCTTGCCTGAAAAAGCTGCTCACTATTCCAGGAACATTCTGGAATGACAAGATAGCTTCTGGTTTCTTGTCTCCAGTGCAAACCATCTTCTGAAACCCCCCTCTCTGTGTCACCCTCACCTCGAACAAGAAGTTCAAGGAGTTTGGCATGAGGTTTGTTTATCACTGTCACCAGTAGGCTTACATTAACACAGCAATGAAGTTACTGTGAAAATCTCCGAGCCGCCACACTCTGGCACCTGTTCGGGGACACTGAGGGAGAATTTAGCACGGCCAATGCACCCTAACCAGCACATCTTTCGGACTGCGGGAGGAAACCGGAGCACCCGGAGGAAACCCACGCTAACACGGGGAGAATGTGCAGACTCTGCACAGACCCAAGTCGGGAATGGAACCCGGGTCCCTGGTGCTGTGAGGCAGCAGTGCTAACCACTGTGCCACCCTGGCCAAAGGGGTCAACTCAATAGCCGGAATCTCCCTCTACACTGTCCCCATCAAACACTCCCAGGACAGGGACAGCACGGGGTTAGATACAGAGTAAAGCTCCCTCTACACTGTCCCCATCAAACACTCCCAGGACAGGGACAGCACGGGGTTAGATACAGAGTAAAGCTCCCCCTACACTGTCCCCCATCAAACATTCCCAGGACAGGTACAGCACGGGGTGAGATACAGAGTAAAGCTCCCCCTACACTGTCCCCCATCAAACACTCCCAGGACAGGTACAGCACGGGGTTAGATACAGAGTAAAGCTCCCTCTACACTGTCCCCCATCAAACATTCCCAGGACAGGTACAGCACGGGGTTAGATACAGAGTAAAGCTCCCTCTACCCTGTCCCCCATCAAACACTCCCAGGACAGGTACAGCACGGGGTTAGATATAGAGTAAAGCTCCCTCTACACTGTCCCCCATCAAACACTCCCAGGACAGGTACAGCACGGGGTTAGATATAGAGTAAAGCTCCCTCTAAACTGTCTCCATCAAACACGATGTGGAGATGCCGGCGTTGGACTGGGGTAAACACAGTAAGAAGTTTAACAACACCAGGTTAAAGTCCAACAGGTTTATTTGGTAGCAAAAGCCACACAAGCTTTCGGAGCTCTAAGCCCCTTCTTCAGGTGAGTGGGGTCCCACTCCCAGGACAGGTACAGCACGGGGTTAGGTACAGAGTAAAGCTCCCTCTATACTGTCCCCATCAAACATTGTAAGGAGTCTCACAACACCAGGTTAATGTCCAACAGGTTTATTTGGTAGCAAACGCCACTAGCTTTCGGAGCGCTGTTCCTTCGTCCAGACACTGAAAGATGCCCTCATAAGAACAGGATACGGCGCTTCGACGCGCCACAGCAAAAAACCGCACCGACCTCCTCAGAAGACAAACACGGGACACGGTGGACAGAGTACCCTTCGTCGTCCAGTACTTCCCCGGAGCGGAGAAGCTACGGCATCTCCTCTGGAGCCTTCAACATGTCATTGATGAAGACGAACATCTCGCCAAGGCCATCCCCACACCCTCACTTCTTGCCTTCAAACAACCGCACAACCTCAAACAGACCATTGTCCGCAGCAAACTACCCAGCCTTCAGGAGAACAGAGACCACGACACCACACAACCCTGCCACAGCAACCTCTGCAAGACGTGCCGGATCATCGACACGGATGCCATCATCTCACGTGAGAACACCATCTACCAGGTACACAGTACATACTCTTGCAACTCGGCCAACGTTGTCTACCCTGATACGCTGCAGGAAAGGATGTCCCGTGGCATGGTACATTGGGGAAAACCATGCAGACGCTACGACAATGGATGAATGAACACCGCTCGACAATCACCAGGCAAGACTGTTCTCTTCCTGTTGGGGAGCACTTCAGCGGCCTCTGATATTCGGGTAAGCATTCTCCAAGGCGGCCTTCACGACACACGACAGCACAGAGTTGCTGAGCAGAGACTGATAGCCAAGTTCCGCACACATGAGGACGGCCTCAACCGGGATCTTGGGTTCATGTCACACTATCTGTAACCCCCACAATGTGCCTGGACTTGCAAAGTCTCACTGGCTGTCCTGTCTAGAGACAATACACATCACTTTAACCTGTGCTAATGCTCTCTCCACTCACATTGTCTGTACCTTTAAGACTTGATTAGCTGTAAAGTCTCGCATTCCAATCATTATTCATTATTCTGTAAATTGAGTTTGTGTCTTTATATGCCCTGTTTGCTGTTTATGAGCAGATCTCCCACTCACCTGACGAAGGGGCAGCGCTCCGAAAGCTAGTGGCGTTTGCTACCAAATAAACCTTTTGGACTTTAACCTGGTGTTGTGAGACTTCTTACTGTGTTTACCCCAGTCCAACGCCGGCATCTCCACATCATGCCCATCAAACACTCCCAGGACAGGTACAGCACGGGGTTAGATACAGAGTAAAGCTCCCGCTACACTGTCCCCATCAAACATTCCCGGGACAGGTACAGCACGGGGTTAGATACAGAGTAAAGCTCCCTCTACACTGTCCCCATCAAACACTCCCAGGACAGGTACAACACGGGGTTAGATACGGAGTAAAGCTCCCGCTCACATTTTACTTCATGTTGTTGCTTCAATCACAGCTTTCATTTCACAATAATTTCCATAGTAATGACAAATCCAAGAGGCCATGCTCTGTCGATACATAAAGCGTGAGTGGGGAAGAAATTATTTTTCTTGGTCAAGGCTGTAGTGCTGGTAATATTGATTTCCAGGGTAGCACTGCCATCGTGTGGAGAGACCAGGAATGGCAGGTATCAGTGAGACCAGCATCAATTCCCCAAGTTTTAAGGGGGGTGCATTTAGATTCTGGGGAGCGGGTGGGCACGTCAGTCCTACCTGACAGGACAGAATGCAACTGCCTCCCACTAACTGGATGTCTGATAGCTTTACCTGGTACGTTTCAGCCCCTCAATTAGATTGTGGGTGAGTTTGCATCTGAACTCCGTCTAACCATTTTGTTTCCTTAACGTTTGCTTGGGATTAATCTATCAATGTCAGCTTCAACATTTTCCACTTGTCCTTTGATTGGAACACAGAGTTAACAAGACACAAGCGAAATACTGCAGGTGCTGGAATCTCCTAAATGTTGGCAATACTCGACAGATTCAGACAGCATCTGATTTGATTTGATTTGATTTATTGTTGTCACATGTATTAACATACAGTGAAAAGTATTGTTTCTTGCACGCTATACAGACAAAGCATACCGTTCATAGAGAAGGAAAGGAGAGAGTGCAGAATGTAGTGTTACAGTCATAGCTAGGGTGTAGAGAAAGATCAACTTAATGCAAGGTAAGTCCATTCAAAAGTCTGACAGCAGCAGGGAAGAAGCTGTTCTTGAGTCGGTTGGTACGTGACTTTTGTATCTTTTTCCCGACGGAAGAAGGTGGGAGAGAGAATGTCCGGGGTGCGTGGGGTCCTTAATTATGCTGGCTGCTTTGCCGAGGCAGCGGGAAATGTAGACAGAGTCAATGGATGGGAGGCTGGTTTGCGTGATGGATTGGGCTACATTCACGACCTTTTGTAGTTTCTTGCGGTCTTGGGCAGAGCAGGAGCCCATACCAAGCTGTGATACAACCAGAAGGAATGCTTTCTATGGGGCATCTGTAAAAGTTGGTGAGAGTCGTAGCTGACATGCCAAATTTCCTTAGTCTTCTGAGAAAGTAGAGGCGTTGGTGGGCTTTCTTAACTATAGTGTCAGCTTGGGGGGGCATAGTTCCCTGTTTTCTCTCTACCTCCCTTTTTGAATAGCGGGCTTACATTCGCTAACTATATTTCCAGGCTGATCTTTCTCTACACCCTAGCTATGACTGTAACACTACATTCTGCACTCTCTCCTTTCCTTCTCTATGAACGGTATGCTTTGCCTGTATAGCCCGCAAGAAACAATACTTTTCACTGTATGTTAATACATGCGACAATAATAAATCAAATCAAATCAATTCAAATACAGACCAGTGAGCCTAACGTCGGTACTGGGGAAGTTGCTCGAGTCCATTATCAAGGATTTCATAACTCGGCATATGGAAGGCAGCGGTATAATCAGACAAAGTCAGCATGGATTTACAAAAGGGAAATCATGCTTGACGAATCTATTGGAATTGTTTGAGGATGTAACTAGTAGAGTTGACCGAGGAGAACCAGTGGATGTGGTTTATTTAGACTTTCAGAAAGCTTTTGACAAAGTCTCACATAACAGACTACTGTGTAAAGTTAAAGCACATGGGATTGCGGGTAATGTCTTGAGATGGATAGAAAGCTGGTTAGCAGATAGGAAGGAAGAGTTGGCATAAATGGGTCTTTTTCTGATTGGCAGTCAGTGCCTAGTGGGGTTCCGCAGAGATCTGGGCTCGGACCCCAACTGTTCACATTATATATTAATGATTTGGAAGAGGGAACTGAATGTATTATCTCCAAATTTGCAGATGATACAAAGTTGGGTGGGAGGGTGAGCTGTGAGGAGGATGCAGAGATGTTTCAGCGTGATTAGGACAGGCTGAGTGAGTGGGCGTCTGCATGGCAGATGCAGTATAATGTGGGTAAATGTGAGGTAATCTACTTTGGTAGCAATAATAGGAATTCAGATTATTACCTGAATGGGTGTAAATTGAGCGAGGTGGATACTCAACGAGACCTTGGCGTCCTCGTGCATCAGTCGCTGAAAGTAAGTGTGCAGGTACAGCACAGAATAAAGAAGGCATATGGTATGTTGGCCTTCATAGCGAGAGGATTTGAGTACAGGGATGTTTTGCTGCAATTGTATAGGGCATTGGTGAGGCCACATCTGGAGTATTCTGTGCAGTTTTTGGTGTCCTCATCTGAGGAAGGATGTCCCACAGAGGGAGTACAGGGAAGGTTTACCAAACTGATTCCTGGAATGGCACATGGTGGGACAGTGATTAGCACTGCTGCCTCACAGCACCAGGGATCCTGGTTCGATTCCCGCCTTGGATCACTGTCTGCGTGGAGTTTGCACGTTCTCCCTGTGCCTGCGTGGGTTTCCTCCAGGTGCCCCGGTTTCCCCCCACAATCCAAAAATGTGCAGGTTAGGTTGATTGGCCAGGTTAAATTGCTCCTTAGTGTCAAGGAATTAGTAGGGTAAATACGCGGGGTTACAGTATAGGGTCTCGGTGAGGGTATTGTCGGTGCAGGTTTGATGGGCTGAATGGCCTCCTTCTGCGCTGTAGGTATTCTATGATTCTATGGCAGGTCTGTCATATAAGGAGAGACTAATTCATTGAAGTTTAGAAGAGTGAGAGGGGATCTCATAGAAACTTATAAAATTCTAACAGGATTAGACAGGGTAGATTCAGAAAGAATATTCCCGATGGTGGAGGAGTCCAGAACTAGGGGTCATAGTTTGAGGATAAGGGGAAAACCTTTTAGAACTGAGGTGAGGAGAAATTTCTTCACCCAGAGGGTGGTGAATGTGTGGAATTCACTCCCACAGAATATAGTTGAGGCCAAAACATTGTCTGATTTCAAGAAGAAATTAAATATACCTCTTGGGGCTAAAGGGATCGAGGGATATGGGGGGAAGGAGGGGGGGATCAGGATATTGAATTCAATGATCAGCCATGATCAAAATGAATGGCGGAGCAGGCGCGAAGGGCCGAATGGCCTCCTCCTGCTTCTAGTTTCTATGACTGGAGGACAGTTAATGTGGTTCTGTTATTGAAGAAGAGTTGTAGAGATAAGCCAGGGAACTACACACTAGTGAAGCTCATATCAGTGGTAGGGAAACTATTGGAGAAAATTCTGAAGGAGAGAATCTATATCCACTTGGCGAGGTAAGGGTTGATCAGAGATAGTCAGCATGGCTTTTGTCAGAGGGGGGTCCTGCCAAATAAATTTTTTGAGGAGGTGACCAGGTGTGTAGATGAGGGTCGTGCAGTTGTTGTAGTCAATATGGATTTCAGCAAAGGCTTTGACAAGGTCCCACATGGGAGACGTTTAAAGAAGGCAAATGCACATGGGATACAGGGTGATCTGATGAGGGGATTCAAATGGGCTTAACTGTAGGAGACAGAGGGTGATGAAGGAAGGCTGCTTTTAGTGACTGGATTAGTAAATTTGCGGAAGACACAAAGATTGGCCAGATGGTTAACAGTGAGGTTGAATGTCTTGGTTACAGGAAGATATAGATGGGATGGTCAAATAGGCAGATAAGTGGCAGATGGAATTTAACCCTGATACATGTGAGGTGTCTGATACACTTTGGAAGGAGTAATTTGACAAGGAAGTATTCAATGAGTGGCATAACACTGAATGCTGCCTGGGATGGAACATTTAAGTTATGAAGGAAGATGTTGGATCGACTTGGGATGTAAGATGATCAAAACTTGATGAGGTGGCCAAAAGGCAACTGGTCAATCACTGTGCCACGAGGAGGCGGGTTCAGCTTATCGGGGATCAATCACAAGGGCAGCCAGTCCTGAACGGGGTGTAAAAAACTATGCCCCAAGATGATAGATAGTTAGCTCAGGATGAAGTAGGCTTATCAACTATTTGGAGATCAGAAGGAAAGAACTGGTCACTCGCTCCGTTCCGGATCTCAGACAAACCCAGGTGACCTCGCACACGAATATAAGTCTTATTGAGTGTTAGATTTTAGAGTACCGAATATGCATGTTACATGCAAACAATAATTTGGTCGTCTGAGTTATTGACACCCAGAGTAAACCTCTGAACCAGATGTGGGCATATTAACTTGCAAAGTGTGTTACTTTATTGTCAGAGTGTACAGGAGTCAGGAGGTTATGATGGATATTTCTAAAACACTGGTTTGACCTTCAAGTGGAGTATTATATCCAGTTCTTGACACCACACATTAGGAAGGATGCCTTGGAGAAAATACAGATTAGATTCACAAGAATAGTTCCAGGGATGAGGAACTTAGGTTAGGTTAGGTGCATTGGTCGTGCTAAATTATCCCTCAGTGTACCCGAACAGGTGCCGGAGTGTGGCGACGAGAGGATTTTCACAGTAACTTCATTGCAGTGTTAATGTAAGCCTACTTGTGACTAATAAATTACTTCAGTTACATAAATAGATTGGAGAAGTTGGGACTGTTTGCCTTAGAGAAGATAAGCTGAGAGGAAACTTGAGAGAGGTGTTCAAAAGCATGAGCGATCTGACCAGAATAGAGAGAAACCATTCCCATTGGTGGATGGCTCAAGAACCAGAGTTACACAGATTCAAGGTAATTGGCAAAATAGGGAATGGAACATGAGGAAAAACCTTACCACGCAGCAAGTGATTAGGATCTGGAATGTACTGTCTGAGAGTGTGGTGGAGACAGATTCACACAGCAAGTGATTAGGATCTGGAATGTACTGTCTGAGAGTGTGGTGGAGACAGATTCACACAGCGAGTGGTTAGGATCTGGAATGCACTGTCTGAGAGTGTGGTGGAGACAGATTCACACAGCGAGTGGTTAGGATCTGGAATGCACTGTCTGAGAGTGTGGTGGAGACAGATTCACACAGCGATTGGTTAGGATCTGGAATGCACTGTCTGAGAGTGTGGTGGAGACAGATTCACACAGTGAGTGGTTAGGATCTGGAATGCACTGTCTGAGAGTGTGGTGGAGACAGATTCACACAGCGAGTGGTTAGGGTCTGGAATGCACTGTCTGAGAGTGTGGTGGAGGCAGGTTCAGTTGAGGCTTTCAAAAGGGAATCGGATTATTATGTGAAGAGAAAAAAAAGTTGCCAGATTATAGCGAACGGATGGGAGCTTGTAAAGAGCTGGCACCAACATGTTTCATTCATTTATTTTATTAATGCCACAAGTAGGCTTACATTAACACTGCAATGAAGTTACTGTGAAAATCCCCTCGTCGTCACACTCCGGCTAATGCACCCTAACCAGTACGTCTTTCGGACTGTGGGAGGAAACCGGAACACCCGGAGGAAACCCACGCAGACACGGGGTGAACACTCCGCACGGACAGTGACCCAAGCCGGGAAAGCTGGGAACTCGAGTCCCTGGCTCTGTAAGGCAGCAGTGTTAACCACTGTGCCAACGTGCCACCCATGGTGGGCCAAATGCCCTCCTTCTATGCTGTAACCATTCCTTGATTCCTTGATGCAAGTAGGGCATCAGCATAAACATCTCATCATCAGTTCCACTGTAAATCACCCAGAGCCATATTCCTTACCAGCATTTTCACATTTCACCCTTTTTCATTCCCTGTCAAGTGAGGAATTTGCGACGGTCCCTAAATCAGCCGACCTGTCAATCATCCCCTCTGGAGGACCGCCCCCTTACCAGTTAGCCTCAGGTGCCAGCGGGGAGGGAGGAGCGCTGGTGTCAATCATCTCCACTCCGCCCACCGCCTGCAGGTCCTTATTTGGAGAAGGGGCTTGTTCAAATCGGGCCCTGTTACGTCACGCATTGAATCATGCGCTGTCCCCGCCCTCCTCAGCTCCTTATTAGGCGACGAAGTGGGCGTGCCGTTCCGTCATTTGTTGTGACGGTGTCAATCACCTGGGCCCCGCCCCCATTCCCATATAAGGTTGCTGGAGGGGCGGGGCCTTGGCTGAAAGATGTGCGTGCGCGGCGATGCTGGGTCTGGCACTGACTTGCGGCCTAGTGGGGCTGGCAATCGGGCTGCTGCTGTTTGTGGCGTTGGGCTGCCCGGGCGCTGCCTTACGCCGCTGGCTGGGCTTTAGAAGCGGGCTGATGGCTCGCACCGAGAAACCGCTCTTCAGGATCGCGTGAGTGTAACGTCGGGTCGGGCCCGGCCGGTCGGCCGGGGGGGGGGGTGGGGGCGGTTGGTGATGGCGGGCGTCCTGAGGAGGAGGGCAGCGGGCGGCTGCTGCGCGCAGGCGCGAGCCTGGGGCAACGAGCTGTCAATCAAGCAGGAGCTGTCAATCAAACGAGAGCTGTCAATCAAACTCCCAGGGAGCGCGCGAGTCAGGGCTGCAAACGCAACGATTTGCAACCAATGCAAATATTCCACCCACCCCCCGAGATTATGGAAGGTGCTATGGAAATGGCACCTTTTATTTTCCTTTGGGGAGAACTTTGAAGTTACTTCCTTCATGCAGGGAGTATTCTAGACATAACATTTTGCAGGTCAAGTACAGAAATGTTATTGTTTTATTAGTGCCACGAGAAGGCTTACATTAACACTGCAATGAAGTTACTGTGAAAATCCCCTAGTCGCCACGCTCCGGCGCCTGTTCGGGTACACAGAGAGACTTTAGCCAATGCACCCTAACCAGCACGTCTTTCAGACTGAGAGAGGAAACCAGAGCACCCAGAGGAAACCCACGCAGACACGGGGAGAACGTGCAGACTCCCATGCGGTCACCCAAGGCCGGAATTAAACCTGGGTTCCTGGCGCTAACCACTGTGCCACCATACCTGGTCAATGAATACCTGCTTTCAACTTTCTCCCAGGAGAACTCTCTCCTTCTCCAGTCTTATCTCCATAACTGAAATTCCTCACTCCTAGAACCATTCTTGTGCAAGTTTCCTGCACTTTCTCCAGTGTCTTCACATCCTCCCTAAAGTGCAGCATGCAGAACTGGACGCAGTACTCAAGCTGAGGCTGAATAAGTGTCTTACACAAGTTCAATGTAACCTCCTTCCTCTTGTATTCTTGTGAAAGAAAGGGAAGACTTGCCTCCCTGACCTTGTGTTTAAATTTATACGTGACTGTGGCCCTCCCTCCTTGTCTGTTTCAGATTTATAACCCCTCTCTCCCCTGAACTCGCCATTCTTCTGACTCTGACATCTTGTGCATTCCCCGTCCTTGCATTTCTTCCCTTCTGCGATTCTCTCCCTGAAGGTCTGACCCAAAGCACCGCAACCGTTACTACAGGTAGAGCAAGGAGGCAGGGCCCAAACCCAGCAAAGCTGGAACAAGCATTGAACCCCATGCTTTTGACACCAATCTGATCCGTGCTGCCAGTCTGGCCAACTGCAGCGGTATGCAAGTTATGGTAGTAATTGTTACTGTAATAGTAAACTGAAGCAACACTAGATTTCAGTATTTATCTCACAATGAATGTCACAATTCTCCTAGTTAGAGTTTTACAGCACGGGAAGAGGCCCTTCGGCCCATCGTGTTCACACTGGGCCTGCAGCACCAATCATAGAAACCCTACAGTACAGAAAGAGGCCATTCGGCCCATCGAGTCTGCACCGACCACAATCCCACCCCCATATCTTACCCGCTAACCCACGCATCCCAGGACACTAAGGGGCAATTTTAGCATAGCCAATCAACCTAACCCGCACATCTTTGGACTGTGGGAGGAAACCGGAGCACCCGGAGGAAACCCACGCAGACACGAGGAGAATGTGCAAACTCCACACAGACAGTGACCCAAGCCGGGAATCGAACCCAGGTCCCTGGAGCTGTGAAGCAGCAGTGCTAACCACTGTGCTACTGTGCCGAGGTAATGTTAATTTTCTGGCCCCACCCAGCTCGGACCTCCTTCACTGTCACTGTATCAAAGCCCTAAAACCCCTCCCCTCCCCTCTCTAACAGCACTGTGGGTGTACCTACACCTCAGAGACTGCAGCAGTTCAACAAGTCAGCTCACCATCACCTTCCCGAGGGCAATTGAGGATGGGCAATAAGTGCTGACCTAGCCAGCGGTGCACACACCCGATGAATGAATTTTTTTTTTTAAAAAAACCTTTTCAGCTTAGAAGTTAGCACTGATCAGAAGAATCCTCAAAGTTGTTGGATTGATTAATACCCAGAAGCTGAACAGCCCACAACATCCTCCAGATATAACAGCAGGAAGGTGGGATTAGAAAGGGCATCTTGCTGTCCTCGGGCTGACATGGACAAGATGGGTGTAACTTTTCCATGGTTCTAACTCTGCTGACAGGACCCCTTTGGGACAGTTTCAGAGGCCATTGCACTGACGTTCAAGCAGTCGTGTGATGGCCCCAGGTTGTTTTCTGTCAGCTGGGTGGATTTGGCAGAAACCTGTGCCAACCAACAATTCAGAGTATTGTCTGTGTGTCCACGCAGTGCAGTGACACAGACAGAATGGTGTGTGTTCTCTGTTCCTGCACACAGTCAGAGCCAGCTGTTCAAAGCCTGGAGATTGAGGGAGGCTGGGAAACAAAACCGAGAGGAGATTTGTGGTTTGAATTGGGACCGGAAGAGCTGAATTAGGAGATGATTTGATTTGATTTATTATTGTCACATGTATTAACATACAGTGAAAAGTATTGTTTCTTGCGCGCTATACAGACAAAGCATACCGTTCATAGAGAAGGAGAGGAGAGGGTGCAGAATGTAGTGTTACAGCCATAGCTAGGGTGTAGAGAAAGATCAACTTAATGCGAGGTAGGTCCATTCAAAAGTCTGATGGCAGCAGGGAACAAGTTGTTCTTGAGTCGATTGGTACGTGACCTCAAACTTTTGTATCTTTTTCCTGACAGAAGAAGGTGGAAGAGAGAATGTCCGGGGTGCGTGGGGTCCTTAATTATGCTGGCTGCTTTGCCGAGGCAGCGGGAAGTGTAGGCAGAATCAGTGGATGGGGGACTAGTTTGCGCGATGGACTGGGCTACATTCACGACCTTTTCCTTGCTATTGTGAACAGCAGTTTGCTGTCTCGTGATTATGGAAAATGATCAAGGCAGGAACCTAATTCAGTAGGAATGTGAATTAGAGTCTGGCTGTTTTAAACTTGTGTGTTAGGTTGGATCCTTTGGCTAGATGCAGTGCGCACTAACACCCTCTGGCCGTAACGACGGACATTTATTTTAAAGGATGACAGATGTTAGAAACTGAAATTAAAAGCTGGAAATACTCTGCTGTTCGGTCAGGTTAGGATTTCAACTCTGTCTGGTTTGGTGCTGGGGTGTTGAGCTGCAATGTAGTGCAGTGAACTCCGGTGTGTGTTGCATGCTGACCCTGACAGGGACACTTGGTTCTTTTTGTTATCCAGTCATGGGATGTTCGGAAGGCTGGCATTTATTGCCCTGCCTCATTGTCCTTGAGAATGTGGTGAACAGATGCATTCTTAGATGCCGCAGAATGGTTTGCAGGACCGTTTTAGTGGGCACTCAACCAACACTGCTGTGGGTCTGGAGTAACCTAGACCAGACTGGATAAGGGCGACAGATTTCCTTCCCTTTTAAAGGACACAACTAGAACCAGATGGTGTTTTTAAACCTCGCTGCAGCAGTCTCAAGACTATCGGCCATTTGCAGACTTTAATTATTTAAATTTCCCAGGTGTCATGGTGGATTTAAACTCTGAGTCTCGGCATTACTGGTCCAAAAACATTGCCGCAATGTTCCTGTCCCCGCATGCTGGCAAATAGCTATTTGTAGAATGGTTACAGCAAGAAGTAGGCCATTTGGCCCATTGTGTCTGTGTAGTCTTCTGAAGCAGCAATTCACCCAGTGCCGCCTCCCACACCACCTTTTTCCTGCAGCCCTGCAAACTGTTTCTCATCAGATGATGATCCACTTCCCTTTTGAAAGTCCCAGTTGACCTTCCCTCCACCACACTCGGGCAGTGTATTCCAGGCCCTAACCCCTCTACTGTGTGAAAATAATTCATCTCGTGTCACCATTGCTTCTTTGGCCAGTTGCTCAAGTCTGTGTGTCCTCTGATTCAGGATCCTACGACTGATGAGAAGGTTTTCTTTCACTGGATGTGGGCGTCGCTGGCTAGGTCAACATTTGTTGCCCATCCCTAATTGCCTTGAAAAGATGGTGGTGAAGCAGCCTTCTTGAACCGCTGCAGTCCATCTGGTGTAGATGCACCCACTGCTTTAGGGAGGATCTTCAGGACTTTAACCCAGCAACAGTGAAGGAACGGCGATAGATTTCCAAGTCAGGTTGGTGAGTGACTTGGAGGAAAACTTGCAGGTGCTGGTGTTCCCATGTGTCTGCTGTCCTTGTCCTTCCAGATGGTAGCAGTCATGCGTTTGGAAGGTGCTGCCTGAGGAGCCTTGGTGAGTTGCTGCAGTGCCTCTTGTAGATGGTACACACTGCTGATACTGTGGGTCAGTAGTGGTGGGGGTAAATGCTTAAGGTGGTGGAAGGGGTGATAATCAAGTGGGGGCTTCTTTGTCCTGGAGGATGTCAAGTTTCTTGTGTTGTTGGAGTTGCACTCATCCAGGCAAGTGGAGAGTATTCCATCACACTCCTGAGTTGATGGTGGGCAGGCTTTGGGGAGTCAGGAGGTGAGTTACTCTGCACAGAATTCTGACCTGCTCTCGTAGCCCCAGATGGGGCTGGTCGAGTTCTGGTCACTGGTAACCCCAGGATGTTGATAATGGTAATGCCATTTAATAGCAAGGAATGGTGGTTAGATTGTCTCTTGTTGGAGATGGCACTTAAGTGGCAAATAACATTCATTCCACACATCAGCCCAAGCTTGAATGTTGTCCAGGTCTTTTTGCATTTGAACATGGGCTGCTTCAGTATCTGAGGAGTTGTGAATGGTGCTGAACATTGTGCAATCATCAGCGAACATCCCTACCTTTTGATAGAGCGAAGGTCCTTGATGAAGCAGCTGAAGATAGTGGGGCCTGTCTTCTCTGTCCAAGCACTTTGTGACTTCGAACACTTCCATCAAACTTCCCCTCAATCTTGTCATCTCCAAGGAGAACAGTCCCAACCTCTCCAGTCTTTCTCAATGACTGAAGTTAGAGTCATAGAGTTTTACAGCACAAAGAGGCCCTTCAGTCGGCAGTGAGGAAGGCAAATGCAATGTTAGCATTCATATCGAGAGGGCTGGAATACAAGAGCAGGGATGTACTTCTGAGGCTGTATAACGCTCTGATCAGACCCCATTTGAAGTATTATGAGCAGTTTTAGACCCCATATCTAAGGAAGGATGTGCTGGCCTTGGAAAGGGTCCAGAGGAGGTTCACAAGAATGATCTCTGGAATGAAGAGCTTGTCGTATGAGGAACAGTTGAGGACTCTGGGTCTGTACTCAAGAGATTAGAAAGATGAGGGGGGATCTTATTGAAACTTACAGGATACTGCGAGGCCTGGATAGAGTGGACGTGGAGAGAATGTTTCCACTTGTAGGAAAAACTAGAACCAGAGGGCACAACCTCAGGCTAAAGGGACGATCCTTTAAAACAGAGATGAGGAGGAATTTCTTCAGCCAGAGTATGGTGAATGTGTGGAACTCTTTGCCGCAGAAGGCTGTGGAGGCCAGGTCATTCTCTGTCTTTAAGACCGAGATAGATAGGTTCTTGATTAATAAGGGGGTCAGGTATTATGGGGATGAGAAAAATATCAGCCATGATTGAATGGCGGAGCAGACTCGATGGGCCGAGCGGCCTAATTCTGCTCCTATGTTTTATGGTCTTCAGCCCATCGTGTCTGCACTGGTCATCAAACACCTATCTATTTTAATCCCATTTTCCAGCACTTGGTCTGTAGCCCTGTGTGCTATGGCATTTCAAGTGCTCATCTAAATACTACTTGTATGTTGTGAGGGATATGATGTTCCTCACATCTCCTATAAACCCCCTGCCCCTCGACTTGAATCAGTGCCCCCTGATTATTGACACTTCTAACAGTTTTAACAACACCAGCTCCACATATTGACACTTCTTCCAGAGGAAAAGTTCCTTCCTATCTTTGTCTCTCATAATTTTATTCACCTCAATAAGGTCCCCCTTCAGCCTTTTCTGCTCTAAGGAAAGCAACCCCAGTCTAACCAGCCTCTCTTCGTAGCTGAAACGCTCCAGCCCAGGCAACATCCTGGTGAATCGCCTCTGCACCCTCTCTAATGCTATCACTTCCTTCATATAGTGTAGAGACCAGAACTGCACACACGACTCCAGCTGTGGCCCCAGCAGCCACAAGATGAAGGCAGGTAAAATCGCTGGCTCCGATCCCCTCCCCGACGAAATCAACGCATTCTATGCCCATTTTGAGCAAGAGGTCAGCGGGAGCACGCCCTCCACCCCGGGAGCCTCGAATGAACCTATATCTGGGGTCACCACTGCTGATGCCAGAGCCGCCTTCTCAAAAGTCAACCCACAGAAAGCCACTGGCCCTGATGGGGTATCCAGACGAGCACTCGGGTCCTGTGCGGATCAGCTGGCGGGGGTATTCACAGGCATCATGAACCTCTCTTTACACCAATCTGAGGTCCCTACCTGTTTTAAGAAGACAACCATCATCCCGGTACCCAAGAAAAGCCAGGCAGCGTGCCTTAATGACTATCATCTGGTGGCTCTGACATCCATCATCATGAAGTGCTTCGAAAGGCTAGTCATGTACGAATCAATTCCAGCCTCCCGGACTGCCTGGATCCACTACAGTTTACCTATCACCGCAACAGGTCCACAGCAGACGCCATCTTCCTGGCCCGGCACTCATCCCAAGAACACCTGTGTCAGACTCCTATTTATAGACACAGCTCAGCCTTTAACACCATTATTCCCATGAGACTCATCTCCAAACTTCATAGCCTGGGGCTTGGCTCCTCCCTTTGCAACTGGATCCTAGACTTCCTAACTCACGGACTGCAGTCAGTAAGGATGGGCAACACCAGTATCATCCTCAACACTGATGCCCCACAGGTCTTTGTCCTCCGCCCTCTACTATACTCCTTATACACCTGTGACTGTGTGGCCAAATTTCCCTCCAACTTGATTTTCAAGTTTGCTGACGACACCACCGTAGTGGGTCGGATCTCAAACAATGACGAGACAGAGTACAGGAATGAGATAGAGAATTTGGTGAACTGGTGCGGCAACAATAATCTCTCCCTCAATGTCAACAAAACGAAGGAGATTGTCGTCGACTTCAGAAAACATAGTGATTGTCAACATCAATGGGGATAAAGTGGAAATGATCGAGAGCTTCAAGTTTTAAGGTGTCTGGATCACCAACAACCTGTCCTGGAGCCCCCATGTGGACACTATAGTTAAGAAAGCCCATCAACGCCTCTACTTTCTCAGAAGACTAAGGAAATTTGGAATGTTGATTTGATTTGGATTTATTTGTCACATGTATTAACATGCAGTGAAAAGTATTGTTTCTTGCGCGCTATACAGACAAAACATATCGTTCATAGAGAAGGAAACCAGTGAGTGCAGAATGTTTGTTACAGTCATAGCTAGGGTGTAAAGAAAGATCAAATTAATGCAAGGTAGGTCCATTCAAAAGTCTGACAGCAGCAGGGAAGAAGCTGTTCTTGAGTCGGTTGGTACGTGACCTCAGAATTTTGTATCTTTTTCCCAACGGAAGAAGGTGGAAGAGAGAATGTCTGGGGTGCGTGGGGTCCTTAATTATGCTGGCTGCTTTGCCGAGGCAACGAGAAGTATAGACAGAGTCAATGGGTGGGAGGCTGGTTTGCATGATGGATTGGGCTACATTCACGACCTTTTGTAGTTTCTTGCCGTCTTGGGCAGAGCAGGAGCCACACCAAGCTGTGATACAACCAGAAATAATGCTTTCTATGGTGCATCTGTAAAAGTTGGTGAGAGTCGTAGCTGACATGCCAAATTTCCTTAGTCTTCTGAGAAAGTAGAGGCATTGGTGGGCTACAACTCTCTCCAACTTTTACAGATGCACCATAGGAAGCATTCCTTCAGGTTGTATCACAGCTTGGTACGGCTCCTGCTCTGTCCAAGAACACAAACTACAAACGGTCATGAACAAAGCACAGTTCATCACTCAAACCAGCCTCCTGTCCATTGACACTGTCTACACTTCCCACTGCTTCAAAAAAGCAGCCGGCATAATTAAGGACCCCACGCACCCCAGACATTCTCTCTTCCACCAGCTTCCTTTGGGGAAAAAGATACAAAAGTCTGAGGTCACGTACCAACTGACTCAAGAACAGCTTCTTCCCTGCTGCTGTCAAACTTTTGAATGGACTTACCTTGCATTAAGTTGATCTTTCTCTACTCCCTAGCTATGACTGTAACACTACATTCTGCACCCTCTCCTTTCCTTCCCTATGTATGGTAAGCGTTGTCTGTATAGCAAGAAACTATACTTTTAACTGTATCCCAATACATGTGATAAATCAAATCCACATTTTATACAGCTCCATCATAACCTCCCTGCTCTTGTACTCAGTGCCTCGGCTAATAAAGGTAAGTATCCCATATGTCGCCTTAACCATCTTATCCACCTGTGCTGCTCTCCAAGATTTATGGATATGCACATCAAGATTCCCTTAATCCTCTGTACTTCTAGACCGTTCATTGTACATTCTTTTGCCTTGTTAGTCCTCCCAAAATGCATTACCTCCCACTTTTCAGGGTTAAATTCTATTTGCCACTGTCCATGGAACCATTTCTTGTGAATCTTTTCTGTACCCTCTCTAAAACCCTCATATTCAGCCTAAAGTGTGGTGCCCAGAAGTGACACAGTACTCCAGTTGAGGCCAATCCAGTGTTTTATACAAGTTTAACCTAATTTTCTTGTTTTTGTACTGTGTGCTCCTGTGAATGAACCCTAGGTGTTGGACATTTTATTACCCACTTTCTCAACTTGCCCTGCCTCCTTAAATCATTCGTGACATATATACCCACATTCCTCTGCTCCTGCGTTGCATTGTCTCTGTTCAGTCTTCGTACTAAAATAGGTCACCTCCCGTTTGGCTGGGTTAAATTGCATCTGCCGCGTGTCTGACCATTCCACCAACCTGTCTTTTTGAAGTTCTACACGGTCCTCTTGATTCTCAACATTTCCCAAGTTTTGTATCATCCGCAAGTTTTGAAATTATACCCTTTCCGCCAAGATCTGGATTGTTTATATCAGGGAGAGGATCGATCCCTGAGGAACTCCACTGCAAACCCTGGTCTAAAACGATCCGTCCAATTGAGTAGTGATGACTTGTGTACATAATTAGTGCAAAGATAATCCATAAATGTGACTCAAGTGTGACACGTTGTTTCTCTTCCCCTCCCCACCTGCTAATATCCAGTGTTCTCTTTTCAGATACACCCTGTATACAAGGACCAGACTAGGGTACATCTTTCACAAGAAGCAATTGAAGAAGACTCGAGATTATTATCCCAGCGGCCATTCCATTGTCTGTTCCAAGGTTATTAACGGTAAGTTCTCTGATCAATCAAAGGAAGAGGTTGGCCCCACGCCACCCTTCATTCCAACCACCCCCTCCTCCCCACCCCTGCCCTCCTCCTCCAGCTTTCTTTTAAAACCTTGCCGGTTGGGTTCGGGGAAGTTTACACACTGGAAGTTGGGGGAATCAATGGATCTAGTTTTATTACCATTGAACCAATTTCCTATCGGGGACAGAAGACCATGGATTCAGGTGCCATCCAAAGACCTGAGCGCATAATCGGTATGGGCAAGAGCTCCTAGAATAAACCTGTTGTTGTTGGTTGGAATCAGCACGTGTAAACCACATCTCTTTGCTTAAAGCCCACAATCCCTAACATATTTAGGACATTGCAGTCACGATCCTCCGCTTACTCCACGACAGCATGCAAGCCGTGATTCTCACCAACAGAACCATCACAGACCTAAGACGAGTGCAAACTGGGTCAAGCAGGGCTGTGTCATCGCACCACTGCTCTTCAGCATCCTCCTTGCTGCAGCACTCCATCCCATCACCGTAAAGCTCCCCTCTGGAGCTACAGGACTAGCGGGGGAAGCTGTTCAACCTCCAACACTTCCAGGCCAGAAGCAAGACCACCCGAACCTCTGTCATCAAGCTGCAGATGATGTCTAGGCGTTTGCACACTCGGGGGCAGAGTCATAAATCATCGTCAGCGCATTCGCTGACACACACGAGAGAACAGGCCTCAGACGAAGCATCTAGAAAACATCCGAAAAACAAAGGTACTCGACCAGCCCACTCCTAACACAACAGAGTGTGCTTCCCCAAGAACACACAACCTGAAGAAGCATTACCGAAGGCACCAATCACCTCTAATGTCACCGGGTGGAGAATTTAGAGGCCAAGTGGAAAGAGCTGGCAGAACCCAGAGCATCCTACCCACCCGCCTCATCAAGCACTGCCCGCCCTTTTGTGGCACAGTCTGTGGCTTCAGGATTGGATTATTCACTATCTCAGAGCCACCAAACTAACCAACCCCACCCTCCCCAGAGTGGAAGCAAATCATCCTCAACCCTGAGGGACTGCCAAAGGAGAGAAGAGAAGATATCCCAGCGTTACATAGTGACAGACCCATCCCCACCAGTACTGTACCCCAGTGTTATACAGTGACAGACCCATCCCCACCAGTACTGTACCCCAGTGTTATACAGTGACAGACCCATCCCCACCAGTACTGTACCCCAGTGTTATACAGTGACAGACCCGTCCCACCAGTACTGTACCCCAGTGTTATACAGTGACAGACCCATCCCCACCAGTACTGTACCCCAGTGTTATACAGTGACAGACCCATCCCCACCAGTACTGTACCCCAGTGTTATACAGTGACAGACCCATCCCCACCAGTACTGTACCCCAGTGTTATACAGTGACAGACCCGTCCCCACCAGCACTGTACCCCAGTGTTATACAGTGACAGACCCGTCCCCACCAGCACTGTACCCCAGTGTTATACAGTGACAGACCCATCCCCACCAGTACTGTACCCCAGTGTTATACAGTGACAGACCCGTCCCCACCAGTACTGGACCCCAGTGTTATACAGTGACAGACCTGTCCCACCAGTACTGTACCCCAGTGTTATACAGTGACAGACCCGTCCCACCAGCACTGTACCCCAGTGTTATACAGTGACAGACCCGTCCCCACCAGTACTGGACCCCAGTGTTATACAGTGACAGACCCATCCCCACCAGTACTGTACCCCAGTGTTATACAGTGACAGACCCATCCCCACCAGTACTGTACCCCAGTGTTATATAGTGACAGACCTGTCCCACCAGCACTGTACCCCAGTGTTATACAGTGACAGACCCGTCCCCACCAGTACTGGACCCCAGTGTTATACAGTGACAGACCCATCCCCACCAGTACTGTACCCCAGTGTTATATAGTGACCGACCTGTCCCACCAGCACTGTACCCCAGTGTTATACAGTGACAGACCTGTCCCACCAGTACTGTACCCCAGTGTTATACAGTGACAGACCCGTCCCACCAGCACTGTACCCCAGTGTTATACAGTGACAGACCCGTCCCACCAGCACTGTACCCCAGTGTTATAGTGACAGACCCGTCCCACCAGCACTGTACCCCAGTGTTATAGTGACAGACCTGTCCCACCAGCACTGTACCCCAGTGTTATAGTGACAGACCTGTCCCACCAGCACTGTACCCCAGTGTTATAGTGACAGACCTGTCCCACCAGCACTGTACCCCAGTGTTATAGTGACAGACCTGTCCCACCAGTACTGTACCCCAGTGTTATAGTGACAGACCCGTCCCACCATTATTCTTCCCCAGTGTTGGAGTTGATGAAACATAAAGTTTTTAGTTTATTAGTGTCACAAGTAGGCTTACATTAACACTGCAATGAAGTTGCTGTGAAAATCCCCTATTCGCCACACTCCGGTGCCTGTTCAGGTACACTGAGGGAGAATTTGGCACGGCCAATGCACCTAACCAGCACGTCTTCTGGACAGTGGGAGGAAACCGGAGCACCGGAGGAAACCCATGCAGACACCGGGAGAATGTGCAGACTCCACACAGACAGTGGCCCGAGGCCGGGAATCGAACCTGGGTCCCTGGCGCTCTGAGGCAGCAGTGCTAACCACTGTGTCACCATGCCGCCCCAGACACCACCTGCCCATCTCTGGCAATGTCTGCAGCCATGATGCTGGCATTGGACTAGGGTAAACACAGTAAGAAGTCTAACAACACCAGGTTAAAGTCCCAACAGGTTTATTTGGTAGCAAAGCCACACAAGCTTTCGGAGCGCTAAGCCCCTCCGAAAGCTTGTGTGGCTTTTGCTACCAAATAAACCTGTTGGACTTTAACCTGGTGTTGTTAGACTTCTTACAATGTCTGCAGCTCCAGGATTGGACTATTCAGCCATCGCAGGAGAGACTGGGGGGTGCTGGTGATTGGTGAGGGTTGTTGTAGTGTGTGTCATTTGGGAAGTGTCCACAGAGGCTTCACAATTTCTGTCCATGTGGTGATCTGTCCATTTTGCCTTTAGGTGTGAAAATTCTTCCAGTCCCCATACTGACAGACAATTATGGCTACTTGATTATCGACTTGGACACAAATGTAGCTGTCGCTGTTGATCCTTCCGATCCACTGATTGTCCAGGTAAGCTGCTGGTCTTTCCTGGATAAATGTCCGTTTTCTCCTGCCTGCCTTCCTTCATCATGCCACCCGCTCTGCATGGCACAGCACACAGGATCATAACCTGCCAGCAGGCTCGAGCCCCTGGTGCCCTGCTGCGAGGTGTGTGTCCTCGGGACTATGTGAGCTTTTGCCCAGAACCTGGACAAGTGGCTGGCTGTCTGCTCCCTGTACATGCAATAGTTAGAAAGTGGCTCTGGACATTGGGTTGCATTAAGTCAGACAATCCGGGCCAATGCAGTGAAATGGTTTCCCAGTATCTGCTGACCAAATCTCCTGTACGAAGTGTGTCGGGGAGGTTTGTCCAAACTCGCCTTTATTCTATATCTGACCCCGTGCTGTACCTGTCCTGGCAGTGTTTGATGGGGACAGTGTAGAGGGAGCTTTACTCTGTATCTAACCCCGTGCTGTACCTGTCCTGGGAGTGTTTGATGGGGACAGTGTAGAGGGAGCTTTACTCTGTATCTAACCCCGTGCTGTACCTGTCCTGGGAGTGTTTGATGGGGACAGTGTAGAGGGAGCTTTACTCTGTATCTAACCCCGTGCTGTACCTGTCCTGGGAGTGTTTGATGGGGGACAGTGTAGAGGGAGCTTTACTCTGTATCTAACCCCGTGCTGTACCTGTCCTGGGAGTGTTTGCTGGGGGACAGTGTAGAGGGAGCTTTACTCTGTATCTAACCCCGTGCTGTACCTGTCCTGGGAGTGTTTGATGGGGGACAGTGTAGAGGGAGCTTTACTCTGTATCTAACCCCGTGCTGTACCTATCCTGGGAGTGTTTGATGGGGGACAGTGTAGAGGGAGCTTTACTCTGTATCTAACCCCGTGCTGTACCTGTCCTGGGAGTGTTTGATGGGGACAGTGTAGAGGGAGCTTTACTCTGTATCTAACCCCGTGCTGTACCTGTCCTGGGAGTGTTTGATGGGGGACAGTGTAGAGGGAGCTTTACTCTGTATCTAACCCCGTGCTGTACCTGTCCTGGGAGTGTTTGATGGGGACAGTGTAGAGGGAGCTTTACTCTGTATCTAACCCCGTGCTGTACCTGTCCTGGGAGTGTTTGATGGGGACAGTGTAGAGGGAGCTTTACTCTGTATCTAACCCCGTGCTGTACCTGTCCTGGGAGTGTTTGATGGGGACAGTGTAGAGGGAGCTTTACTCTGTATCTAACCCCGTGCTGTACCTGTCCTGGGAGTGTTTGATGGGGGACAGTGTAGAGGGAGCTTTACTCTGTATCTAACCCCGTGCTGTACCTGTCCTGGGAGTGTTTGATGGGGGACAGTGTAGAGGGAGCTTTACTCTGTATCTAACCCCGTGCTGTACCTGTCCTGGGAGTGTTTGATGGGGGACAGTGTAGAGGGAGCTTTACTCTGTATCTAACCCCGTGCTGTACCTATCCTGGGAGTGTTTGATGGGGGACAGTGTAGAGGGAGCTTTACTCTGTATCTAACCCCGTGCTGTACCTGTCCTGGGAGTGTTTGATGGGGACAGTGTAGAGGGAGCTTTACTCTGTATCTAACCCCGTGCTGTACCTGTCCTGGGAGTGTTTGATGGGGGACAGTGTAGAGGGAGCTTTACTCTGTATCTAACCCCGTGCTGTACCTGTCCTGGGAGTGTTTGATGGGGGACAGTGTAGAGGGAGCTTTACTCTGTATCTAACCCCGTGATGTATCTGCCCTGGGAGTGTTTGATGGGGGACAGTGTAGAGGGAGCTTTACTCTGTATCTAACCCCATGCTGTACCTGTCCTGGGAGTGTTTGATGGGGGACAGTGTAGAGGGAGCTTTACTCTGTATCTAACCCCGTGCTGTACCTGTCCTGGGAGTGTTTGATGGGGACAGTGTAGAGGGAGCTTTACTCTGTATCTAACCCCGTGCTGTACCTGTCCTGGGAGTGTTTGATGGGGGACAGTGTAGAGGGAGCTTTACTCTGTATCTAACCCTGTGCTGTACCTATCCTGGGAGTGTTTGATGGGGACAGTGTAGAGGGAGCTTTACTCTATCTAATCCTGTGCTGTACCTGTCCTGGAAGTGTTTGATGGGTTTATTTGGTAGCAAAAGCCACTAGCTTTCGGAACAGGCTGTCCCTTCATCAGGTGGGTGAGAGTTTGATGGGGACAGTGTAGAGTGCACAGGAAATACTTATTTAACTTGCCGGTACTGGTTGGGGAAAATGGAGAGGTTGCTTACACACATTTCATTGAGTCTACAAATATGCTCCCAAAAAATCTTGTTTCATTTTGATTCTTCAGGCATGTCTTGAGCGGGAAGGTGCGACTCTGGAAGCTATCCTCACGACACATAAGCACTGGTGAGTTCTGAGTTTCGTTCTAGTTTTTATTGATGTGGAGATGCCGGTGTTGGACTGGGATAGGCACAGTAAGAAGTCTCTCAACACCCAGCTAAAGTCCAACAGGTTTATTTGGAATCACGAGCTTTCGGAGCACTGCTCCTTCATCAGGTGAGTGAGTGGTTTTTATTGTCAGTGTATTTTCTGTGATTGAAGTAATGACTTGTGTTGAGCTGCAGTTTAGTAACGACAGTGGGTTATTCTTTATCCACAAACCTGGGCAGGTTGTGCTGGTGGGATATTGGACTGTTGAGGCATCACAACTGAGCCTGAGGTGTCATCCACACAGACTTTTTTCCAGTGAAGGGTTGCTGTATGGATATCAGTTAGATTCCCTCCTAGCCCCCTCACCGCTGGTGCTGATCCTGATTTGATTTGATTTGATTTATTGTCACATGTATTAGTATACAGTGAAAAGTATTCTTTCTTGCACGCTTTACAGACAAAGCATACCGTTCATAGAGGAGGAAATGAGAGGGAGCAGAATGTAGTGTTACAGTTATAGCTACGGTGTAGAGAAAGATCAACTTAATGCGAGGTAGGTCGATTCAAAAGTCTGACAGCAGCAGGGAAGAAGCTGTTCTTGAGTCGGTTGGTACGTGACCTCATTTTCCCGACTGAAGAAGGTGGAAGAGAGAATGTCCGGGGTGCGTGGGCTCCTTAATTATGCTGGCTGGTGCTGATCCGGTTGCAATCTGGTGACCTAGGATAAATACAGGATCATATGACTGCTTGGGTTTGCATGGCAGTGTGTATTGCCTTTTCGTTTTGGAGTAGTGAGACACTCGTACTGATAAACCTTGGAATATGATGGTGTTCTTGATAACTGTAGCGCATTGGAGCAATGGGTAGTGATTCCTGCTGGGGTCACAGACTGAGCAATAGGGGTGCGAGCTCCGAGACAGCAATGGAGTGGAGACAGTCCTGGCATGCATTCAGTGGCCCTATGATCTGCGCGCACAGGTTTTTATTTCGTCTCTGTGAATCGGCCAGTACCATTTCCAAAAACATTGCCTGGAAGACAATCGTTTAAAAAAACCTTGCTCTCCAGCTCCTCCAGCCCACTCGCCGAGCAGGTACAGGCTCTCAACACAGCACCCCATCGGTTTCACTCGCCGTGATGGCTCCCAAAGCCCTGCTACCCCCCCCACTGCACCCAGCCCCCAACAGCCCTACAGAGCCCAATGTATTTTAGGTTATTTCTTCCCTTCCTCTCTCCCCTTCTCTGCCACTCTGCTTGTCATTCTGTATTGTTGTACAGTCCCTCGATGAGGTCACGGTTGATCTACAATCTAACTCCGTAAACACGTCATTGCCCCAGATCCCTGAAAGGCTTTGGATAACCAACATCATACTGAGTTTTAACTTTAATATTTGATCTAGCTCACTCCCCCCCTCTCACTCTTTTTTGCTTTTGTAGGGATCACAGTGGTGGGAACAAGGTATTGAAGAAAATCTACAAATCGTGTAGGGTTTATGGTACCTCCAGAGATAACATTCCTGGACTCACAAAGTAAGTAGAGGGTGTGTGTTCGGGGTGTGTGTACATGTGGAGGGAGGGGGATGTGTGTGGGGTTGTTGGGGGATCTTCTGTGATCAGGAACGCAAGTACAAAAGAAGCTTATTTTCTGTACAGAGGCAAAGTATGGCAGATGCTGGAAATCCAGGGTGGCACAGTGGGTTAGCACTGCTGCCTCACAGCACCAGGGATGCAGGTTCAATTCCCGCCTTGGGTTGCTGTCTGTGTGGAGTCTGCGCGTTCTCCCCGTGTCTGCATGGGTTTCCTCCGGGTGCTCCGGTTTCCTCCCACGGTCTGAAAGACGTGCTGGTTAGGTGCATTGGCCGTGCTAAATTCTCCCTCAGTGTACCCGAACAGGCGCCGGAGTGTGGCGACTAGGGGGTTTTCACAGTAACTTCATTGGAGTGTTAATGTAAGCCTACTTGTGACACTAATAAAAAAAAAACTTTAAATCTGAAATAAAAACTAAAAGCTGGAAAAGCTTACCATGCAGCATCTGTGGAGAGAGAAACAATTATGTTTGCGGTCTTTGTCCTTTTCTTCAAAAGGTCATCTTGACCTGAAACATTAATTCTGCTTCTCTCCACAGATTCTGCCTTGGGGTGATCCTGTTCAACCCCTGTGCTGATATCAAAACCCTACATGTCCTACTCATTTGCCAAGATCAGTCAATTTGTCCTTCACATTGTTGGGCATTCCCTAAAGAATAATTTGCAGGATTACAGGGAAAGGGCAGGATTGTGGGATCATTAAAGGAATCCAGGGTTATACGGATAAGGCAGGAAAGTGAAGTTGAGGATTATCACATCAGACCTCATTGAATGGTGGAGCTGGATTGATGGGCCGAATGGCCTATTTCTGCTCCTACATCTTATGGTCTTTTTAGCTGAGTTGCTCTTGCAGGAGACTGGCACAGACCCCACAGGCCGAATGGTCTTCCTCTGTTCTTCAACCAATTGCCAACCCACCCCCAACTGATCTAAAACTGTCAAGTCAGTGTTGCACATTATGACCATCTTGCCAAGCCTTTGTTGATCTTTCCTTTTCCTCCCCAAACATTGAAATGAAAATCCTTGTCGACAGATCCCTCTGCGACTTCAAACTTCCTTCAGCCATTGGACTGACTCTTGGGGAAGCTTCCACTCCTCTATCAGTCTCAACCTGACTTTTCCCTCGGGTGGAATGCCTTCCAATGTTTGTTATATGATCAGTGTGGTGATTGTCCCTTTAAGGGCAGCACAGCAGAAGAGAGTCACCTGGCTTGAGGGACCAATTGGAACTGAGAGTGGGGTAATCACCTCAGGGGGTGGAGCTCTCACTTGGGCAGAAGACATGTAGGGGCTGGGGGGCGGCCAGCCTCTACAGTTTTGCCTTTAAATACCCTTTGTGTTCCTAACGAAATCTGCAAGCGAACATCATTACACTGGTGATGAGGATAAAGTGGGTTACAAGGACACTGCCTGTGGCTTGAGAGGTGTGAGGAGTGAGATAGAACCATAGAAAATTACAGCTCAGAAACAGGCCTTTTGGCCCTTCTTGTCTGTGCCGAACCATTTTATGCCTAGTCCCACTGACCTGCACTTGGACCATATCCCTCCACATCCCTCTCATCCATGAACCCGTCCAAGTTTTTCTTAAATGTTAAAAGTGACCCCGCATTTACCACTTTATCCGGCAGCTCATTCCACACTCCCACCACTCTCTGCGTGAAGAAGCCCCCCCTAATATTCCCTTTAAACTTTTCTCCTTTCACCCTTGACCCATGCCCTCTGGTTTTTTTCTTCCCTAGCCTCAGCGGAAAAAGCCTGCTTGCATTCACTCTATCTATACCCATCAAAATCTTATACACCTCTATCAAATCTCCCCTCAATCTTCTACGCTCCAGGGAATAAAGTCCCAACCTATTCAATCTCTCTCTGTAACTCAGCTTCTCAAGTCTCGGCAACATCCTTGTGAACCTTCTCTGCACTCTTTCAATCTTATTTACATCCTTCCTGTAACTAGGTGACCAAAACTGTACACAATACTCCAAATTCGGCCTCACCAATGCCTTATATAACCTTGTAAGAAGTTTAACAACACCAGGTTAAAGTCCAACAGGTTTATTTCTTACTGTGTTTACCCCAGTCCAACGCCGGCATCTCCACATCATGACTTATATAACCTTACCATAACACTCCAACTTTTATACTCGATACTCCGATTTATAAAGGCCAATGTACCAAAGGCACTCTTTACGACCCTATCCACCTGTGACGTCACTTTTAGGGAATTCTGTACCTGTATTCCCAGATCCCTCTTTTCAACTGCACTCTTCAGAGTCCTACCATTTACCCTGTACGTTCTTCTTTGGTTTGTCCTTCCAAAGTGCAATATCTCTCACTTGTCTGCGTTCAATTCCATTTGCCATTTTTCAGCCCATTTTTCTAGTTGGTCCAAATCCCTCTGCAAGCTTTGAAAACCTTCCTCACTGTCCACTACACCTCCAATCTTTGTATCATCAGCAAACTTGCTGATCCAATTTACCACATTATCAATGATCTGGACGGCACGGTAGCACAGTGGTTAGCACTGCTGCTTCACAGCTCCAGGGTCCCGGGTTCGATTCCCGGCTCGGGTCACTGTCTGTGTGGAGTTTGCACATTCTCCTCGTGTCTGCGTGGGTTTCCTCCGGGTGCTCCGGTTTCCTCCCACAGTCCAAAGATGTGCGGGTTAGGTTGATTGGCCAGGTTAAAAAAAAAAAAAAATTGCCCCTTAGAGTCCTGGGATGCGTAGGTTAGAGGGGTTAGCAGGTAAAATATGTGGGGGTAGGGCCTGGGTGGGATTGTGGTCGGTGCAGACTCGATGGGCCGAATGGCCTCCTTCTGCACTGTAGGGTTTCTATGATTCTATGATGATATAGATGACAAACAACAATGGACCCAACACTAATCCCTGCGGCACACCACTAGTCACAGGCCTCCACTCAGAGAAGCAATCCTCCACAACCACTCTCTGGCTTCTTCCATGTTGGGATATTACCAGACCCTGAGGGACAGTCAGAGCAAACCCGAATTGGCCGGTACAGTCACAAGTTTAGAGAAATATAGAAAGAAATAATGGAGAGAAAATAACCCTCAGAAGCAAGAGCTGGGATTTTTGTCTTTCAAGAGTTGTCATGGGGGACTTTAACTTTCCAAATATTGATTGGAATCTTTGTAGGTCAAATAGTTCGGATGGTGCAGTTTTTGTGCAGTGTGTGCAGGAGGGTTTCCTGACACAATATGTGGATAGGCCGACAAGAGGTGAGGCCACATTGGATTTGGTACTGGGAAATGAACCGGGCCAAGTGTTAGATTTGGTTGTGGGAGAGCACTTTGGAGATAGTGATAGGGTTCGTGGTGGGAGATATAGGAAGGATATCAGAGGTAGGTTCTTTACGCAGAGAGTGGTTGGGGTGTGGAATGGACTGCCTGCAGTGATCGTGGAGTCAGACACTTTAGGAACATTTAAGCGGTTATTGGATAGGCACATGGAGCACACCAGGATGATAGGGAGTGGGATAGCTTGATCTTGGTTTCAGATAAAGCTCGGCACAACATCGTGGGCCGAAGGGCCTGTTCTGTGCTGTCCTGTTCTAAGAGAAGTGGAATTCAGTGTTCAGAAAAGGGCAGAGAGTTGCTACAAGGTTCTTTTTCTTAAACAGAAAGCGAAGAGTGAAAAATGAACAAAACGCCCCAAGGAGTTGTAGCTTAGTCTCCAGAGTGTGGGGAAGTGAAGAGTCTGAGTTTGCTCTGCTCCCTCCAAGCAGAGCCTACTGGGAGGGGGAGTGGGGGCTGCAGGATTGCCTCAGCAGCCCAGTCCCAGAGCGCCAGGTGTGCAGATCTTTGGCAGAGTTGTTAAATTGAGTGGGCCCCACCTAAGGAGATTCTTTGTCATCAACACGGTTTCGAAACTCCCTTTTGATGAGAGGTTAGAAAGGAAAACCTGAATTTCTACAGTGCCATTTACCGCCTCCGAACATCTCAGAAACGTTTCACAGGCAGTGGTGTACTTTTGAAGTATAGTCACAGTTATAATGTAGGGAAACCTAACCTGCATGCACTAAGCTCCCACAAACCATAATGAAATAAATGACCAAACAACCCTTTGTAGATGTTGGATGAGGGATAAATGTTATCCCAGAACATGAGAGGGAAACTCGCCTTAACTCTTCTAGTGGTTGTAGGACTCGTGCCCACCCTAGAGGGTGAAGAGTGGCTTGGTTTAATGACTCGTACCAGCCTGTGACACTGCAGCACTCCCCCAGTAATAGCACTGGAGGTATGTCGGCCTATAGATTACATGTTCAAATCCTAGTGTGGATCTTCAATCCACGACCTTTCGATTCATTGAGCCCTGGCTGATTCCCCTACCTCAAATCTGGCTGTTACCTTTTGGGCTCTGACAGGATTTTGTGTGTTTTTAATATTTGCCCGTTCAGATAATGTACCCGAGATCTTAACTGGGATTGGTGTTCTGGCTCAGGCATTTCAATTCCTCAATAAAGTTGGTCTTTTGTCTAGGCTGACTGCCCTGAGGCTGGGGTGGGATACATGAAGCGCTCTGTGACGTGAGGAGACTTGAACCTCTCCCTTCTATCCCAAAGGGCGGCATGGTGGCTAGCACTGCTGCCTTACAGTGCCAGGGACCCAGGTTCGGTTCCCGGCTTGGGTCACTGTCTGTGTAGAGTCTGCACGTTCTCCCCATGTCTGCCTGGGTTTCCTCCAGGTGCTCCGGTTTCCTCCCACAGTCCAAAAGACGTGCTGGTTCGGTGCATTGGCCGTGCTAAACTCTCCCTCGGTGTACCCGAACAGGTGCCGGAGTGTGGCGATTAAAGGATTCTCACAATAACTTCATTGCAGTGTTAATGTAAGTCTACTTGTGACAATAAGTAAACTTTACTTTAAGATGTGTGGGTTAGGTGGATTGGCCGTGCTAAATTGACTCTTGTGCCTGGGGGATTAGCAGGGTAAATGTGTGGGGTTATGGGAATAGGACCTGGATGGGATTGTGGTTGGTGGGCCGAATGGCGACCTCCTGTACTGTAGGGATTCTATGATTCTACTTTCAAGCCCTGGGCATTTTTAACCTGGTGTTTGGGAGGGAGTTGTAATGTGTCCAAAAACGTGTTTTATCATCAACTCTTGTTTTGTTTGTTGCCAAAGTTTCAATCTGTGTGTTACCCTCCCAGCATTGTTGTAAATTGGGTGTTTGATTCTCCTGTGATTAATCATTTTAAAAACTGACTCCCACATGCCTTATTGAACCTACCTATCTGGTTTCCACACAATAAATAATTTTTAAAATTAATCCTATACTGAGAAACCGAGGCAAACACTGCGCTCAGGAAGAGGACAAACAAAGTTACTTCAGAGGTTAGGAGATGTCAAACTTGGGGTTTGTTACGAGACTGGGGAAAGTTGGAGGTTTTGGTGTGGGGGGGGAAGATGTCATTTTGGATGCCATAAAAACCATCTGATTCACTAATGCCCTTTTAGGGATGGAAATCTGCTGCCCTGACCCGGTCTGGCCTACATGTGACTCCCAGGCTGACAGCAACTGCCCTCTGAAAAGGCCGAGCAAGCCATTCAGTTGCAGTCAAGAAGGTAGTTCACCACGACCGTGATTGAATGGAGGGCAATTAGGGATGAGTAATAAATGCTGGGCTCGCCATGAATAGAAATTAAGCTCTCCAGAATCCCCACCCTGATTCTGGCAGACAGATATGTCAAATGCACCTTCCCACGGCCTTTGTTCCCATCTTTGCTGCAGGTATGGACACACCCAAGCAACTTTCCTTGGGCCATGCAAAGTCAAAATTTAATTCCTGGAGACTCGCTCCCAGGGATGGAGGCCGAAATCCAGCAAAAGGTGGCGGTTCGATATTGTATTTGCTGCAGCTTCCCCCTCGAATTGGTGATCCATACACCCAATTCTGGGCATTCCCTTGTGGCTGTGACCTATTTCGGATCTGTATCAATTATCAAAGCATTCAGTGAAGAATTTGGTTAGCCCCCCCCTCCCCCTTCCCCCAGCAGAAGGGGAGGCGATGGCCGAGTGGCATTATCCCGAGATTATTAACCCAGAAACTCAGCTAATGTTCTGGGGACTCGGGTACGAATCTTGCCACGGCAGCTGGTGGAATTTGAATTGAATAAAAAATATCTGGAATTAAGAATCTCATGATGACCATGAAACCATTGTCGATTGTCAGAAAAACCCCGTTTGGTTCACTAATGTCCTCCTTCTGGCGGCTAAAAAATACAAAAGTCTGAGGTCACGTACCAACCGACTCCAAGAACAGCTTCTTCCCTGCTGCTGTCAGGCCTTTGAATGGACCTACCTCGCATTAAGTTGATCTTTTTCTACACCCTAGCTATGACTGTAACACTACATTCTGCACTCTCTCCTTTCCTTCTCTGAACGGTATGCTTTCTCTGTATAGCGCACAAGAAACAATACTTTTCACTATGTTAATACATGTGACAATAAATCAAATCAAAATAGGGAAGAAAATCTGCCATCCTTACCCGGTCTGGCCTACATGTGACTCCAGAGCCACAGCAATGTGGTTGACTCTCAACTGCCTTCTGAACAAGGGCAACTAGGGATGGGCAATAAATAACTGGCCGGCCAGCGACGCCCATGTCCCACAAATGAATTAAAAAGAGAAGTATTGTGAGCATTTCTACGCACCACATTTGAGGAAGGGCTTGGAGAGGGCACAGGCAAAATTTAATGGATGGAACCAGTGACGTGAGATGACAGTTACCTGGGAGTCGAGAGAAGCCGGATCCCCAACCGGGATCTTGGGTTCATGTCACACTATCTGTAACCCCCACAGCCTGCCTAGATGTGCAAAATCTCTCAAGCTGTCCTGTCTGGAGACAATACACATCTCTTTAACCTGTGCTTAATGCTCCCTCCACTCACATTGTTTGTACCTTTAAGACTTGATTAGCTGTAAAGACTCACATTCCAATCATTATTCTGTAAATTGAGTTTGTGTCTTCGTGCCTTGTTTGTGATCAGAACTCCCACTCCACCTGACGAAGGAACAGCCTGTTCCGAAAGCTAGTGGCTTTTGCTACCAAATAAACCTGTTGGACTTTAACCTGGTGTTGTTAGACTTCTTACCATTTTTATTACAGCAGAGCAGGTTAAGGGAAGATTTAATCGAGGTGTTCAAAATCATGAAGGGTTTTGAGAGTATTTCGGAGAAATTGTTTCCACAGGAAGGAGGGACGCGGATTCAGATTATTGGCGAAAGAGCCAGAGGGGAGATGTGGAACGATTTATTTTCGAGTCAGACTGTTGTGAACTGGAATGTGCTGCCCAACAGGACAGTGGCAGCAGATTCAATAAATACCGTGTTGATTGCAATGCAGGGGTGCAAATTGCAGGAGAGTGTAGGGAAGTGGGATTAATTTGACACCATTCTCAAAGAGCCAGCGCGATGGGCCCAATGGCCTCCAACATTCCCCTCTGCTCCTTTGATTCTTGACACCTCTCCGGGATGAGGCCGCAACATCCTCCAGCTTGTGAGCCACTGGCGACGACGTAGACCACCCCCATTGTTCCGCACGCGGGACCGCGTCTTCCTCTGACCACAGACTCTGATTGAGGTCTTCTCGTTGCGTGAAACTGGAATCCGTTCATAGGATCAGGAAGAGGCCACTCAGCCCCCTCCTGCCTTCTGTGCTGTCCCCATTAGATCAAGACTGATCTGTATCCCAACTTCATTTACCTACCTTTGCTTAGTTGTCTTGATATTCATGCTAAAATAAAATCCATGATCTCAACCTTGAAAATTTCAATTAATCGCCTGCATCTGCAGTCTTTTCGTAGAATCATAGAATCCCTACAGTGCAGAAGGAGGCTATTCAGCCCATCGAGTCTGCACCAACCATAATCCCACCCAGGCCCTATCCCCATAACCCCACACCTTGCTAATCCCCCTGACACTAGGGTCAATTTAGCATGGCCAATCCAACTAACCACATCTTTGGACTGTGGGAGGAAACTGGAGCGCCCACAGGAAACCCATGCAGACACGAGGAGAATGTGCAAACTCCACACACAGTGACCCAAGGCTGGAATTGAACTTGAGTCCCTGGTGCTGTGGAGCAGCTGTGCTAACCAATGTGCTGATCTTCCAGCTGAACTTCACCTCCTTGTACCTAAATCCTCATAGTTCCAGATTTCCACTGCCTTTCAGGTCAGGAATACTTCTGAACCATCCAGTAATAATATTCAAATCTCTTCTGTCACTCCAGCCCCTCGCTGTCCTCTCATCCCCCTTTCACTTCTCTCCTGTCTCCAACTCTTTCTCCCTCATATCTCCTCTCTCTTTCTTTCCCCCTCTCTCCCCTGCCATCTTTTCTCCCCACTCTATAAAAAGGTCTATAAAATAATGAGGGGCACAGATCAGCTAGATAGTCAATATCTTTTCCCAAAGGTAGGGGAGTCTAAAACTAGAGGGCATAGGTTTAAGATGAGAGGGGAGAGATGCAAAAGGGTTCAGAGGGGCAATTTTTTCAGAGGGTGGTGAGTGTCTGGAACAAGCTGCCAGAGGTGGTAATAGTAGAGGCGGGTACAATTTTGTCTTTTAAAAAGCATTTGGACAGTTACATGGATAAAATGGGTATAGAGGGACATGGGCCAAATGCGGGCAATTGGGATTAGCTTGGAGATTTTTTTTTAAAAAAGGGCGGTATGGACAAGTTGGGCCAAAGGGCCTGTTTCCATGCTGTAAACTTCTGACTCTCTCACCCTTCCTTTGATCCCTCCTTTCTCCCCGCTTCTCTCTAATCCCTTCTTTTTCCCTCCTCTTTCCGATCCCTCTTTTCTCCCTCCAACAACAAGAACAAAGAACAATACAGCACAGGAACAGGCCCTTCGGCCCACCAAGCCCGCGCTGCTCCCTGGTCCAAACTAGACCATTCTTTTGGATCCCTCCATTCCCACTCTGTTCATGTGGCTATCTAGATGAGTCTTAAACGTTCCCGGTATGTCCGCCTCCACCATCTTGCCTGGCAGCACATTCCAGGCCCCCACCACCCTCTGTGTAAAATATGTCTTCTGATATCTGTGTTAAACCTACCCCCCCTCACCTTGAACCTATGACCCCTCGTGAACGTCACCACCGACCTGGGAAAAAGCTTCCCACCGTCCACCCTATCTATGCCTTTCATAATTTTATACACCTCTATTAAGTCTCCCCTCATCCTCCGTCTTTCCAGTGAGAACAACCCCAGTTTACCCAATCTCTCCTCATAACTAAGCCCCTCCATACCAGGCAACATCCTGGTAAACCTCCTCTGCACTCTCTCCAAAGCCTCCACATCCTTCTGGTAGTGTGGCGACCAGAACTGGACGCAGTATTCCAAATGCGGCCGAACCAACGTTCTATACATCTGCAACATCAGACCCCAACTTTTATACTCTATGCCCCGTCCTATAAAGGCAAGCATGCCATATGCCTTCTTCACCACCTTCTGCACCTGTGACGTCACCTTCAAGGATCTGTGGACTTGCACACCCAGGTCCCTCTGCGTATCTACACCCTTTATGGTTCTGCCATTTATCGTATAGCTCCCCCCTACATTATTTCTACCAAAATGCATCACCTCGCAGTTATCTGGATTGAACTCCCATCTGCCATTTCTTTGCCCAAATTTCTAGCCTATCTATATCCATCTGTAGCCTCTGACAATGTTCCTCCCTATCTGCAAGTCCAGCCAATTTCGTGTTGTCTGCAAACTTACTGATCACCCCAGTTACACCTTCTTCCAGATCGTTTATGTAAATCACAAACAGCAGAGGTCCCAATACAGAGCCCTGCGGAACACCACTAGTCACAGGCATCCAGCCGGAAAAAGACCCTTCCACTATCACCCTCTGTTTTCTGTGACCAAGCCAGTTCTCCACCCATCTAGCCACCTCCCCCTTTATCCCATGAAATCCAACCTTTTTCACCAACCTACCATGAGGTACTTTGTCAAACGCTTTCCGATCCCTCTTTATTCTCTCTCTCTTTCTCCCTCTCTCTTTGTGTGTGTCTCTGTCCGATCCCTCTTTCCCTGATCCCTCACGTCGTACATCAGTTTTGGCTAAATCAGGGCATTTTTGAGATCTGTGAGGAATTATTGGGATGGAAACAAACATTTCCTGTGCCCCTGCATTAAATGCCTTGTAAATCTCAGGGTCCCATAAAACTATCATTCACGCTGCAACTGTGATGTTGTTTGCTCAGGGAGCCCCTTTGTGGCCCCACAGGATGTGAGGGATTTCTGTGAGGACGAGGACCAGCAGCCATGCAGAAATGTGCACTTTGTTCATAACCAGACTGATCTGTGCCGACAGCTTTCCTTCTCCCCATCTAGAATGTACCAATAGTTATGAATTTGGAGATGTAAATCTCTTTGCAGTTTCTTTCAAGTTAATTTTTGTCCTAAAATATTTGCTCAGCACAGGGGATAGAGTGGAACAGTCTCCTAAACATTCCCAGGACAGGTCCAGCATGGGGTTAGATACAGAGTAAAGCTCCCTCTACACTGTCCCCATCAAACACACCCAGGACAGGTCCAGCACGGGGTTAGATACAGAGTAAAGCTCCCTCTACACTGTCCCCATCAAACACACCCAGGACAGGTCCAGCACGGGGTTAGATACAGAGTAAAGCTCCCTCTACACTGTCCCCATCAAACACACCCAGGACAGGTCCAGCACGGGGTTAGATACAGAGTAAAGCTCCCCCTACACTGTCCCCATCAAACACACCCAGGACAGGTACAACATGGGGTTAGATACAGAGTAAAGCTCCCTCTACACTGTCCCCATCAAACACACCCAGGACAGGTACAACACGGGGTTAGATACAGAGTAAAGCTCCCTCTACACCGTCCCCATCAAACACTCTCAGGACAGGTACAGCACGGGGTTAGATACAGAGTAATGCTCCCTCTACACTCTCCCCATCAAACACACCCAGGACAGGTACAGCACGGGGTTAGATACAGAGTAATGCTCCCTCTACACTCTCCCCATCAAACACACCCAGGACAGGTACAGCATGGGGTTAGATACAGAGTAAAACTCCCTCTACACTGTCCCCATCAAACACTCCCAGGACAGGTACAGCATGGGGTTAGATACAGAATAGCCCATAAGAGATGCGAGTCAGTGATGTTGGTCATGAGTATAGGGACAGCAGGAGAGCAGTCCAGGTCCAAGTGAAGCAAGACCTGGACAATATTCAGGCTTGGGCTGACAAGTGGCAAGTAACTTTGAAATGTCAGGCAGTGAGCATCTCCAACAAGAGAGAATGTAACCATCGCCCTTGACCTTCAATGGCATTACCATCACTGAATCTCTATCAACATACTGGAGTTACCATTGATCAGAAACTGAACTGGCCGATCCTGATAAATACTGTGGCTGCAAGAGCTGGTCAGAAACACTGAGTAACTCACCTCCTGACTCCCCAACACCTGTCCACCAGCTACAAGGCACAAGTCAGGAGTGTGATGGAATATTCTCCACTCGCCTAGACGAGTGCAGCTCCAACAACACTCAAGAAGCTCAACATCATCCAGGACAAAACAGCCCACTTGACTGGCACTCCATTCACAAACATTACCCTCTCAGTAACAAGTCTCACAACACCAGGTTAAAGTCCAACAGGTTTATTTGGAATCACGAGCTTTCGGAGCGCCGCTCCTTCCTCAGGTGAGTGGAGGTTGGCCGTGTTTGTGAACTAACCTCCACTCACCTGATGAAGGAGCAGCACTCCAAAAACTCATGATTCCAAATAAACCTGTTGGACTTTAACCTGGTGTTGTGAGACTTCTTACTGTGCCCACCCCAGTCCAATCCCAGCATCTCCACACCCTGGCTATTAACTCTCTCCACAACCGATGTACAGTGGCAGCCGTGTGTACCATCTACAAGATGCACTGCAGTAACTCACACAGGCTTCTTCGGCTGCATCTTCCAAACCCATGACTGCTCCCGCCTTGAGAGATTTAGGGCAGGAGATATCTGGGAACACCACCGCCTGGAGGTTCCCCTCCAAGCTGCACGCCATCCTGACTTGGAAATATCTTGCCGTTCCTTCACTGTCGCTGAAACTCCCTCCCTAACAGCACTATGGGTGTCCCTGCACTACGTGGACTGCAGCTGTTCAAGAAGACAGCTCACCACCACCTTCTCGACGGCCATTCCGAATGAGCAAATCATTTGATTGGACCAACAAAGCCCACATCCTGTAAATTATTTTTTTGAAAAATTAACTCTCTGAACTCGTCTGCCCATGGAATGAAACCATGCTGACCTAGAATCATAGAATCCTTACAGTGCAGAAGGAGGCCATTGGCCCATCGAGTCTGCGCCGACCACAATCCCACACGGGCCTTATTCCCATAGCCCCACATATTTACCCTGCTGATCCCCCTACACTCGGGGCAATTTCGCATGGCCAGTCAAACTAACCCGCACATCTTTGGGCTGTGGGAGGAAACCCACGCAGACACGGAGAGAATGTGCAAACTTCACATAGTGACCCAAGGCCGGAATTGAACCCAGGTCCCTGGCGCTGTGAGGCAGCAGTGCTGGGCGCTGTGAGGCAGCAGTGCTAGGCACTGTGAGGCAGCAGTGCTGGCGCTGTGAGGCAGCAGTGCTGGCGCGGTGAGGCAGCAGTGCTGGGCACTGTGAGGCAGCAGTGCTAGGCGCAGTGAGGCAGCAGTGCTGGGCACTGTGAGGCAGCAGTGCTAGGCGCAGTGAGGCAGCAGTGCTAGGCGCTGTGAGGCAGCAGTGCTAGGCGCAGTGAGGCAGCAGTGCTGGGCACTGTGAGGCAGCAGTGCTAGGCACTGTGAGGCAGCAGTGCTGGGCACTGTGAGGCAGCAGTGCTGGGCGCTGTGAGGCAGCAGTGCTGGGCACTGTGAGGCAGCAGTGCTGGGGGCTGTGAGGCAGCAGTGCTGGGGGCTGTGAGGCAGCAGTGCTGGGCACTGTGAGGCAGCAGTGCTGGGCACTGTGAGGCAGCAGTGCTGGGCACTGTGAGGCAGCAGTGCTGGGCACTGTGAGGCAGCAGTGCTGGGCACTGTGAGGCAGCAGTGCTAGGCACTGTGAGGCAGCAGTGCTGGGGGCTGTGAGGCAGCAGTGCTAGGCACTGTGAGGCAGCAGTGCTAGGCGCTGTGAGGCAGCAGTGCTGGGCGCAGTGAGGCAGCAGTGCTGGGCGCAGTGAGGCAGCAGTGCTCGGCGCTGTGAGGCAGCAGTGCTGGGCACTGTGAGGCAGCAGTGCTGGGCACTGTGAGGCAGCAGTGCTAGGCACTGTGAGGCAGCAGTGCTAGGCGCAGTGAGGCAGCAGTGCTGGACGCTGTGAGGCAGCAGTGCTGGACGCTGTGAGGCAGCAGTGCTGGGCACTGTGAGGCAGCAGTGCTGGGCGCTGTGAGGCAGCAGTGCTGGGCGCTGTGAGGCAGCAGTGCTGGGCGCAGTGAGGCAGCAGTGCTAGGCGCTGTGAGGCAGCAGTGCTGGGCGCTGTGAGGCAGCAGTGCTGGGCGCAGTGAGGCAGCAGTGCTGGGCGCAGTGAGGCAGCAGTGCTAGGCACTGTGAGGCAGCAGTGCTAGGCGCTGTGAGGCAGCAGTGCTAGGCGCTGTGAGGCAGCAGTGCTGGGCACTGTGAGGCAGCAGTGCTGGGCACTGTGAGGCAGCAGTGCTAGGCACTGTGAGGCAGCAGTGCTGGGCACTGTGAGGCAGCAGTGCTGGGCACTGTGAGGCAGCAGTGCTGGGCACAGTGAGGCAGCAGTGCTAGGCGCAGTGAGGCAGCAGTGCTGGGCGCAGTGAGGCAGCAGTGCTGGGCGCAGTGAGGCAGCAGTGCTAGGCGCAGTGAGGCAGCAGTGCTGGGCGCAGTGAGGCAGCAGTGCTGGGCGCAGTGAGGCAGCAGTGCTGGGCGCTGTGAGGCAGCAGTGCTGGGCGCTGTGAGGCAGCAGTGCTGGGCACAGTGAGGCAGCAGTGCTAGGCGCAGTGAGGCAGCAGTGCTAGGCGCAGTGAGGCAGCAGTGCTGGGCGCAGTGAGGCAGCAGTGCTGGGCGCAGTGAGGCAGCAGTGCTGGGCGCAGTGAGGCAGCAGTGCTGGGCGCAGTGAGGCAGCAGTGCTAGGCGCAGTGAGGCAGCAGTGCTGGGCGCAGTGAGGCAGCAGTGCTGGGCGCTGTGAGGCAGCAGTGCTGGGCGCTGTGAGGCAGCAGTGCTAGGCGCAGTGAGGCAGCAGTGCTAGGCGCAGTGAGGCAGCAGTGCTAGGCGCAGTGAGGCAGCAGTGCTGGGCGCAGTGAGGCAGCAGTGCTGGGCGCAGTGAGGCAGCAGTGCTGGGCGCGGTGAGGCAGCAGTGCTGGGCGCAGTGAGGCAGCAGTGCTGGGCGCTGTGAGGCAGCAGTGCTAGGCGCGGTGAGGCAGCAGTGCTGGGCGCAGTGAGGCAGCAGTGCTGGGCGCTGTGAGGCAGCAGTGCTAGGCACTGTGAGGCAGCAGTGCTAGGCGCAGTGAGGCAGCAGTGCTAGGCGCAGTGAGGCAGCAGTGCTAGGCGCAGTGAGGCAGCAGTGCTGGGCGCTGTGAGGCAGCAGTGCTAGGCACTGTGAGGCAGCAGTGCTGGGCGCAGTGAGGCAGCAGTGCTGGGCACTGTGAGGCAGCAGTGCTAGGCACTGTGAGGCAGCAGTGCTGGGCGCAGTGAGGCAGCAGTGCTGGACGCTGTGAGGCAGCAGTGCTGGGCACTGTGAGGCAGCAGTGCTAGGCGCTGTGAGGCAGCAGTGCTGGGCGCTGTGAGGCAGCAGTGCTAGGCGCTGTGAGGCAGCAGTGCTAGGCGCAGTGAGGCAGCAGTGCTAGGCGCAGTGAGGCAGCAGTGCTAGGCGCAGTGAGGCAGCAGTGCTAGGCGCAGTGAGGCAGCAGTGCTAGGCGCAGTGAGGCAGCAGTGCTAGGCGCAGTGAGGCAGCAGTGCTGGGCGCAGTGAGGCAGCAGTGCTGGGCGCTGTGAGGCAGCAGTGCTGGGCGCAGTGAGGCAGCAGTGCTGGGCGCAGTGAGGCAGCAGTGCTAGGCGCAGTGAGGCAGCAGTGCTGGGCGCAGTGAGGCAGCAGTGCTGGGCGCAGTGAGGCAGCAGTGCTGGGCGCAGTGAGGCAGCAGTGCTAGGCGCAGTGAGGCAGCAGTGCTGGGCGCAGTGAGGCAGCAGTGCTGGGCGCAGTGAGGCAGCAGTGCTGGGCGCAGTGAGGCAGCAGTGCTAGGCGCAGTGAGGCAGCAGTGCTAGGCGCAGTGAGGCAGCAGTGCTAGGCGCAGTGAGGCAGCAGTGCTAGGCGCAGTGAGGCAGCAGTGCTAGGCGCAGTGAGGCAGCAGTGCTAGGGGCTGTGAGGCAGCAGTGCTCGGCGCAGTGAGGCAGCAGTGCTGGGCGCTGTGAGGCAGCAGTGCTAGGGGCTGTGAGGCAGCAGTGCTCGGCGCAGTGAGGCAGCAGTGCTGGGCACAGTGAGGCAGCAGTGCTAGGGGCTGTGAGGCAGCAGTGCTGGGCGCTGTGAGGCAGCAGTGCTAGGGGCTGTGAGGCAGCAGTGCTCGGCGCAGTGAGGCAGCAGTGCTGGGCGCAGTGAGGCAGCAGTGCTAGGCGCAGTGAGGCAGCAGTGCTAGGCGCAGTGAGGCAGCAGTGCTGGGCGCAGTGAGGCAGCAGTGCTGGGCGCTGTGAGGCAGCAGTGCTGGGCGCAGTGAGGCAGCAGTGCTGGGCGCAGTGAGGCAGCAGTGCTGGGCGCAGTGAGGCAGCAGTGCTAGGCGCAGTGAGGCAGCAGTGCTGGGCGCAGTGAGGCAGCAGTGCTGGGCGCAGTGAGGCAGCAGTGCTGGGCGCAGTGAGGCAGCAGTGCTAGGCGCAGTGAGGCAGCAGTGCTGGGCGCAGTGAGGCAGCAGTGCTGGGCGCAGTGAGGCAGCAGTGCTGGGCGCAGTGAGGCAGCAGTGCTAGGCGCAGTGAGGCAGCAGTGCTAGGCGCAGTGAGGCAGCAGTGCTAGGCGCAGTGAGGCAGCAGTGCTAGGCGCAGTGAGGCAGCAGTGCTAGGCGCAGTGAGGCAGCAGTGCTAGGGGCTGTGAGGCAGCAGTGCTCGGCGCAGTGAGGCAGCAGTGCTGGGCGCTGTGAGGCAGCAGTGCTAGGGGCTGTGAGGCAGCAGTGCTCGGCGCAGTGAGGCAGCAGTGCTGGGCACAGTGAGGCAGCAGTGCTAGGGGCTGTGAGGCAGCAGTGCTGGGCGCTGTGAGGCAGCAGTGCTAGGGGCTGTGAGGCAGCAGTGCTGGCGCAGTGAGGCAGCAGTGCTGGGCGCAGTGAGGCAGCAGTGCTAGGCGCAGTGAGGCAGCAGTGCTAGGCGCAGTGAGGCAGCAGTGCTGGACGCTGTGAGGCAGCAGTGCTGGGCGCTGTGAGGCAGCAGTGCTAGGCGCTGTGAGGCAGCAGTGCTAGGCGCTGTGAGGCAGCAGTGCTGGACGCTGTGAGGCAGCAGTGCTGGACGCTGTGAGGCAGCAGTGCTGGACGCTGTGAGGCAGCAGTGCTGGGCACTGTGAGGCAGCAGTGCTAGGCGCTGTGAGGCAGCAGTGCTGGGCGCTGTGAGGCAGCAGTGCTGGGCGCTGTGAGGCAGCAGTGCTGGACGCTGTGAGGCAGCAGTGCTGGACGCTGTGAGGCAGCAGTGCTGGACGCTGTGAGGCAGCAGTGCTGGACGCTGTGAGGCAGCAGTGCTGGGCACTGTGAGGCAGCAGTGCTAGGCGCTGTGAGGCAGCAGTGCTTGGCGCTGTGAGGCAGCAGTGCTAGGCGCTGTGAGGCAGCAGTGCTAGGCGCTGTGAGGCAGCAGTGCTGGGCGCAGTGAGGCAGCAGTGCTGGACGCCGTGAGGCAGCAGTGCTAGGCACTGTGAGGCAGCAGTGCTGGGCGCTGTGAGGCAGCAGTGCTAGGCGCTGTGAGGCAGCAGTGCTAGGCGCTGTGAGGCAGCAGTGCTGGACGCCGTGAGGCAGCAGTGCTGGACGCCGTGAGGCAGCAGTGCTGGGCGCCGTGAGGCAGCAGTGCTAGGCGCCGTGAGGCAGCAGTGCTGGACGCTGTGAGGCAGCAGTGCTGGACGCTGTGAGGCAGCAGTGCTGGACGCTGTGAGGCAGCAGTGCTAGGCGCTGTGAGGCAGCAGTGCTGGGCACTGTGAGGCAGCAGTGCTAGGCGCTGTGAGGCAGCAGTGCTGGGCACTGTGAGGCAGCAGTGCTGGACGCTGTGAGGCAGCAGTGCTAGGCGCTGTGAGGCAGCAGTGCTGGGCGCGGTGAGGCAGCAGTGCTGGACGCTGTGAGGCAGCAGTGCTGGACGCTGTGAGGCAGCAGTGCTGGACGCTGTGAGGCAGCAGTGCTGGACGCTGTGAGGCAGCAGTGCTCGGCGCTGTGAGGCAGCAGTGCTGGACGCTGTGAGGCAGCAGTGCTAGGCGCTGTGAGGCAGCAGTGCTGGGCGCGGTGAGGCAGCAGTGCTGGACGCTGTGAGGCAGCAGTGCTGGACGCTGTGAGGCAGCAGTGCTGGACGCTGTGAGGCAGCAGTGCTGGACGCTGTGAGGCAGCAGTGCTAGGCGCTGTGAGGCAGCAGTGCTGGGCGCTGTGAGGCAGCAGTGCTAGGCGCTGTGAGGCAGCAGTGCTGGGCGCTGTGAGGCAGCAGTGCTAGGCGCTGTGAGGCAGCAGTGCTAGGCGCTGTGAGGCAGCAGTGCTGGGCGCTGTGAGGCAGCAGTGCTGGGCGCTGTGAGGCAGCAGTGCTAGGCGCGGTGAGGCAGCAGTGCTGGGCGCTGTGAGGCAGCAGTGCTAACCCACTGTGCCGACCTGCATTGCCGAAGAGAAAATCAATCAGTCTTGGTTTTGAAGCTTTCAGCCTCAGCAGTTTTTTGGGGGGGAGAAAGTTCCAGATTTCCTCTAGCCTTTGTGTGCAGCCCTGACATCATTCCTGAATGGCCTGGCTCTGAACTTAAGATTCTAGGCCTCTGTTTTTCACTGCCCCCTCACTCGAGGCAATAGGAACACGAGACCAGTTTAAGGGGTGTGGGTGACGGTGTTGCACTGCAGCTTGAGATTAACCCCTGATGCTTTTCCTCCTGATCAGCCCCATTCTGGATAAAGAGACAATCAAAGTGGGGAACCTGCGGTTTCAGGCCTTCTTGACCCCAGGCCACACCGTGGGTCATGTGATCTATGTCCTGGCGGGGAACCCTCCTGACAGTCCCGCCTGCCTCTTCTCCGGAGACCTGATCTTCCTCTCCGGCTGTGGTGAGTACAAGTTCCATGAGGTGCGTTCGAGCACGCAATGTCAGCATGGGAGTTCTTTTTGTTTAAAAATAAAATTGAATTAATTACATGAATGGGGATTTTCCAGCTCCCCAATGGCATGTTTTCCAGCGGTGGTGGAGGTCCACCATTAGCCGCCGGTGGGATCTTCCAGTCCAGCTGATGTCTACGGCATTTTGCGTGGCTTGCCCCACTCAACCGCCGGGGAACACATCGCAGGGGGTCTCCTTCAGCTGGACCGGTTGGCCCTGCCCTTGGAAAAGGCTGGAGAAGCCCGCCAATAGAATTTCACAGCACAAAAAGTTTACCTCACCAGGTTCATACTAGTGTTTCTGCTACATCCACCCCTCTTCAGCTCACCCGATTCCTTCTATTCCTTTTTCCCTTGTGTGTTTATCCAGTGTCCCCTTTAATCTATCTTTATTATTCACTCCCTGTGACAGTGAGTTCCACAATCTCTGGGTAAAGAAATTCCTTATGAATTCCCTATTGGATTTATTAGTGATTATCTTCTGTTTATGGCCTTTAGTTTTGGACAATCCCGCAAGTGGAAACATCCTTATGTTTTGATTTGATTTATTATTGTCACAGGTATTAACATACAGTGAAAAGTATTGTTTCTTGCGCGCTGTACAGACAAAATATACCATTCATAGAGAAGGAAAGGAGAAAGTGCAGAATGTAGTGTTACAGTCATAGCTAGGGTGTAGAGAAAGATCAACTTAATGCATGGTAGGTCCATTCAAAAATTTGATGGCAGCAGGGAAGAAGCTGTCCTTGAGTCGGTTGGTACGTGACCTCAGACTTTTGTATCTTTTTCCTGACGGAAGAAGGTGGAAGAGAGAATGTCCGGGGTGCGTGGGGTCCTTAATTATGCTTTGCCGAGGCAGCGGGAAGTGTAGACAGAGTCAATGGATGGGAGGCTGATAGCGTGATGGATTGGGCTACATTCACGACATTTTGTAGCTCCTTGTCCACTGTGTAAAACCACTTCGCAATCTATCAAGTCACCCCTAGCCCTGTCTGGTTATAAAATCATGATGCCAGTTTCATCCTTTGTAACTCTTTCAGTAATCACAGGCGCGACCTGATATAGTGTTGCTGCAGGGAGCCCCAGATTTCATCTACGGACTTTGCCGAGTTAGCTGATGCCTTGACAGACTGCTGGTTAGGTGGGATGGGAGTTTTGGGGAGGTAGTGAGGGAAGATGGTTTGGGGACTTGACCAGAATTCCTGCTGCACATTGTTGTAATGGAAGCACAAATGCAGCAGCTCCTGGGAAGGTTGAGGACGGGCTGCCATTGTTGCCAAGCTAACAGCAGAGTGACGCAAATCGCCCAGTAACTGTTGTCAATTCGCAACTGGAGGGGTGTGTTCCCCTTGTCGAAAGTCTGGGGGGGTTGAGGAGGGATGAGCGTAATGGTGACTGACTGGTAACGTCACTGGACTAGTTATCAAGAAGCCCAGGCTAATTATCTAGGGTCCGGAGTTCAAATCCCACCACAGCAGCTGGTGGAATTTAAGTTCAATTTCTAAATTTGGAATACAAATGAATGTGACCATAGCAACTATCGTTGATTGTTGTAAAAACGCATCTGGTTCACTAATGTCCTTTAGGGAAGGAAATCTGCTGTCCTTGCCTGGTCTGGCCGACATGTGACTCCAGGCCCTCAGCAATGTGGTTGGCTCTGAATTGCCCTCTGAAATGTTCAGTTCAATGGCAGTATGAGATGGCGCAACAAACGCTGGCTTTGTCAGCAACACTCGCATCCTGAGAATAAATAATGGAAGAAAAAAAAGTGTGTGCTGGACAATTTACAGATTAGTAGCAGTCAGCAACATTAAACACATTGATTTGGCAGCCAAACCTGCGCTACAGTGCACCAACAATACTGACAGAAAAAGATTCAGTACTCCACACAGCCTGTCCCACACAATCAGGACATCCTTGTGCACTCTCCACCCCACCCAATACCAAGTGATCTCCTGGATGTTCTATTCCGTGTAGACACGGAAATGAAGGATAGAACTGGAGCCAGAGATTGTGGAAGTCACTATCACAGGGAGTGATTGAGAGGGATAGTGTAGATAGAGATGGAGCCAGTCGTTAGATATTTTTATGAGCTTTTATTTACAGCAACACACGTTACAAGCATGCAGTCCAAACCCAACGGTCCGCATTTCAGTCCTATATATCAGAGCACAAGTGAAGCCCCGGTTAATACTCACTGCCTGAATCCAATTTCCAATTCCGTTAATAAGCAAATACTGGAAGAGGCAAAAACCTGGATGAAAATCCAGAGGAGCGGAGAGATGGAAATCTGGAAAATTCTTCTTTAATCCCACTGGGCAATTCAAACTAATCCAGCATTGTGTAAATTAAATATGTGCCCTCCCTGACTAATTGGAACTAACTACTATCTCAAACATGATCTATTCTGGTTGTTTATAATCGTGTAAACCTTCTTCAAATCACCCTGTAAGTGCACGCTTCTCTGAAGCGTATCGAGACGCAGTTCTTCCAGTCTATCTTGATAATCATGATAGTTTATGCTGGGAAATAATTCAGTGCTGCACATTAGCACTGCTCCCAGGGCCTCCGTATGACCCATGATGTGAAGAGACTGACAGCTGGATACTGTTGTTCAACAGGGGCTGAGCAAGGTCATGTATGTGTGCCGTCATCATCTCTGCTGCTGTCTTCTTGTGAAGCCCATTTGCTGTTATGTGCTTTCTGTAAATGTAGGTCGGATTTTTGAGGGGAGCTCCTCGTTGATGTTGTCCTCGCTGGACACTGTGGCCTCACTCAGTGACGAGACGCTGCTATGGCCAGGTAATTGGTATTAGAAGCACTGGATGCAATGGGACTCCTCTGGGTTTGCTGGTTTTAATCGAGGACTGTGTTGATGGTCGGGGTAAGGTCAGCCTGCAGTGACCACAACTTGGATCTATGTAGTGCCTATAATGCAGCAAGGTTTCAGAGGAGTGTTATCAGCCAAAACTAAACACTTGGGGAACATTGCCTAACCGAAACAACAGATGTATACTTAATAGAGCTTTTGGTTTTTAAATGTCTTTGAGCTGTATGCTTAATTGTCAGTTTCATTTAGCGTAAGTGTCTCTTTTTCTATCCTTGTAACACTGCACAGTGACACAGTGGTTAGCACTGCTGCCTCACAGCATCAGGGACCCGAGTTCGATTCCTGGCTTGGGTGGCTATCCATGCAGAGTCTGCACGTTCTCCCCGTGTCTGCGTGGGTTTCCTCTGGGTGCTCCGGTTTCCTCCCACAGTCCAAAGATGTGCTGGTTAGGTGCATTGGCCATGCTAAATTCTCCCTCAGTGTACCCGAACAGGTGCCGGAGTGTGGCGACTAGGGGATTTTTACAGTAACTTCATTGCAGTGTTAATGTAAGCCTACTTGTGACACTAATAAATGAACACTCCTGGGACAGGTACAGCACAGGGTTAGATACAGAGTAAAGCTCTCTCTACACTGTCCCCATCAACACTCCCAGGACAGGTACAGCACGGGGTTAGATACAGAGTAAAGCTCCCTCTGCACTGACCCCATCAAACACACTGTGCTGAAAATCAGTACATAAATTATTTTTGAATATAGTAGAGGAAAAACATTTGTGCAGTCATGTCTCAGTTTGCTTCCACGGCTCATTGACTGAGCCCTTGATGTCTTGTGTTATTAATTAGCTGAAGTCTCACGGATAGAACATAGAACAGTACAGCACAGAACAGGCCCTTCGGCCCACGATGTTGTGCCAAGCTTTATCTGAAACTAAGATCAAGCTATCCCACTCCCTATCATCCTGGTGTGCTCCATGTGCCTATCCAATAATCACTTAAATGTTCCTAAAGTGTCTGACTCCACTATCACTGCAGGCAGTCCATTCCACACCCCAACCACTCTCTGCGTAAAGAACCTACCTCTGATATCCTTCCTATATCTCCCACCATGAACCCTATAGTTATGCCCCCTTGTAATAGCTCCATCCACCCGAGGAAATAGTCTTTGAACATTCACTCTATCTATCCCCCTCATCATTTTATAAACCTCTATTAAGTCTCCCTCAGCCTCCTCCGCTCCAGAGAGAACAGCCCTAGCTCCCTCAACCTTTCCTCATAAGACCTACCCTCTAAACCAGGCAGCATCCTGGTAAATCTCCTCTGCACTCTTTCCAGCACTTCCACATCCTTCTTATAGTGAGGTGACCAGAACTGCACACAATGTTCCAAATGTGGTCTCACCAAGGTCCTGTACAGTTGCAGGATAACCCCACGGCTCTTAAACTCCAACTCCCGGTGAATAAAGGCTAACACACTATAGGCCTTCTTCACAGCTCTATCCACTTGAGTGGCAACCTTTAGAGATCTGTGGATATGGACCCCAAGATCTCTCTGTTCCTCCACAGTCTTCAGAAACCTACCTTTGACCCGGTAATCCACATTTAAATTAGTCCTACCAAAATGAATCACCTCACATTTATCAGGGTTAAACTCCATTTGCCATTTTTCAGCCCAGCTTTGCATCCTATCTATGTCTCTTTGCAGCCTACAACAGCCCTCCACCTCATCCACTACTCCACCAATCTTGGTGTCATCAGCAAATTTACTGATCCACCCTTCAGCCCCCTCCTCTAAGTCATTAATAAAAATCACAAAGAGCAGAGGACCAAGCACTGATCCCTGTGGCACTCCGCTAGCGACCTGCCTCCAATCCGAAAATTTTCCATCCACCACCACCCTCTGTCTTCGATCAGACAGCCAGTTACCTATCCAATCGGCTAACTTTCCCTCTATCCCACACCTCCTCACTTTCATCATGAGCCAACCATGGGGGACCTTATCAAACGCCTTACTAAAATCCATGTATATGACATCAACTGCCCTACCTTCATCAACACACTTAGTTACCTCCTCAAAAAATTCTATCAAATTTGTGAGGCACGACTTGCCCTTCACGAATCCGTGCTGACTATCCCGGATTAATCCGCATCTTTCTAAATGGTCGTAAATCCCATCCCTAAAGACCTTTTCCATCAATTTACCAACCACCGAAGTAAGACTAACCGGTCTATAATTACCAGGGTCATTTCTATTCCCTTTCTTAAACAGAGGAACAACATTCGCCATTCTCCAGTCCTCTGGCACCATCCCCGTGGACAGCGAGGACCCAAAGATCAAAGCCAAAGGCTTTGCAATCTCATCCCTTGCCTCCCAAAGAATCCCGGGATATATTTCATCAGGCCCAGGGGACTTATCGACCTTCAGTTTATTCAAAACCGCCAGGATATCCTCCCTCCGAACATCTATTTCCTCCAGCCTATAAGCCTGTAACACCTTCTCTTCCTCAAAAACATGGCCCCTCTCCTTGGTGAACACTGAAGAAAAGTATTCATTCATCACCTCGCCTATCTCTACTGACTCCATACACAAGTTCCCACTACTGTCCTTGACCGGCCCTAACCCCACCCTGGTCATTCTTTTATTCCTCACATAAGAGTAAAAAGCCTTGGGGTTTTCCTTGATCCGACCCGCCAAGGACTTCTCATGTCCCCTCCTAGCTCTCCTAAGCCCCTTTTTCAGCTCGTTCCTTGCTAACTTGTAACCCTCAATCGAGCCATCTGAACCTTGTTTCCTCATCCCTACATAAGCTTCCCTCTTCCTTTTCACAAGATATTCCACCTCTTTCGTGAACCATGGTTCCCTCACTCGGCCATTTCCTCCCTGCCCGACAGGGACATACCTATCAAGGACACCCAGTATTTGTTCCTTGAAAAAGTTCCACTTTTCATTAGTGCCTTTCCCTGACAGTTTCTGTTCCCAACTTATGCCCCCTAATTCTTGCCTAATCGCATCATAATTACCTCTCCCCCAATTGTAAACCTTGCCCTGCCGTACGGCCCTATCCCTCTCCATTGCAATAACAAAAGACACCGAATTGTGGTCACTATCTCCAAAGTGCTCTCCCACAACCAAATCTAACACTTGGCCCGGTTCATTTCCCAGTACCAAATCCAATGTGGCCTCACCTCTTGTCGGCCTATCCACATATTGCGTCAAGAAACCCTCCTGCACACACTGCACAAAAACTGCCCCATCCGAACTATTTGACCTACAAAGGTTCCAATCAATATTTGGAAAGTTAAAGTCCCCCATGACAACTACCCTGTGACCCCCACACATATCCATAATCTGCTTAGCAATTTCTTCCTCCACATCTCTATTACTATTTGGGGGCCTATAGTAAACTCCTAACAACGTGACCGCTCCTTTCCTATTTCTAACCTCAGCCCATATTACCTCAGTGTGCAGATCCCCCTCGAAGTGCCTTTCCGCAGCCGTTAAACTATCCTTGATTAACAATGCTACTCCTCCACCTCTTTTACCAGCTTCCCTACACTTACTGAAACATCTATACCCCGGAACGTGCAACAACCATTCCTGTCCTTGTTCTACCCACGTCTCCGTAATGGCCACAACATCGTAGTCCCAAGTTCATCTACCTTGTTCCGGATGCTCCTTGCATTGAAGTAGACACAGTTCAACCCACTTTCCTGTCTACCGGTACCCACCCTTGACCCTGATACCTTCCCCAATACCTCACCACCCTCAACACTGACTTCCGGACTACAACTCTTTTTCCCACTCCCCTGACAAATTAGTTTAAACCCCCCTGAAGAGCCGTATCAAATTTCCCTCCCAGGATATTGGTGCCCCTTTGGTTCAGGTGCACCCCGTCCTGTTTGTACAGGTCCCACCTTCCCCAGAATGTGTTCCAATTATCCACGTATCTGAAACCCTCCCTCCTACACCATCCCTGCAACCACATGTTTAACTGCACTCTCTCCCTGTTCCTCAACTCGCTATCACGTGGCACCGGCAACGTACCAGAGATGACCACATGTTTTGTCTTGGCTCTCAGCTTCCAGCCCAGCTCCCGAAATTCCTATTTTAAATCCCCGTCCCTTCTCTTACCTATGTCGTTGGTACCGATGTGTACCACGACTTGTGACTGTTTCCCCTCCCCCTTAAGAATCCGGAAAACACGGTCCGAGACGTCACGGACCTTGGCATCCGTTAGGCAACATACCATCCGTGAGTCTCTTTTGCTGCCACAGAACCTCCTATCGATCCCTCTAACTAACGAGTCCCCAATAACTATTGCCCTCCCGCTCTGCCCCTTACCCTCCCGAGCCACAGAGACGGACACAGTGCTGGAGATCCTCTCACTGCGGCTCACCACTGGTATGTCGTCCCCCTCAACCGTATCCATAGTGGAATACTTGTTGCTAAGGGGAACGACCACAGGGGATCCCTGCACGGACTGCTTCCTCCCAGCCCCTCTCACCATCACCCATCTGTTTTCATTCCTCGGAGTAACTGTATCCCTAAAGCTTCTGCCTATGGCCACCTCTGCGTCCCTAATGATCCTAAGTTCATCCAACTCCAGCTCCAGTTCCCTAACACGGTTTTGGAGGAGCTGCAGATGGGTGCACTTCCCACAGGTGTAATCAGCAGGGACACTGACGGAGTCCCTCACCTCAAAAATAGTGCAAGAGGAACTTTGCACTGCCTGCACACCCATCCCCTCTGGATACCTTGCCAGTACCAGGTAGAAACAGCAAAAATGAATTAAACTCACCCCTGCTTGCCCTTTCTGCCTAAGCCCTGTGAGCCAAAGCCCTTATAGCTCGCACTCTGCTTCCCACTCACTCCACAGCCCACTCCCGACGCTGCCCGCTGTATACTGCAGCCTACCTTTTATACCTTTTATAGTGATCATTCTCCACATTCAAAATCAGGATTTATCCACCGGTGAGATAAAAGCTGTCTGCCCTTTGCAATGAAATCCGAGCAAGTTGGGGTGAATCTGTAATCTGAAATAGAGATGGTTTTGCCACTGCGTTGGAAGGATGTAGTTTGTCTGGGAGAGTGCTAGATTATCCCCCATGTGATTGAGAATTGTTTGTCCACACATCTCCAGGTCATGAATATGCACAAGATAACCTGATGTTTGCTGCTTCAGTTGAACCAAACAATCCTGCTATCTTCAACAAACTCGACTGGGTTCTGCACCAGAGGCACGATAAGCATTGCACCGTGAGTAAAGGGATATCTTTACATTGACCTGTTTATCCAGATGTGGAGATACCGGCGTTGGACTGGGGTAAACACAGCTCTCCACTCCACCTGACCAAGGGGCAGCGCTCTGAAAGCTAGTGGCATTTGCTGCCAAATAAACCTGTTGGACTTTAACCTGGTGTTGTTAAACTTCTTACTGTTTATCCAGCCCCAGCTACTCTGTCAATGTTTATGTTGTGTTCGAGCCTCCCACCCGACTGATCCTTCTATTCCTTTCTCCCTCGTGCGTTTATCCAGCTTCCCTGTATCTGGGCAAACAAGTTTAGAGCTGGATTGGGGGGGTGGCGGGGGGGGGGGGGGAGTGGAAATGGGAGGGAGGGGGGCAGGTGTGTCTGCAGGGATGGTGACTGCCACCCATAGCTACATAGTTCATGTATTCCACTGGAATGTGAAATCGGAACTTGGAGCCTGATCCCTGGTTCCCAGGATTGAGCTCTGCAGCTTCTGATTTGAGGCAAGAAGCTAATGACTGAGCTGGAAGTTGACTCCTGCCCTGTGCAGGCTGTACGCCAGAAACATCAAAGCTGCCTTTCCTCGTCCAGCTGCTGACTGACTTCCCTATCTCTGTAACCTCACCCACCCTTCCACCCATCCCAGATCTCTGTGCTCCTCTAATTCTGGCCTCTTGCACATCCTGATTTTTAATTGCTCCACCACTGGCGACCATGGCTTCAGCTGTCCAGCCCCAAACTCTGGAATTCCCTCTATAAACCTCTCCAACAATCTACCTCTCTCTCCTTTTTAAGATGCTCCTTAAAACCCACCTCTTTGAACAGGTTTTTAGTCACCTGTCCTGACGTCTCTTTCTGTTCCAGTCTTCCCTGCGTTCCACCCAGCCATGCGCTGTACCCAGCTATGTATGCCCTGTCCTCTTGCTTGAAATGCTGCCTCTGTTGTTTCATGGTCACTCTCCAGTATGACGCCATGTCACTAAATGCATGAGACTAAAAATTGTGGAGACACTCGACCACAGAAGACATTGCACTTTGGTCCAATTCTGTCCTTGGTGTTCGCATGTGTGTTCTTTTTCTCAGCTGGAATACGAAAAGCAATGTGAAACTGTTCCATTCTTTGTCTTGTTGTGTAGTGCCCATCGACAATCGGGGAAGAGAAAGAGTACAATCCGTTTTTGCGAACTCACTCCAGCGATTTACACGATGCTCTTGAGATCGAGCGAGATCTTGACGAAGACTTGACTTCCTTCAGATCCAGGGTCCTGGAGGAGGTCCGCAAGCGTAAAGATATTTTCAATTATAGATAGCATTTGGAAGAGACTCCTATTTTCCCCCTCTCTCCACCCCCCCCCCCCCCCCCACCCCCTCTCTGTCTCTCTCCTCCCCATCTCTTCTCTCTCCCCCTCTCCTCTTTCCCCCTCTCTTCTCCCTCCCCCTCCCCAACCCCTTCCTTTTTCTTGCTCACTTTTGGTCTTCCATGCCCCTCTATCTTTGTACAGGAAACTTTATCAACGTGCAACCAAGAATCAAATGGAAACTTGAGCAAAGACAAATCCAGGAGGTTGCATGAAACCGGGAACCACTCACTCTATCAGCACTGTTCTAGTACTTCTGCGATCAATTAACCTTGTTGATTGATCAAATCAGGGAACTTTTGCTGGCATATCATTCCCTCTATAGTGTAAATATCAATTCTATCTATTTTTTATGTGATGTACTGTAAGATCAGATGTGTAAAAGCTGTATCTTTATCACTGTAGCTGTTCAGAACTTCATTTACCAAAAATGAATCACGCTGATGTAAAAGATGTTCTCCCTTTATTTATAGATCACCAAAAACAAACAAACTTCCGTGAAGGTACGAGGAATGTCCAAAGTATATTTTACATGAAGCCTTTACCACTAGAAACTCAAATACATGATGTGCTTGCCACTGTTTCTGTGTTTTTTTTTTGTAGTCAAGTTGGAATGGGTGTAGAGGCAAAATCAAGTAAAATTAATTTGTAAAAAATCTCACCTGTTTGCTGTTAGGTTCGAACTAACATGAATTTCTCAGTTTCTGCAGGTCATAGCACCATGTCGTTGCTTGTTTGGCATGGAATTGATGTTTGGAGCAGAATAGAGGAAGCTTTACTCTGTACCTAACCTGTGCTGTACCGTTCCTCCCCCCATGCTGTACCTCTCCCAGGAGTGTGGGACAATGTGGAAGGGAGCTTGACTCCATATTCAACATGTGCTGTACCTGCCCTGGGAGTGTTCGAGACACTGGGTGCCTGAAATGGAAATCATTCCATGCCCAGCACGAACACCCCTCGCTCACTTGCACGGACATGTAAAGCGAAATGTAGCATGCGTTGGATTGCATTTTGTGTGTGAGGATGGGACTTCTCCCAGCATAGGGTCCCTGGTTTCATACTTCACTTGCACTTCAGAGGCAGGAAGGCAGTGCTGTGTGCCATGTTATGCCCTCTGTCTCAGGATGGTTCTCTCGATAGTTACCCTGAAACAGCAAGATATTAACAGGGCCTGTTCTTCCACTCAGCAGTAAGTTGGTCTTGGAATCACAATGGAGGCCTCTAGGTATGAAATCTGAATTTTATTTACTTCACTGGAACTGAACATAATGCTGCAAATTCAGATGTAGAGATTTTGAATTTTACTTTGAATGTCATATCTTTTAATGTGCTCCAGTGATACTGTACTATCAAATTTCTATTAAAAAAATCTTGTATATAGCCTTCCTCAGTGCTATTTTATGATGTCCAGTATGTTAAGAAAAAGAAAGTCAATTGTTTCACAGTGACAGGAAAGGGGAAATGTTTCTAGCCTCTGTCACACAGCAATAGAAATTGATCTTGAATGCTGTTGAAAAGAGAGATGGGTTGCCAAAGCTTTAGGGCTTGAAATGAGGACAAATGTCAGAGTGCCTAATTTCAAACAATCACAATTTGTACTTCAGGGGAAAGGGGTGCTCATCAGCTTGCAAGCCGATACTGGCTGAGGTATTGCCATGGAGATAGCAATAAGGACCTTTTCAGCTCCCCAAGCTCCTGGGTAATTCAAAAAAGGTGCAAGGCTTGAACGTATTCTTTTTGTTTGCAGAAAATAGGTCATTGCATGTGAATGTATAAAGTAAAAGTAAAGTTTGTTTATTAGTCACAAGTAAGGCTTATATTAACACTGCAATGAAGTTACTGTGAAATTCCCCTAGTCACCACACTCCGGCACCTGTTTGGGTCAATGCACCCTAACCAGCATGTCTTTCAGATTATGAGGGGAAACCGGAGGAAGGATGTTGCTTCAAGCAAGAGTAAATGAGCCGTGTTACAAGTTGGACTGATTATCTTAAATTGGCTGTTAGTGTAGCTATTAGCACACTCCGGGTTGTTCAACAAGTGCTGTCCAATTGTGGAATCACATCTAGCAAGACGTTTAGCTCCCCATTGCTTTCTCCATGGCAGTGCCTCAGTCAGTGAGAGTTGACTTGCCAACTGATCAATACCCTTTTCTCCTTTTGTGTAAACTGTTGTGATCTGAAATTTGACGTTCTTGAGTTTGTCCTGATGAGTGCAAGAGGAGAAGCTTCAGGAACATGTCTCTTCTTCAGTGATATTAAAGTTCTGTACTACCAACAAATCAATCTGTCTTTAATTGATTCTGGGATTTCCACCACACAACTTGAGACAAACCACAACTGCACCTTGGCAAAGAAAGAAGTAATTGGATTTATACAGTACCATGTATAACCCCAGAATATCCTGAAATACTGCAACCAATGAAGCACTTTTGGTGGCGTGGTCACAGTTGTGATTATGGAAACGACAGCCAATTTGCACACTGCAAGCTCCCGCACAACACAGGAGATAATCATCATTTCTGTTACATTGACTCCAGTTGAGGAATAAATATTGACAAGGGAAAACTCACCTGTTCTTGGGAAGAATGCTGTGGAATCACTTGTGTTTGTAATAAGGTCGACTGAGTAGGGTTCAGTTCTATGCCATTCATTTGAAAGATGTGATTTTTTTTTAATAGCAATTTTCAGGTTTTTGTGGTAATTTTCTGGTACCAAATTCTTACCAGAATATTTAAATGTAGTTTTATAATTGGCGTTTTAATTCTTCGGTGCTAGGGTTCCAGACACTATCCTACTGCAGTTCAGGGCTGGTTTGGAGTAGTGTGTCAGGAGTGCGAGCGTTCTGGTGAGACATTAGGCTTGCTCTGATTCCAGAGCATCTAGATAGAAACAACATGTTTTTATGTGGAGATGTCGACTTTGGACTGGGGTGAACATAGTAAGAAGTGTCATAACACCAGGTTAAAGTCCAACAGGTTTATTTGGAATCACGAGCTTTCAGAGCACTGCTCCTCCCTCACTCACCTGAGGAAGGAGCCACGCTCTGAAAGCTCGCGATTCCTAATATACCTGTTGGACTTTAACTTGGCATTTCACTGTTTCTATGTGAAGAAGAGCAGGGAATCCTTGCTGTGTGATCGCCAGTATTCATCCCCTGACTGACACCACCCGAAGAAATTAACTAGCTATATTTAAGAAGAAAATAGTCTTGGGATATGGGTGTCATTGGCAAGGATGTGGAGATGCTGGCGTTGGACTGGCGTAAACATAGTAATAAGTCTCTCAACACCAGGTTAAATAAACCTGTTGGACTTTAACCTGGTGTTGTGAGACTTCTTTACTGTGTCATTAGCAAGGCCAGCATTTCTTGCCTATTTTTCTTTTCCCTTGTACTGCTCTGGCCTATATGTGACTCTAGATCCACAACAATGTGGATGACTCTTAAATGCCCTCTGCAATGGCCAGCTCGGGCAATTAGGGATGGGCAACAAATGCTGGCCCGGCCAGCGATGCCCATATCCCATGAATGAATTTTTAAAATTAATTACAGCTTGCCAGCACGAAAATGACCCATTGATCCCTACTTGCTGTTTCTTGTTAGTGAACCAATCCTCCACCCGTACTAATATGATAAGCTTTACACCAGGAATATCCAACCTTTCACCAGGCTGACGGGTGGGGTGTTGGGTTTCACACTCGAGGGACTGATGAGCAAACGTTAAACATAACATTGATTTTTCTGTAAATAAATTTAAGTAATAAATTGATTATTAAGTAATTATTAAAAAGTATCAAGTGGCAGAGTTAACCAATTAAACCATGTGTTTTGCCATTTTGCTTCAGAAACATAGTTAAAAAGACAGTCTGAGTCCCAATTCCTGATTGCCAGAGAAGGCAGGGGGCGGGGGGGTGGTGGTACCAGACCAAGCGAGGGAGTTGATCTAAGTAACACTGACCTTGCCTTCACCTCCGGTGGCACACACTCCATGCTAGTGTCGGTGGAATTCATGGGGGTCAGAAGTGGATTGTCTTTCAGCCTAGGGTTTCCTCTTCAAGGGACCCAGTGTGACACATTCACATGTACCAGAAGCTATACATGTTAATATACAGTGCCCTGTTCTTTGCAAAAATAACATGTACACACATTACATTTGTTACAGCTAAACAAAATAGATATCAGCCATTCGCTGGTTCATTCCTCAGAGAGGTGCCTTGACCAATCAGAGTCAAGCTGCCTTGTTTTGAATTTCAAAGATTGCTTGGCAGTTAATTGTCATCATCAACTAGTGCATTCTCCATGGCAATGTTTTACCAATCAGCATTCTTCTCATGAAGTATAAGTTGTTGTTCCCTTTACATTTGGTATTCTTGTGGATTGTCAGGATGAGTGCAAGATGAAAAACTTTGACAAAAAAAAGACTTGTTTCAGCAATGATTAAAAAGAGGCAGACATCCAGAGACAAATCATTTAATGGCACAGAAGATCATTTCACCTGTTGTGGGCCTGCTGACTGAAAAAGACAGTATGAAGTCTCACAACATCAGGTTAAAGTCCAACAGGTTTATTTGGTAGCATAAGCCACAAGTTTTCGGAGCACTGCCCCTTCATCAGGTGAGTGGGAGTTCTGTTCACAAACAGGGCACAAAGACACAAACTCAATTTACAAAATAATGGCTGGAGTTTGTGTTTTTATATACCCTATAACTTGTTCTTATGTTTTGCATTCAGAGAATGCTGACCTCTGTTCTGCTATGAACACATTCTGCTATCTGATCTTTATGCCACTATTAGCACCTGCTTTAGTCTTTAACACTGCCGTTAATAATACTCTCTTTGTCCAAATAATGGCTGGCGTTTGTGTTTTTATATGCCTATAACTTGTTATTATGTTTTGCATTCAGAGAATGCTGACCTCTGTTCTGCAATGAACACATTCTGCTATCTGATCTTTATGCCACTATTAGCACCTGCTTTAGTCTTTAACACTGCCGTTAATAATACTCTCTTTGTCTTATGTCCATGACATCTTTGTCAAACCTCTGCTGGGCTCTCACCTACCCCAGGGCGGGGCACTGTGAGTAACTTGAACAACTTAACATTGAGAAGAAGGTGGTATTCATGGTTTTAACAGGCCTAAAAGTGGATAAATCCCCAGGCCCAGATGAAATGTATTCCAGGCTATAGGGTGGGAGGCAAGGGAGGAGATTGCAGTGGTTCTGACAATAATTTTGGCCACTGGAGAGGTGCCAGAGGACTGGAGGTCAGCTAATGTGGTACCATTATTCAAGAAAACACCAGGAAATTACAGGCCAGTGGGTCTAACATCAGCGGTAGGGAAATTATTGGAAAACATTCTGAGGGACAGAATTAATCTCCATCTGGGGAGGCAAGGATTAATCAAGGATAATCAGCATGGTTTTGTCAAAGGGAGAACATGATTTACTACATTGAATTTTTCAAGGAAGTGACTAGGTGTATAGATGAGGGTAGTGCCATTGATGTAGTCTACATGGACTTCAGTAAGGCATTTGACAAGGTCCCACCATGGGAGGCTGATGAAGAAGCTAAGAGCCCATGGGATCCAGGGCAATTTAGCAAACTGGATCCAAAATTGTCTTTGTGGCAGGAGGCAGAGAGTGATGGTTGAAGGCTATTTTTGTGACTGGGAGCCTGTGTCCAGTGGTATTCCGCAGGGATCGGTGCTGGGTCCCTTGTTGTTTATGGTGTACATTAATGATCTGGATGTGAATGTAGGAGGTATGATAAGTAAGTTCGCAGATGACACAAAAAATGGTGGTTTGGTGAACAGTGAGAAGCAAAGCCTTAGATTACAGGATGATATAGATGGGCTGGTTAGATGGGCAGAACAGCGCCAAATGGAACTTAACCCAGAAAAGTGTGCGGTGATGCATTTTGGGAGGACTGACAAGGCAAGGGAATATACAATGAATGGTTGGACCATATGAAGTGCAAAAGATCAGAGGGACCTTGGGGTACATGTCCATAGATCCCTGAAGACAGCAGGACAGGTAGATGAGGTAGTTCAGAAGGCAAATGGGATACTTGCCTTTATTAACTGAAACATTGAATATAAGAGCAAGGAGGTTATGATGGAGCTGTATAAAATGCTCACTAGTCCACAGCTGGAGTAGTGCGTGTAGTTCTGGTCGCCACACAATAGGAAGGAAATGATTGCACTAGAGAGGATGCATAGGAGATTCACCAGGATGTTGCCTGGACTGGAGTGCTTTAGCTATGAAGAGAGGCTGGCTGGGCTGGGATTGCTTTCCTTAGAGCAGAGAAGGCTAAGGGGCGACCTGCTTGAGATATACAAAATTGTGAGGGGCATTGATAGGGTGGATAGGAAGGAAGTTTCCCCCTCAGCAAAGGGGCAATAATCAAGGGGTTATAGATTTAAATTCAGGAGCAGGAGGTATATAGGACATGTTAGGAAAAACCTTTTCACCCAAGAAGGTGATAGGATTCTGGAACTCGTTGCCTGAAAGGGTGGTAGAGGTGGGAATCCTCACAATATTTATGAAGCATTTAGATGTGTACTTGAAATGCTATAGCATACAAGGCTACAGATTGAGTACTGAAAACGGGGAGGCGATGGCGTAGTGGTATTATCGTAGACTATTAATCCAGAAACTCAGCTACTGTTCTGGGAACCGGGATTTGAATCCGGCCACGGCAGATGATGGAATTTAAATTCAATAAAACATATCTGGATTTAATAATCTACTGATGACCATGAAACCATTGTTGATTATTGGAAAAACCCATCTAGTTCACTAATGTTGTTTAGGGAAGGAAAACTTGCTCTGATGAAGGATCATCCAGACTCGAAATGCTGGCTCTATTCTGTCTCCACAGATGCTGTCAGACCTGCTGAGATTTTCCAGCATTTTCTGTTTTAGTTTCAGATTCCAGCATCTGCTGTAATTTGCTTTTGTTCTTCCCCGGTCTGAACTACCTGTGACTGCAGAGCCACAGAAATGTGGTTGATCTTCAACTGCCCTCGGGCAAAAAAAGTTTTTTTAAAAAGTTTATTTATTAGTCACAAGTCAGCTTACATTAACACTGCAATGAAGTTACTGTGAAAATCCCCTAGTCGCCACACTCCGGTCCCTGTTCGGGTACACTGAGGGAGAATTTAGAATGGCCAATGCACCCCAACCAGCACGTCTTTCAGACTGTGGGAGGAAACTGGAGCACCCGGAGGAAACCCATGCAGACACGGGGAGAACATGCAGAGTCCACACAGACAGTGCCCTGAGGCTGGAATCAAACCCGGGTCCCTGGCGCTGTGAGGCGTCGATGGTAGTCATGATGTGGATGCCGGCGTTGGACTGGGGTGAACACAGTAAGAAGTCTCACAACACCAGGTTAAAGTCCAACAGGTTTATTTGGTAGCAAATACCATAAGCTTTCGGAGCGCTGCTCCTTCGTCAGATGGAGTGGAAACACATTTCCACTCCATCTGACGAAGGAGCAGCGCTCCGAAAGCTTATGGTATTTGCTACCAAATAAACCTGTTGGACTTTAACCTGGTGTTGTGAGACTTCTTGCTGTGAGGCAGCAGCGCTAACCACTGTATCACCGAGCCGCCCCTCGGGATGGGCAATAAATGCCGGCGACATCCATGTCCCATGAATTAATTAAAGAAAAGAATGGGATTAGAATTGATAGGTGCTTGATGGCCAGCATGGACACGATGGACTGAAGGGCCTCTTTCCTGCCTATCTGTGATACCTTTTCATCGTAAATAAAGTGCAAAATGCTGCAAAAACTCAGCAGCTGTGACAGCAACAGTGGAGGGAGAAACATTGTGAGTCCACATGATTCCTGTTCAGGGTTTTCTCCCTCCACAGATGCAAACGGACCTGCTGAGTTCATCATTCACTTTCTGTTTCTATTCCAGATCTCCAGCATCCGCAGTATTTTGCTGACACGGAATCACAGTTGGGCAGGCCTGAGGCTAGATGGGCTGAATGGCCTGCCTGTCCGAAGGGCCCTGGTTGCTATGGTGACAGCAGGCAGTGGAGGTAGACAGCTGTGTGAAAGCCGGGGTCCTACGGGAGAGCGGGCGGGGACGTTGCCGTCTCCGTGGTGATCGTCTCCATGGTAACTGTCTCCATGGTGACCGCAGCCGGCAGCGCGTGGAGCAGCTCGAGCGCCTCGGAGCCGATCGCCCGCAGCGGCAGCGCAAACCCCCTCAGCGAAGCGGCGGTGAGGAACTTTACAGTTAAATTTACCGGAATACGGGATCCGATTCCCATCCCCTCATCCCCACCCGCCTGTCCTGACATTTAATCTCAACCCTTAAATTAAAACTCACCCACTCCTCCTGTCACCCTGTCTTGTTTACCGGCCCGACATCTCACTGTCGATTGGTCACTCCGGTTGTCCCGGCGACCGGACCCGTCTGCTGATTGGCTGCCGGAGCTGTCCATTAATCCCCTGCGGCACGCGGATTGGCTGAATAGGAAAGGCGGGGTGGGGTAGTGATCCACATCTGTCATCTGATTGGTTGGATTGGGCTTGACCCAGCCCATTTTGCCTGTCCATAAAGCACGTTAACCAAGCCCATTGGTTGGATCTGCTGTCCATCAAACGTCTTGACCCAACCCATTAGTTGGATTTACTGTCCATCAAACCCCTTGACCAAACCCATTGGTTGGATTTACTGTCCATCAAACCCCTTGACCAAACCCATTGGTTGGATTTGCTGTCCATCAAACGTCTTAACCCAGCCCATTGGTTGGATTTACTGTCCATCAAACGCCTTGACCAAGCCCATTGGTTGGATTTGCTGTCCATCAAACGTCTTGACCAAGCCCATTGGTTGGATTTGCTGTCCATCAAACGTCTTGACCAAGCCCATTGGCTGGATTTGCTGTTCATCAAACGTCTTGACCAAGCCCATTGGTTGGATTTGCTGTTCATCAAACGCCTTGACCCAGCCCATTGGGTTGTCTATCAAAGGGGTCAGCAGTTGGCCTTTGGCAATGCAAAGGGCTCTGTTCGCAGTGAGATGGGGATGTTCCCTTTCAGCTTGCCCACCAGCTCGAAGGCGCCAGACAGCCCATTGCCTAACCCTCCCTCTTGCTCTCCCAGTGACAGTCACTCCCCTGGGGTCTGGTACCATCTGTGCCGGCTTCCTTCCTTCACCTTACCTGAAATGGCCAGTCCTCTTCTATTTTATTGTTTCATGGGATTGTGGGTATTGCTGAAGAGCCCAGCATTTATTACCCATCCCTAATTCCCACGAGGATGGTGTAAGACAGACAAGTGTGACATACCGTAACAGCAATTGGTGGCACAGTGGTTAGCACTGCTGCTTCACAGTGCCAGGGACCCAGGTTCGATTCCCGGCTTGGGTCACTGTCTGTGTAGAGTTTGCATGTTCTCCCCGTGTCTGCGTGGGTTTCCTTCGGGTGCTCTGGTTTCCTCCCACAGGCTGGAAGATGTGCTGGTTAGGTGCATTGACCCAAACAGGCGCTGGACTGTGGCGACTAGGGGAATTTTTGATTTGATTTATTATTGTCACATGTATTAACATACAGTGAAAAGTATTGTTTCTTGTGCGCTATACATACAAAACATACCGTTCATAGAGAAGGAAAGGAGAGGGTGCAGAATGTAGTGTTACAGTCATAACTAGGCTGTAGAGAAAGATCAGCTTAGTGCGAGGTAGGTCCATTCAAAAGTCTGACAGCAGCAGGGAAGAAGCTGTTCTTGAGTCGGCTGGTACGTGACCTCAGGCTTTTGTATCCTTTTCCCGAAGGAAGAAGGTGGAAGGGAGAATGTTCGGGGTGTGTGGGATCCTTAATTAAGTTGGCTGCTTTGGCGAGGCAGCGGGAAATGTAGACAGAGTCAATGGAATTTCACAGTAACTTCATTGCAGTGTTAATGTAAGCCTTACTTGTGACTAATAAATAAACTTTACTTTACAAATCTCCTGGTAGGAAACAGAGAGGAACAATTGTCCTTCGGACATAGGTGGTGAGCCGCCTTCTTGAACTGCTGCAGTCCATGAGAAGTAGGTACACCCACAGTTCTTTTAGGAAGGGGCTTCCAGGATTTTGATCCAGTGACAGTGAAAAAAACTGTTGTAATATGCCTTGAAGGGTGTGATGTCTGGCCCCTTTAAGGGGTGGTCTTCTGAAAGGATCACATGATTTTTATTATTTATTTATTAGTCACAAGTGGGCTTACATTAACACTGCAATGAAGTTACTGTGAAAATGCCCTAGTCGCCACACTCTGGCGCCTGTTTGGGTACACCGAGGGATCAATTAGGAACCGAGTTGGGGCTTCACTCCAACTTGTCTGGGCTTGTCCCAGCAGTTAGATCCTGGGGTCATGTCTAGAAGCATTGAATCTGATTCACTCTGTAAATAGATTTTGTCATGAATAAACATTTATAGTTTGTTCTGAACTGATGGAGCCAAGTTATTACATTTGACGACAAGGTACAAATCAGCACATGCGATTACAAGATCATCAGCACAGAACCTGGTCCAGTTGAAATCAAGCTTGCAAAGTAGATCTGAGCTGCAGGGATGCCTGTATTTGGTAGATTGGATCCCTTCAACATGTCCACTGAAGAGTGGGTACAGTATGTTGAGTGATTAAAATATTTCTTCAAAGCAAACAGAATAGAAGATGAGGGAAAGAAGAAGGCGATGTTATTAAGTGCGCATGGGACCCAAACCTATAAGTTGATCCGTAGTCTAATGTCCCCAAATGTGCCCAATGCAGAAATTGTGGATTTGGTAAAGGGGCACTACCATCCAAAGCCCGCTGTGATCGTGCAACGATTTAAATTCAATTCCACAGGGAGAGCCCCAGGGAAGACCATTGCAGCATACATAGCAAGGCTCAGACTGCAGGGCATTGTGACTTTGGAACAGCACTAAATGACATGCTGAGAGATCAGTTGGTCTGTGGAGTAAATGATGAGGCTATACAGAGGACGTTGCTGGCAGAAGCTGAGATTAAATTTTAAAAGGTGCTGGATATAGTGTTAGTGATGGAGAGCACTGAGAAGGCTGCCCAGGAACTTCAGAGTGCACAGAATAGTGTGGTCCACCAGTTAGGGTGGGAAGCTGCAGGCAGCAGTGACACCAAAAGAGAAGATGTCAGTTTAAACCAAGAAAAAATACAGAAACTGGTAGTTTTAGAAGATTCATGAGAATGAATCAACAGCCTAGGTTCGGACAGAGTGTGGGGGAAATCACTCCCCAGAGATGTGCAAATTCACGAGTGCTTCATGTGCCACAGGAGGCACAGATGCAAGAGTAAGCAGAGCCTGCCTAGTCGCAGCAGGGTGAACAGCTCGGCACCAGTACATATTGTGGAAGATTATCTTGCAAGTGACAGGAATGTCCTATCATTAATGTAAAAGCAGGCAATGTTAAAGGTAATGTAGAAGGTAGCCCCCATCAGAGTGGTACTATTAGCCAATCGTAGACCATTGAGAATGGAAGTCAACCTGGGAGCCTCTGCCACCATGTAGTAGGGGAGCAGGCCGATGGATATCAGCGAGAAGGGGTCCAGCCTCTGAAATTAAAGAACACCGCAACAAGACTGGCAACATACATGGGGAGGGGTGGTGGGGGGAGGGGGGGGGGGGTGGCGGGGGCCTGCTATTAAGATTATGTTTCCAACCAAAGCCCCTGTGAGTTATTGGCAGCAATCTGCCCAACCTCCATTGATAATGGTGTCTGGGCGAGGACTATATCTAATGAGCCACGACTGGTTCCAAGAAATTAGACTCAACTGGTTGGATATTTTCCAAATAAAGGAAGGAGACCTGCATGAGGTAATCCAAAAGTACCAGGATGTTTTTCAAGATGAACCTGGAAAGATTAAAGGCTGGAAATTCACATAGACCCGGAAGCCACCCCAAAATGTTTCAAGGCTTGGCCTGTGCCCGACATTCTGTTGGAGAAAGTCGAAACCAAACTAAAAAAGCTGGAAGAACTGATTATTATACAGCTGGTCCAGTCTGCAGAATGGGCAGCACCCATAGTGCCCATGGTAAAAATCAGATAAAACAGTCCCCATCTGTGGAGACCAAAAATTGTCATTAAACTAGGCTGCAAAGCTAGACAAATATTCTCAAAAATAGAGGATTTATGTGCAAAACTGCTGGAGAACAGTCATATATGAAATTAGCTATGAGTCATGCCTGTCAACAATTGGAGTTAGATGATGTTTTCAAAGGCTATGTGACTATTAACAGCCATAATGGATTATACATGCTTGTCTTTCAGTGTCTTTGTCAGCTTGTGCCTTTTGAAAGAACCATGGCAAGTTTACTACAGGGCTTTCCACTTGTCATTGTATATTTGATGATGCATTGATTCCTGATGCAACCGACGAGGAACATTTGACTAATCTAGAAGAAGAACTGAGAAAATTTCAGGAAGTGGGATTTCGCCTAAGAAGGGAAAATTGTACTTTCCAGGCCAGCAAAGTAGCTTTCCTCGGCTACCGTGTGGATGCCCAGGGATTGCATCTTATGGAGGACAAAGTGAGGGCAATAACAGAGGAATCAGCCCCTAGAAACACCCAGATCAGCCATGGGTGTAAGTCCACATAGATTATATAGGACTATATTTGGGCACCATGTTTCTACTATTGGCAGATTCCCATCTCCAAATGGATGGAGCTATTTGAGATAAGATTCACAACCGCACTTGCCATAGAAGCAAGACCTGGACAATATCCAGGTTTGGGCTGATACTTGGCAAGTAACATTCATGCCATGTAAGCACCAGGCAATGACCATCCCCAACAGGAGAGAATCTAACCATTACCCTGTAACATTCAAAGGCATTAACATCACTGAATTTCCCCACTATCAACAGCCTGGGAGTTAACATTAACTAGAAACTGAACTGGACTAGCCATATAAATATTGTAGCTCCAAGAGCAGGTCAGAAGCTAGGAATCCTGTGTCGAGTAACTTGCCTACTGACTCCCCAAACCCCGTTCAGCCTTTACAAGACACAAGTCAGGAGTGTGACGGAATACTCTCCACTTGCCTGGATGGGTGCAGCTCCAACAACGCTCAAGAAGCTCAACACCATCCAAGACAAAGCAGCCCCGCTTGATTGGCACCCGATACACAAACATTCACTCCCTCCACCACTGGCGCAGCAGTGTGTACCACCTACAAGGTGCACTGCAAGAACTCACCAAGGCTTCTTCAGCAGCACATTTCAAACCCATGACCCCCAGCATTTAGAAGGACAAGACTGTAGATCTACGGGAACACCACAATCTGCAAGGTCCCCTTTGAGTCACTCACCATCCTGACTTGGAAATGCATTGCCATTCCTTCACTGTCACTGGGCCAAAGTCTGAGAACTCTCCCTAACAGCACTGTGGGAGTACCTACTCATGATATGGAGATGCCGGCGTTGGACTGGGGTAAACACAGTAAGAGGTCTCACAACACCAGGTTAAAGTCCAACAGGTTTATTTGATAGCAAAAGCCACTAGCTTTCGGAGCGCTGCTCCTTCGTCAGGTAAGTGGGAGTTCTGTTCACAAACAGGGAATATAAAGACACAAACTCAATTTACAAAATTGGCAGCCATCTGCCCAACCTCCATTGATAATGGTGTCTGGGCAAGGACTATATCTAATGGGCCACGACTGGTTCCAAGAAATTAGACCAATTTTGTACTCAATTTTGTAAATTGAGTTTGTGTCTTTATATGCCCTGTTTGTGAACAGAACTCCCACTCACCTGACGAAGGAGCAGCGCTCCGAAAGCTTGTGGCTTTTGCTACCAAATAAACCTGTTGGACTTTAGCCTGGTGTTGTGAGACCTCTTACTGTGTGTACCTACTCCACATGGACTGCAGCGGTTCAAGAAGGCAGCTCACCACCACCTTCTCAAGGGCAATGAAGGATGGGCAACAAATGCTGGCTTAATCAGTAATGTCCACATGTAGGAATGAATTTTTTAAAAAGCCATGAACTTACTGAATGGCGGACTAGGCTTGAGGATTGATGACCTCATACTGAATCCAATATGACTTCTTCAGAACTGGAGAGAGGTAGAAATGTGATGGGTTTTATGTTGTTGAGAAATGTTGGGGGGGAGAAAAGGGCAAGTGGACTAAAATGGAAGGTCAGGGATAGGTTGGAGAGCAGCAGAGATGAAAAGACAGGGATGTCATGAAACACATGGGGCCCGATTTTCCCATCGCGACGTGCTAATTGTTTGGCGTGTCGGGTTGGGAGATGCTCATGTTGGCCATTTCGCGAGATTCGAACATGCATTCCCGGCACATGTGGGTCTCTCACTGCTGGAGAGCAGGCGCAGTCGGGACTGCACTGGAAACCAGCGGGAAGACCAGGTAAGTCATTTTAATCTATTTTTAATGTAATTTTAATGTGATTATCGGGCCCGGGACTGAATTCTCCGGGCCCGATAGCATCTTCCACCCCGCCAGGAGCCCTTCATTCCGGCGGGGTTTAGAGTAGCTCCCCGCATTCGGGGAATTAGCTGGAGACCCCGCTGGAGTGAAGGGGGGGCAATCGGGGCCCCCCAGAGGGTCGGGCAGCGAGGGGGGTGGGCACCCTGACAGTGCCAGATTGTGCTCCCATGGCACTGCGCCCATGCCCAGTGGACACCTTGGCCCTGCCCACCATCGAGCAGTGCCAAAGGGGTGGGGCCTATTGTGGGCAGGGCTTAGGCTGATCGGTGGGGTGAGAGGTCCCGCTGCCACTCTGCATGGGGATCGGTCAGGGCTGGAGGGAGGTCAGTGATGAGTGCAGGCTGGGGGTGGTGGTCTGAATCCTGAAGGAGTCTGCCTCCCATGGAGGGTGTCTACCGGGGTGGGGGGTCTGCCGGGGTTTGGGAGGGGTTTGTCACTGCTGGGGGGGGGGGGGGGGGAGGATGCTGGAGATCAGGGCACTCTGGGACGGCGAGGGGGGAGTTGGGCCTGGCCCGGGAATGGTCGTGGGGGCCGGGATCAGGGGTGGTTGGAGGGACAGCACTGAGGGGGTCCCGGGCTGGCCAGTGATCGAGCTGTCCAGCAAACATGAGGTTGACAGAACAGGGCCACTGCGCACGCGCAGAGTTCTGGAGCTGTCAAACTCTGGTGTGATTTGACCCTGCCCCCCGAACCTTTAATGATATTCACGATTGTGACCACTGCATTGCACAGAGTGTGGCAGATTCGAGCCTGAACTCCCACTGAAAAAACAGTTACACCAGTTTTCCCACGAATTCAGCACTTAGAATTATAGATTTTTTTTTTATAGAACAGTACAGCACAGAACAGGCCCTTCGGCCCACGATGTTGTGCCGACCTTCATCTGAAACCAAGATCAAGCTATCCCACTCCCTACCATCCTGGTGTGCTCCATGTGCCTATCCAATAACCGCTTAAATGTTCCTAAAGTGTCTGACTCCACTATCACTGCAGGCAGTCCATTCCACACCCCAACCACTCTCTGCGTGAAGAACCTACCTCTGATATCCTTCCTATATCTCCCACCATGAACCCTATAGTTATGCCCCCTTGTAATAGCTCCATCCACCCGAGGAAATAGTCTTTGAACGTTCACTCGATCTATCCCCTTCATCATTTTATAAACCTCTATTAAGTCTCCCCTCAATCTCCTCCGCTCCAGAGAGAACAGCCCCAGCTCCCTCAACCTTTCCTCATAAGACCGACACTCCAAACCAGGCAGCATCCTGGTAAATCTCCTCTGCACTCTTTCCAGCGCTTCCACATCCTTCTTATAGTGAGGTGACCAGAACTGCACGCAATATTCCAAATGCGGTCTCACCAAGGTCCTGTACAGTTGCAGCATAACCCCACGGCTCTTAAACTCCAACCCCCTGTTAATAAAAGCTAACACACTATATGCCTTCTTCACAGCTCTATCTACTTGAATGGCAACCTTTAGAGATCTGTGGATATGGACCCCAAGATCTCTCTGTTCCTCCACAGTCTTCAGAACCCTACCTTTGACCCTGTAATCCACATTTAAATTAGTCCTACCAAAATGAATCACCTCACATTTATCAGGGTTAAACTCCATTTGCCATTTTTCAGCCCAGCTTTGCATCCTATCTATGTCTCTTTGCAGCCTACAACACCCCTCCATCTCATCCACTACTCCACCAATCTTGGTGTCATCAGCAAATTTACTGATCCACCCTTCAGCCCCCTCCTCTAAGTCATTAATAAAAATCACAAAGAGCAGAGGACCAAGCACCGATCCCTGCGGCACTCCGCTAGCAACCTGCCTCCAGTCCGAAAATTTTCCATCCACCACCACCCTCTGTGTTCGATCAGATAGCCAGTTACCTATCCAATCGGCCAACTTTCCCTCTATCCCACACCTCCTTACTTTCATCATAAGCCGACCATGGGGGACCTTATCAAACGCCTTACTAAAATCCATGTATATGACATCAACCGCCCTACCTTCATCAACACACCTAGTTACCTCCTCAAAAAATTCTATCAAATTTGTGAGGCACAATTTGCCCTTCACAAATCCGTGCTGACTATCCCGGATTAATCCGTATCTTTCTAAATGGTCGTAAATCCCATCCCTAAGGACCTTTTCCATCAATTTACCAACCACCGAAGTCAGACTAACCGGTCTATAATTACCAGGGTCATTTCTATTCCCTTTCTTAAACAGAGGAACAACATTTGCCACTCTCCAGTCCTCTGGCACCATCCCCGTGGACAGTGAGGACCCAAAGATCAAAGCCAAAGGCTCTGCAATCTCATCCCTCGCCTCCCAAAGAATCCTAGGATACATTTCATCAGGCCCAGGGGACTTATCGACCTTCAGTTTATTCAAAACTGCCAATACATCCTCCCTCCGAACATCTATTTCCTCCAGCCTATTAGCCTGTAACACCTTCTCTTCCTCAAAAACATGGCCCCTCTCCTTGGTGAACACTGAAGAAAAGTATTCATTCATCACCTCGCCTATCTCTACTGATTCCATACACAAGTTCCCACCACTGTCCTTGACCGGCCCTAACCTCACCCTGGTCATTCTTTTATTCCTCACATAAGAGTAAAAAGCCTTGGGGTTTTCCTTGATCCGACCTGCCAAGGACTTCTCATGTCCCCTCCTAGCTCTCCTCAGCCCCTTTTTCAGCTCATTCCTTGCTAACTTGTAACCCTCAATCGAGCCATCCGAACCTTGTTTCCTCATCCCTACATAAGCTTCCCTCTTCCTTTTCACAAGACATTCCACCTCTTTTGTGAACCACGGTTCCCTCACTCGGCCATTTCCTCCTTGGGAGAATTTTGGGAGAATTGGGCCCATGATGGAATAAGTAGAAATGATAACTCTGAAGTTGAAAGCTTTCATCCAGAGTAGGTGTTAATCGCAGAATAAAGGTTAAAATGACATTGCAGCTTAATTTATATTCAGAGGAACACACCAGGAAGACAGCCACTGATTCTGAGGCATGTCTCTATCTGAAACAATTATTTCTGCTGCAGTAATTACTGTACTTGTGTAGCCTAGGGGTCTCACCCACTCACTGAGAGTGCAGAAACAATTGTAATTACAGCTCGAGGCCACATCTGCTGTTTAAAACCGCTGCAGTACACTTGCTCTCTCACCCTTAATTCTTCAGTTTTACGGGTTGTTGTGTGGCAGGGAGCATATTGAAGGCATGAATTTGATTGTTGGATTGCCAGCAGTGCATAACATGCAGATGGTGTCGCACTTCTCACTTTCTTGGAAAAAAAGGCGTTAATTTAGATTGTATTGTGCCTTTATGATGGTTCGCATGATAGTTATGTTACTGGGCTAGTAATATAAAGACCTGGGCTAATAATTGCAGAATCTTTACAACGCAGAAGGGGACTCTTCGGCCCATCGAGTCTACGCTGGCTCGCTGAATGTACATTCTATCTAGTCCCAGTCCTCTGCCTCAGCCCCGTTACCTTGCACATCTTTTCTGATAGCAATCCAATTCTCTCTTGAATACCTTGATTGATCCTGCCTCCATCACCCTCTCAGGAAGCTCATTCCAGACTTCACCCACCTCCCAGGAAGTTTATTCCCGATTCCAACCACCCTCTGGGTGAAAAAACTTTTTCTCATATCACTTCTACTCCTTTTGTTCATTATTCTGAATCCCTCCAGTTCCTGATATACTTTTAATAGGAAACGGTTTTGCACAATTTACCCTGTCGGTACCCCTCAGAATCTTGAATACCTCAATCAAATTTCCTCCCAGCCTACTTTTCTCCAAGGAAAACAGCCCCAATCTCTCCAATCTATCCTCATAGTGCTTTATCCCAGAATAATTCTTGTGAATCGCCTCAATACTCTCTCCAATGCCTTCACATCCTTCCTCATGTCTGACACCAATAACTGGATGCCGTACTCCAGATGAGGTATGACCATTATCTTACACAAGTTCAACGTGACCTCCTTACTCTTATTCTCAATGGCCCATTAATACAGTCTATTAATATTAATACTATATGCTTTATTAACTGCTCTCTCAACATTACATGCCACCTTCAATGAATTATGTACATACGCACCAAGATCCCTTTGTTTCTGCACCTCCTCTAGAGTTTCTCCCTTTATTCTATAGTGTTTCTCCATATTCGTCATGCCAAAATGAATCACCATGCACTTCTCTGCATTGAGCTTCTCTGCCACTTGCCTGCCCAATCCACCAACATATCTATGTTCTTTTGAGCTTGAAGACAATCCCCACCATAGTTGACAATGCTTCCAATTTTCGTATCATCCACAAATTTTGAAATCATGTCCTGTACTCCACAGTTAAGGTCATTAATATATATCAGGAAGAACAAGGGTCCCAACACCGTCCCAGAAACCTTAGTTAGGCTGCACTTGGAATATAGTGTTCAATTCTGGTCACCACACTACCAGAAGGATGTGGAGGCTTTGGAGAGGGTACAGAAAAGATTTACCAGGATGTTGCCTGGTATGAAGGGCATTAGCTATGAGGAGAGGTTGGAGAAACTTGGTTTGTTCTCACTGGAACGATGGAAGTTGAGGAGAGACCTGATAGAAGTCTACAAGATTATGAGGGGCATGGACAGAGTGGATAGTCAGAAGCTTTTTCCCAGGGTGGAAGAGTCAATTACTAGGGGGCATAGGTGCAAGGGGCAAGGTTTAAAGGAGATGTACAATGCAAGTTTTTTACACAGAAGGTGGTGGGTGCCTGGAACTCGCTGCCGGGGAAGGTAGTGGAGCAGATACGATAGTGACTTTTAAGGGGTGTCTTGACAAATACACGAATAAGATGGGAATAGAGGGATACAGTTCCCGGAAGGGTAGGGGGTTTTAGTTCAGTCGGGCAGCATGATCGGTGCAGGCTTGGAGGGCCGAAGGGCCTGTTCCTGTGCTGTAACTTTCTTTGTTCTTTGCAGAAGGAGGCCATTGGCCCATCGAGTCTGCATAACAACAATTCCACCTAAGCTTTATCCCCATAACTCCACATATTTACCCTGCTAATCTCTCTAACCTACACGCCCTGGGACACTAGGGGGCAATTTAGCATGGCCAATGCACCTAACCCGCACATCTTTGGACTGTGGGAGGAAACTGGAGCACCCGGAGGAAACCCACACAGACATGGGGAGAATGTGCAAACTCCACACAGTGACCCAAGCTGGGAATCGGACCCAGGTCCCTGGAGTTGTGAGGCAACAGTGCTAACCACTGTGCCGCCCTTATTGGTGGGAGATGAATAGCACTGTAATGATCTGGAATGTTCTGTCTGAAAAGGCTGCGGAAACAGATTCAATAATAACTTTTGTATGGGAAATTAATATCTTTTTGAGTTTTATGGTGTGTGTTTTGTAATTTCCCACATATGGGGAATGACCCATGGTTGGCTGGAGACTGGAACGGTTCGGGTATGGAATGTACCAAGGCTTGATACATTTTACAGAGGAAGCCGGAAAAACTCAGCAGGTTTGCCAGCATCGATCAGGAGGGAAACACAGTTAATGTTTCGAGTCTGGACCCTTCATTGGAATTGAAAGGCGGGACAATGTTAGTGCAAAAGAAACTGCAACAACAAGGCGAAACTTTTTGTTCCAGTTTATTTTGCTCTAACATTCAGGTCTGATAAAGAGTCAAAGGATTCAAAACGTTAACCCTGTTTCTCTCCTGATAGATGCTTCTGGATAATTATTATAAACACCCAGCCTGATCCCCAGAGGACATGCCCAAACCCTCCCACTGGACTCCCTACCCCCCCAACTACTACATCTGTCATGGTATTCCCCAACACCCTGACCCCTCCCTCCAAGCATTTCTGCCCTGCGTAAACCACGCCCCCCCCCCTCCCCACCCCCCCTCCTCCCACCCCCCCTCCTCCCCCCACAACCTCAGATCATTCTGCAGGCCTGACCTGACTCAACTGAGCCCCCACTCTTATCCACATCATTGAACAAGAAATAAATGTTACCATCTACCGAGCCAAGGTTCCACTCTGGGATCTGATTGCCCAGTAGTAACATCAGCTGGGATCATAACAAAAAGCTATGGCCCAGACACTTTAAAGAATTTTTGTGACTCAGTGATAACTGACGTCTGGGTGGGTTACTGAAGGTATTTGGGGACGAATCTTGTTGGTGTCTGTCATTTAATGTGCAGCCTGTGGTGTATTCAATCACAGATTGCCTTTTAATTCCGGTTTACCTCATGTTAATTCTGTACGTTAGAGTATAAAATAAATAATATCAACTGTTTGCTTTGGTGACTCTTCCACAGTAAAATTCCTTCTGTTTGTTTAAAACCATGGTATATTGTGGCTCTATTCTCTAACTGACTAACATTGATTTCAAATTTTGTCTATTCTAACAACAAAATTTATTGGTCACTAACGGGATTGGAACAGAGTTTTAGGGGCCTCCTCCAGGACTGTAACAGATTTAATGGGAGCGAGATCATAACAAGATTGGGGTCTTCTCTGGGATCGTAACAAAAATTGGGGAGTCTGGTCTGGGATCAAAACACTTTCAGAAGGGGATCTGGATAAATATTTAAATGGGGAAAGTTTGCAAGGCTGAGGGGAAAGAGCAGGAGAGTGAGACTAATTAGATAGCTCCTTCACGCACAGGCATGATGTTCTCATTCTATATTGTAAGGTCCAATGATTCTATGAGTGTAAGTCTTTTATTTGCTGCTGGAAGCCACATGCATATACACAGACTGTGGATAAAGACAGCCTTTTATCACCCTGTGATGAATTTTGGAATTCACTGCCATAGAAAGTAGTTGAGGCCAAAACATTGTCTGATTTCGAGAAGAAATTAGATTAACTCTTGGGGCTAAAGGGATTAAGGGATATGGCGGGGGAGGAGGGGGGAATCAGGATATTGAATTTGATGATCAGCCATGATCACAATGAATGGCAGAGCAGACTCAAAGGGCCGAATGGTCTACTCCTGCTTCTAGTTTCTGTGTTTCTATGATGGTTCCACACCCACTGTCTGTTTAATGAACAGGAAGTAGGGCAAAGTGACTGAGATTGCCAGTACCTGTACAACACTACCCCAGCAACCATCAGCATCCTCAGAATGAGGAAAAATGCTTGTGTATATAGGAACAGGAGGTTGTCATTCAGCCCCTCCATGGCTGGTCTGTATTTGTACTCCATCTACTCACCTTGGTTCCAAATCTTTTTATATCTTTGCCTAACACAAATCTGTCAGTTTTGAAATCTTCAATTGATCCCAGCCTGAACAGCCTTTTGTGAGGAGAGAGTTCCAGATTTCCGCCACACTTTCTATGAAGATTTGCTTCCTGACATCACCCCTCAGTGGTCTGGTTCTAACTATCAGGCTATGCCTCTGTTTTCCGACTGTAAACTTAAATTTCTTTCCAGGTTTAGTATAACAGACCAAAGGACAGGGGTTGACACAAATTCACTTAAACAAACTTTCGCTGAGATACCAAACTCTTAAAACTTACAACAGTTGCAACATTTTAACTCTTACACTTCAACTCTTAACATTAACTCTAACTGAAAACAAATACTACCCCGGTTTTGAGCAAACTGGCCAGGTCCATTCCCGATGTAGATTCTTCCTCGTGGTTGTCTCCTGTGAAGATGTTCTTCAGGGCACACGTCGTTGGAGACAAAGGCTGAAACGCCCCCGCCCCCCCCCCCCCATCCCCCTCCCCCCAGCCCCCACCCCCCACCTTATCCCCAAACTTTCCCAATCTTCCAGAAAGCTCTCTGGCACTCAGTCAATGATATCATCGGAAACCAATCACAATGGGCGGCACGGTAGCACAGTGGTTAGCACTGCTGCTTCACAGCTCCAGGGACCTGGGTTCGATTCCCGGCTTGGGTCACTGTCTGTGTGGGGTTTGCACATTCTCCTCGTGTCTGCGTGGGTTTCCTCTGGGTGCTCCGGTTTCCTCCCACAGTCCAAAGATGTGCGGGTTAGGTTGATTGGCCATGCTAAAATTGCCCCTTAGTGTCCTGAGATGTGTAGGTTAGAGGGATTAGCGGGTAAATATGTAGGGATATGGGGGTAGGGCCTGGGTGGGATTGTGGTCGGTGCAGACTCAATGGGCCGAATGGCCTCCTTCTGCTCTGTAGGATTTCTATGATTTCTATGTTCAATCACAGCCAATGAAGTTACTCAACTCCATAATGCTCATCCCAAGTTGCACGTAGGTCACACAGGTATAATTCAAGTGACCCACTA